>NW_022589713.1:26607933-26975625 GCF_004348235.1 Phoca vitulina
CACACAATTCACATTTAATTGCAATTATATAAAGCTAAATGTAAAGAGCAAAATGATAAAGCTCTCAGAAACAAATACAGGATATTATCTTTATCACTCAGGTTAGAGAAAGACTTCTTAAGATATCAAAAGCTCAAAAGCTTTAACCATGAAGGAAAATATTGAAAAAACTTGACTAAACATTAAGACCTCATGTTCAATGACACAAGAAAGAGTGAAAAGTCAAGCTGGAATGGGAGAAGACACCTGCAACATACACAGCTCACAAAAGGTTCATATCTAGGATACATACTGTAAATTAGTAAGAGAGAAAATTCAAAAGAAAAATGAGCAAGAGATTTAATAGGCACTTTACATAAAAGAGGCTATGTGAATGTCTAATAAACATATAAAAAGGTACTTGACACTGTCATAAGAAACTCAAACTGTACAAATAATGAGATACTACTACATAAAAAACAGAATGTCTAAATAAAGAAGTCTGACAAAACCCAAAAACCAAGAATGTGTCCGAAAATGTGGAGCAACAAGAAATCTCATACAGTTCTCATGGGAGTATAAATTAATAATATGGTATTCTCTATTAAGCTGAATATACGCATAGCCTACATGCCAGAAATTCTATGCCTAGGTATATACCTTAGAGAAATGCTCATGTGCAACAGAGGCATGTTTATGAATAGCTGCATTGTTTATAATAGGCATAAACTGGAAATAACCCAAGTATCCATCAATAGCGGAATATGGATAAACTGTGGTGCATACATTTGGTGGAATATTACGAATAATCTTAAGATACACATAACACCGGTAAATTTTTGAAATAAGATAGTGTCGTGCAAAAGAACCCAGACCCAAAAGAATACATGTTGTAAGATTATTTAATTCAAAAACATGCAAAATTAAATTGTACTGCTTAGAGAGGAATAATTAAGTGGCAAAATTATCGAAGAAAACTGAGAGAGAGAGACTGTTATAAAAGTCAGATTAATGGCCACATTGCAGGGTGGGAATAAACAGTTCTGATCATAAGGTGGGCACCAAGGGCACTTTTGTGGCGATAGCAACGTTCTGTTTCTTGATCTGTGTAGAGGTTACATTTAAATAATTCATAATAATCTACATTTGTTTTACATATTTTGAGTGTGTTACACTTCACAATTTTTAAAAAGATTAAAAGAAAGAAGGAGAAAAACACTGGACATGAGTGTTCCATCATTCTTCTAAAATATCAATTAAAATATAACTGAACTAAAAGGATAAGCATATAAAAAAATTGGCAGAAGACACAGGCTCAGACATGGTATTTCAGCTTAAGAATAAGAACAGTAGTGGGACGCCTGGGTGGCTCAGTCGGTTAAGCGTCTGCCTTCTGCTCAGGTCACGACCCCAGGGTCCTGGGATCGAGTCCCACATCGGGCTCCCTGCTCAGCGGGGACTCTGCTTCTCCCTCTCCCTCTGCCTGCCGCTTCCCCCTGCTTGTGCTCTTTGACAAATAAATAAAATCTTAAAAAAAAAAAAAAAAAGAATAAGAACAGTAGCTTCCTTTGCTGGTTTGGCAAGTTTTGTTCTCCTAAACCAGGCACCCAATAAATAATATTCAAACCCTTAATTGTCTATAAAAACTACCACAGAAAACAATGGTACATTAGTTTAAAATATTTATGTAATTGGGCTCCTGGGTGGCTCAGTCGGTAGTCTGCCTTTGGCTCAGGTCATGATCCCAGGGTCCTGGGATCAATTCCCCGTACTGGGCTCCCTGCTCAGGAGGGAGTCTGCTTCTCCCTCTCCCTCTGCTATGCTCTGTCTCTGTCTCTCTCTCTATCAAATAAACAAATAAAATCTTTAAAATAAGATAAAATATTTATGGAATTTCCATGTTTTATTCAACAATTCTAAGACTGGAAAAAATGTATCTCAAGGTTTTGTCACTGTAATTTTATGGAAAATATTCATTTACTAATTAATCTATTAATTAAATCACTCACTTTTATACTAGATAATTTATAATTATGTAATTCAAATAAAATGTATTTTCTTGGGCACCTGGGTGGCTCAGTTGTCAGGCACCTGCCTTCGGCTCAGGTCATGATCTCAGAGTCCTGGGATCGAGTGCCACGTCGGGCTCCCTGCTCGGTGGGGAGTCTGCTTCTCCTTCTATCGCTCCCCCCCCCATTCTCTCTCATTCTCTCTCTCAGATAAATAAATAAAATCTTTAAAATATATATATATATTTTCTTTGTGAATACATGATTTGGGGTGGGATGGGACAGGAAGTTTCCTTTCCCAAATCTGACTGGCTATTACAGGTACTTTGGTTTACCCATAATTACCAATATATCAGCTATTTAGTCTTGTTTAGAGTTTATATGTGCCACCATTCTGGCAGCATGAAAAGTGAACCCCACATTATCAAAAACTATACACTTGGCTTATTAGGCAGTTCTTAACAATGAACGGCAGCTCCCAGCATGCCCTCTTCACCTGTGAAGTTTCCATTTTTTCCTGTGTTGCTTTGTGGTATGTGTTCAGCAATCCTGCAAACTTTACTTTTATTTACTGATAATGATTTAGATATTAAATATAAAAATAGTAAAGCTGCTTTCTAGTTTGTCAGGGAAACTCATTTATTAAATGCCTTCCCTAAAACCAACTTCTATTCCTGAGCATTGCAGGAAAGATGGGATTTAGTCCCCTTGGCAAAGAATTGGATAGAATTGCTCTGTCTCCCTCCCCACTGTCCCTTTAAAGTCAATGTTCTGACAGATCATCAACAGAATACTGCAAATGATAAAGTTATTTCATAAGAGAAGAGTACGTTTGCCCACATGCATTTCAAGCGCATATGTTTTTTTTTTCTTTCTTTTTTTCTTTTTAGGAACTCACCCTTCCTATGTCAAAGTGATTTGAATTGTCTAAGCAAGTACTGAAGGGGATGCAAGGCAAAATGACATGGAAAGAAGCCAGTTTAAAACTTAATTTGTACTTGGGCAACTGATAGCTAACTGCTGCCACCCACCAAAACCCAAATACATCCCCCACACAAATAAAAACAAGAATACCCACACACAACATAGCCAAACACCTTTACGTTATACACTTGTTAAAGTCAGGGACTATGTCTTATTTTTATTCATTCACTTCTAACATTTTTTAAATGGCTACTATTTACCATAGACTGGGCATAAATACAGGGAATAATTCAAACCAGGTCCCTAGGTTAAAGGTATTAAACAAGACACATGTTAATTTATATGAGTGCTACAAACATCTAGAGAGCTGTGGACGTCTATTAGGCTGCCATAATCTACCTGGAAGACCAAGAAAGGTGTTCCAGAAAAGGGATATTACAATCTTATATTGGTTCTCTACCGCTGCATAACAAATTACCACAAACTTAGCAGCTCATGATAGCAGTCATTTATTAATTCACAGTTCTGCAGGGCAGAAGTCCAGGCACAGTGTGGCTGGGTCTTCCGCTCAGGATCTCTCCTAAAGCTGAAATCAAAGTGTCAGTGAGCAGTGTTCTCACCAGAAGACCTAAGGAAGAATCTACCTCTAGGTTCATTTATTTACAGTATAGAAGATTATATAAGAAATGTACACCCGGCGGAGGGGGGGAGATTCCTATGGGCCATCTTAGGAATTCTGCCTACCATTAAGGGCAACCTAAAGAATGAACAGAAACTGAAGATGAGGCAAAGGGAGTTGGAGACAATGAGAGCACAACTGATATCCTGAGTCAGGAAAGAGCACGGAAGAGTAGGGGGGGAAAGTATGTATGACTTGGACTTGTCTTCCCAGTCCCCAGCAGAGTAACCGGGACTAATTTGCCAAGGGAATGAACCAACATACCAAGTTATATCAAATTAAGCTAGCAAGTATTTAATAAGGGCTTATATACTTACAGCTATAAGGGAAAAGCTAAGAATTTCTTGTAGTACTAAACCACCAGGCAGAACTGAGGAGTGACAAAATCAGGGGAGACAACATGGACAGAAAACTAACTGGACATTAAGAAAACTGGACTCTTATCCTATATCTCTTCTAAATATAAGTGACCAAATCAAATAAACTCCAAGGGCTTTAGTTTTGCCTCATCTTTAACAGAGATGATTTAACTACTTGATTTCTAAGATCCCTTTCTAGTACTAACTATCCTACAAAATGGAAGGCATGGTTCTTGCCCTGAGGCAAATTCTATTTAGCAAGTTTAGAATCTAGTATTAATTCATGTTGTAATCTAGACATTGCTTTATCAGCAATAATATTAAAAAGACAAATCCACAAAGAATCCTATTATAAACACGGAATTTACTCTCTTTTACAAATTTAGCAGTAATCAGACACTCCTATGCTAAGGTTTACTTGCCAAAACTACGTATCTTGTATTATTTTTTTAAAGTAGGCTTCATGCCCAACATGGGGCTTGAACTCAGGACTCTGAGATCAAGAGATGCATGCTCTACAGACTGAGCCAGCCAGGCACCCCTAAAATTACATATCAATACCAGGTCCTATTAGAATAAGAGGAGGTAAGGTAATCTATGCCCATCTATGATGGGCAATTTAATTATCAAATATAATACTATTGTTTAGAAAACTAATGTATAGAATTTCGATTTCAAAAATACTGCTGGACTAAACCAGAAAACTGCACTTCACAAAATATGTAACGTGTAAATCTGAAAACATCCAACGGAATGTCAGTCAGTTGTTTCAATCAATAAAATTATTTTTAATGGCTTTTACAGAGCTACATATATTTTAATAGGCATATTTGCCTGAGTTAAGGAGACAGAGCTGAGAGTCTGGGGAGAATACAGGGGCTAGAATTCTTAGGACAGAGTAACAGAGAGAGGCTGGTACAGCTAGAAAATCCCAAAGATCTGCAGATTATCCCCTTGTGTACTCAGCTAAGTACAAAACAGCACATGTGTATAAAAACACGTCTGGGGAAAAGAAGCAACCAAAGTAATTAAAGCAATCAACCTTTTTCTCCTTATCACCCTGACCTAGGGGGTTTTTTGAGGCTTTTTTTTTTTCTTCCCTAACTGCCCCCATGAAATTTTAATACTACTATGTACCTAATCTCTGCAGTTTGGCCCTTTGGAGGGCTGTTAATCATTGTAATAAGGTGATCGATCTTTCTCTCACACATATACACATACATACTCACAGCAAAAAAATAAATTTTGCCAAGTTGGAGGTGATATCACCCCCAGTGAGAATACATGAATTTTGAAGGAACAGTGCTTGGGTTTCATACAGGGAAGTGTCCTGTTTACACAAGCTAAGGTGAAAAACTCGTATTTCCTGGAGCACTGGACAGAGTACTCAAGAAAAACTTACCTCAGTACAGAATACTTAGCATTTTTTTAAAAATTAAGTATCATTTATAGTAGAAACAAAATTTATAAAATATAAATTTCACAAAATATATAAAAGGCCATCCACAGTGAAATTACAAAATTTGCTGAGAGAAATTAAAAATGACCTAAATAGAAGGAGAGCTATAACCATGGGTCAGGAGACTCAACATTGTTAAGATGTTAACTTTTGCCAAGCTGACCTACAGATCAACATAATCCAATTTTGCCCCTAGAATTGACAAGCTGATTCTAAAATTTATATAAAACACAAAGGACCCACCCAAAACAATTTTGAAAAAGGAAAAAGTTGGTGATCAAGACTTATTATAAAGCTATAGCATCACAACAGTATGGTACTGGCATTAACAACAGACTTTTAATAAAGATATAAAGACAATTCAGTAGAAAAAATAGTCTTTTCAACAAATATTTTAATAACTGAATATATCCACATATTAAAAAAGTGAACTTTGGTATATATCGTGCATAATATACAAGTATTTTTTTAAAGATTTATTTATTTGAGAGAGAGAGCACACACAGAGAGAGGGAAAAGCAGACTCCCTGCTGAGCAGGGAGCCCAACATGGGGCTTGATCCCAGGACCCTGCGATCATGACTTGAGCCAAAGGCAGACACTTAACCCAGGCACTCCTGAATAATATACAAATATTAACTCAAAACAGATTATAAATCTAAATGTGAAATTTAAAACCATAAAACCTTTGGAACATACAAGAAAACCTATGTGACACTGAGATAGCTATCTTTTTATTTTATTTTTATTTTTATTTTTTTAAAAGATTTTACTTATTTATTTGACAGAGAGAGACACAGCGAGAGAGGGAACACAAACAGGGGGAGTGGGAGAGGGAGAAGCAGGCTTCCCGTGGAGCAGGGAGCCCGATGCGGGGCTCGATCCCAGGACCGTGGGATCATGACCTGAGCCGAAGGCAGACACTTAACGACTGAGCCACCCAGGCGCCCCGACAGCTATCTTTTTAGATACAACACCAAAACCAAGATCCATAAAAGAATGAATTGATAAACTGGACATCACAGAATTTAAAACTTCTCTTCAAATAAACTCTTAGGAGAATGAAAACACAGCCACAGATTGAGTATTTGTATCCAGAACATATAAAGAACTCTCGAAACTCAAGAGCAAGAAAACGATCCAATTAAGAAAAAAAAACTAGCAAAAACATTTGAAAAGACATTTCACCAACGAGAATATACAGATTGTCAAGAGCTACATGAAAAGATGTTCAATATCATTAGTCATCACAGCAATGCAAATTAAAACTACAATGAGATACACTGTGGGATGGATACAGTGTATCCAATCTATTAGAATTTTTAACATTAGAAAAGACTGATCATACCAAATATTGGTGAGAATGTGGAAAAACAGATTTTCATATCTTGGTGGGAATGTATAATGATACAGCCAATTTGGAAACAGTTGGCAATTTCTTAAAAAGTTAAACATATACCTACCATATGGTCTGACCTTACACTAGACATTTACCCAAGAGAAAGCAAAGCCTATGTTCATATAAAGCCTTATACAGAAAGGTTCATAGTAGCTTTATTTGTAATAGATGAAAAAGGGAAACAACACAAATGTCTACCAATAGTTCAGTGGATAAACATAATTGTGTTTATAGATACAACGGAATACTACTGTTCATACATGCCACAGCATGGATGAAATTCAAAATAATTATGCTGAGTGAAAAAAAAGCTAGACAAAACGACATATATCATTTCATTTATACAAACCTCTAGAAAATACAAATTAGGGGCAAATGGAATCTTTTGGGAGTGATAGAAATGTTAGCTACTTTGATTAAGGTGATGGTTTTATAGGTATATGCACATGCCAAAGCTTATGAAAATAGTACAATTTAAATATATGCAATTTATTGTATGTCAATTATACCTCACTAAAACAAAACAAAACAAAACAAAAGGCTGAGGTGCTAGCTGAGACCTAACAGACCAATTAGTAACTTCAGCTCCGTCTGAAATTTAGGACAGAATTTATGACATTTTGCTATACTATGTAACTATCATTATTTATTTATATGTAATAAGTATAAAAAAATCATCAGCTTTATTGCTGAGTATACGAGTAAAGATACTTCATCTCTATTAAAAGTATCATTGTTTACCCAACACCTATTTATATATACATGTCCAGGAAAATTACTTCAAAGAACTTAGACTATATTTAGTCTATTTGGAAAGACAATAATTTGTTTAATAATTCATAATAAATACAAACATTCTAAAATTTTTGCATGTCCACTGAAGCAGAATTTTTGTTTTCTTGGATCCCACTTTATTTCCAATTAGCAAGATTTAAAAATAATCCAAATGCTCTCTAAAAGGGGGACTGGTAAAATAAATTACATTATAAACAATGCAAAACTCTGTGGCTATCAAGAAAAATGAGGAAGCTTTCATTACTAACAAGGACTATTAATATACCACATTCCCAATATATATTCCCCAAATATACTGGGGATAAAAAATAAAAGATGCAAAATGTGTATATGCTAAATAAAAAACAATACATGACTGGAACATAAAAATAAGCCACCATCAGTTTCTAGCTGCAAAAACAGCTGGTTTGATTTAGACAATACCGTCTTTGTTTCAGAACCACCCAAAAGCCATTTAGTCACAATGACATTTAGTACATACACTCATTTACAGATCTTCGGGGAAAACTGCACATTGGTGAAGAAAATTTAAAAATCTGAAGCCGGAATCTAGAAGCACTGGCAAGAATAGAGGAGAGGTGTCATTTTTAGGCATGGAGAAACTATAGAGGAATTCTCTCCTGAGTGTTAACTGAGTTGGTTCTTCTCTCTTCTTCACTCCCCCCTTTTTACTCTACGTCCCATGGAAGCCAGCGGGAAGTTGGGTGGGTACACCTGAGATGGGGCTGAGAGTTATGGGTTCCAATACTAGTAACTGTGAGTAGCTACAGAAGACCGTGTACATGCATACAGTGTGTACATGTGTATAGTTTTAGGACAGAGAGTACATGTGACCTCAAGTAACTGAGCAAAGAGGTTTTAAGAGCTTAGGAACATCAACAACTTGGTATACTGGAAGCCAGCAGAAGTGACATGTGACCACAAGAAAGACTGGTTGAAGATTAGAGCACTTCTTGCTAATTTCCAGAAAAGATTAGAGAACATGGTGAAGGGTGGGGATGTGTGGAATTCAGGCAACCTGTGTAAACTTAGGGTTTACTACTTTGTGTTAACTGCCAACAATATTATTACAATAATAATGAAAACTAATGATCTGCTTGTGTGATATGTGTATGTATGTGTACTTGCCAAGCACTTCATCTGACAAAGTAAAATCAGTATCATTTCAGTGATCCCAGAAAGTATTTTTGGAAAGCTTAAAAGATGTTAATAATTTGGAAGGCTACTTGGGCAAATCAATCCCCAAATATTTCGAATGATTAAGCTAAATTCAGAAGCGAATAAAATATACAAGATAGCATTTCCAAAAATATTAAGTTATATGATAGATATAGGCAAGGTCTACTTATTGACTAGCTCTTAAATCAACTCTTTTGTGTTTAAAAAGGGTCACTCATAATCTAAGCCTTCCTCTGTTTTAAACACTAAAAACAGCACTGGCTAGATTATAATTACCCCTAGTTTGATATTACTTTGAATGATGTTTTTATCTAGCCAAAAAATCAGGCACCAGGGAGGCTTATGTATTCATTCATTTGCAATCCTGACATTTAATAGCACTTGGTATCATGAAAATTAGGATCACACTTGCATTACAGTTTAAAAGGTAGGAATCCATAGAACATGGCCATAACTTTTAGGGGGAAAAACCAATTTTTGAACCATTATTGCTTTATGGCACTATCTGACAAAAGAAAATGTATTTCTCTTTCTCCAATTTACTTTATTTCCCCAGTTACTATCAAGTCTGACATAGGTTCAAATTCCTGTTCTTCTATACTTACTGATCCTGGAGATGTTCAACCTTTCTGAGTTTTAGTTTTGTTAACTATTGGTGGAATGGAAATGTTAACCTACCAACTTTACAAGATTGCTGTATGAATTGAATCACATAACATAAGAAGGCTTAGGCATATCACTGTCTCTGAAATAAAATTCCATAACACCAATTTTTATCACTCTGGATAGAAGAAAACTTCTATGTGTAGAAAATAATTTTCTTACAAAGTCAGACCTTTCCTCTGAAATGTGTTATTAATATTTCAGACTAAATCATTTGGGCTCCACAACATGGCATTAAGTTCTAGTAAATCCTAGGGAAAGTAAGTAATAATTATTATTATTTTGGCTACATTCATTCATTTACTTATGAAGATTTTTATTTATTTGAAAGAGAGCGAGTGAGTGAGAGAGAGAGCATGAGCAAGGGGAGGGGGAGAAGCAGACGCCCTTGCTGGAACCTGATGTGGGGCTTGATCCCAGGACCCTGGGATTATGACCTGAACTGAAGGCAGTCACTTAACCGACAGAGCCACTCAGGTGCCCTTGGCTACATATATTTAGACATACAAATGAAACCTTCTGGGCAAAAGCAGGTCATTCAGGTCATTCAGAATTTTTAGATCATCTTAAATTTGAAGTTGAAAAAGCACTGAAGTCCATTATTGTAACCCCACACATTTTACAAAAGAAAAGTTAGTCCCAAAGAACTTAAATGGATTTGCTCAAGTAGTATATATAGGTAATAAGGTAAGAAAATATGAGTACTTAGTTCTAATAACTTATATTCCAATTGTTCTTTACACTATATATACATACCACTCGGCCTTTATACTGTGTTTCACCTTTTTGATTAACAGTGCTTCTTCCATGTCCAAGTGACTTTTATTTTTCCAACAGTTTGCTATTTCAACTGCTGCTAGGCAATCAAAAATCTTCTATTAGGTTACCTATCCAAACAACTATTTTCCCTTTATGCCTTCCCATGAAAATGCTGATTTTCTCCATATATGGAATGGCAATATAACCAGTGATGGTAAGCCTCTATTCTTGCCCCAGGGGATAAACCAGGTAATAAACAATGATTGATCTAAGCAAGACGTTAATCCCATTCTACCTTTGTTGGTGGATTGGTTTAGAATAAGCTAGTAAGCACATAATGCAGCAGTCATATCTACTATGAGGAGAAAGCTAAGTCTCACAGAAAAGCTCATCCAGAGCTCTGGCATTACTGTCTTAACCAACCCCCAAATCACCTTGCTCTAGATTAAATTATATAAGCAATAAACCTGTATTTAGTTAGGCAATCAATTACTTGTGGCCCAAAGTTTCCAAATATGAAACTCCAGTATTTTCTAGTGAAATCATCTTACCTAGCTTCTACGATAGAAGACTTCCTTCTCAGACCAAACAATATAAGAGTTTTATTAAAAATCAATTAGGTGTGTTAGTAAAAAAGGTGCTATTTGGTAGTCCACAGTATTCAGAACTTTAGGACATGACTGAAGAAACTAAAATAATAAATCTAAAATAATACAATGTTTATTCAGTATAGAAACAAATCTGAATTTGTATATCCATTCTAAAAATTTATAAAAATAACTTCAAAAACCGTAAGTTCCAAAAAGATGTTATTCTCAATTACTTAAACTTATTTTTGAAAAACACTGCCGTCACACTGACATGAAGCTTAAATATATTTTATTACCTATCAAGAGTCATTTTATACGACAAAACATTGTTTTACTAAACAAATGTATATACATCACCTCTTAAAAGAAAAAATTTACTATCTTGAATTCGAAAAATGGCCACAGATTTAACAAATTGTAAAATTATGACAATACTTTCAACTACTGAGTCACATGAGAAAAGACCAAAAAGTAGCAATAAAAAAAACTTGTCAAAAACCCATGAATCACTGAAGACAACTGAAGAGTCACCCACCCTCAAGAAGGGCCAACTAATTTGAAATACTAACTTAGCTTTTAGTTCGGCCCTAAGTTTCAGAGTAAGGGCACAAGCTAGGAGATGTTAAGAAATGATGGTTAAAAGTAAGTAAAGAAAGAACCTATAAGTAGAGGCTAAAAATTGTAAATGTTTGAGGGTCACACACTAGTGACACATACACAATAGTTCCCAAGGATATGACACTAGAATAAACTGATGCTCAAGATGATTAATTTTTTTAAATTTAAAATAATTTGATTAATATAGCAAAAGCCGGTGTTGGCTATAATGAGACTTTGTAATGATGGGGACATTAATCATGGTAAATAGCATTATAGTCCAAACTTTCTCACCAAGATAAGATTTGTTAGTACTATCAAGGAAACAAACAAACAAACCCAAAAGACTAGAGTTAAGCAGAACAGAAAGCCATTTTCCTCCTTTTCATAAGTCTATACCACTATAATTATTTTCTGTCCTAAGAAAAGTAGACCCTTCAGGACACCCCAATTAGGTAAGTAACCAGGCACTCCATTTAAAATAAATATGTACATCCTGAATTAGGTGCATGTATCCAATAAATATCAACTTCAAGGCAATTCACTTAGGAAGGTTTAAAAAAAATATAATGAAAGCATTTTGTTGGATCACTACTACTGTTAGAACGAACCATTTTAGCTAAAGATCAAATTTATTTGGATAATCCAACTTTTAAAAGATAAATACTTTTTATAGCTACTTAATATTACCATACTAGTACTGTACGAAAGAATGAAGGAAAAGATGAGAGTTTGAGATGAACCTGCAGGTTTTCATAGAATTACTAATCATTTTTGGTCATCTGTTTTGGTGTTGCTATAGCAACTTTATGATTCATGACCCCCTCACCCCAATAATTCAGAGGACTGAATTATGTATGAAAAATGTATTGCCAATGTGTTTCCAGTATCAGTAACACACATTAATGAATCTGATCTTACTATAGTAAATTATATATTTTTAGCCTCAATTTAGTAAATTAAAGAAACTACCGGCCACTAGAGAAACACAGAGGAAATTATCCATATACCTAATCTTTATAAAACTGTGTCTCATGTCAGTCTTGAATGTGAAATCCACTGTATCTTTTAGTTTCAAATATGTCTCTCTTTACTGAGAGACTCAAACAGATGAGTCTGTGTATAATGCTTACAATGCTTATATACAGAAAACAAATTTGATCTCATAATTAAATTAGATACAAACTTAATAGAAATGTCTTTTATTTAAAGTTCACAAAAAAGAACCCTCATCTAAAATGCATACAAGTATTTAATAGTGAAGTGTCATGATGTCTTCAACTTACTTTCAAATAGGATTCAGCAAAAGAAAAAGAAAAACTGTATGAGTACATATATATAATACATGTAAATATAAGAGGGAAAAGCAAATGTGGCAAATTGCTATCAATGCTGGATCTACGTGGAAGATATATGGGTATTCAGAGTATTTTTTCAGCTTTTCTGTGGAAAAATTTCCAAGTAAAAAGATGGGGAAACAAAGGACCCTCACAGGCTCCTAGCTCACTTGTGTTATAGTCTTTATCCTGAATATATGTCCAGTCCCTTTCTTTTGAGGCAATTACCTCAAGACCCTTCTGCTTTCATTTACAACAACTGTTATAGAACTGTGTTATGTCTTTTTAAGGAAATCATATCTCCAGGAAAGAGTTTTTATAAGTAGATTTAAAGGCCAGTATCAGTGAATCAATTGTTTTACCTGAAAGTTAACATCTTCTTTCTTAAATATTAGTGCTCGAACTTCATCAGGATCTCCATTAAATATAGCTTGCACCAGTGATGGCTAAAATACAAGAGAGCAATAAAAATATTAATCACACTGCATGGATGATTCTAAAGATATTTCCACATAACTTTTAAACCTAAAATTTTTCTCCCCTTTAGCAACAATAATCAATTTGGTTTTTGACATTAACCAAAAGTTTCAGGAAGTCAAATCATATGAAAGTACAGGATTCCTCCCTGAATAAAAAAGGCCTAATTAAAAAAAAAAAATCAGTTCAGTATGACCAAAATTAGGTAGATAGTAAACACAATCAAACTTTATTTTGTGTGGGTAGAAGTCTTTTGTTTATACATGTGTGTATATATATGATAAAAACAAAGTCTCTTCCAAATACAAGTGTGACATCTCAACATCTACTTGTGGAACATAACTTGTCAAACAAGCCATTCCTAGGCCACACTGAGGCCCATGAAGGTAGTAGGCCTTTTTGAAAAGTTCCTTTGGGGCATTAAGTAACTTGCATGCGTTAGCATTACACGTTATACAGATAGAAATCCAAGGAAGAAAATCTGGCAATTGATGAAAATCACTACTATCCAAAGACCAAAAAATACCATATACCTGAAAAACACGAAGAGGCAAACACGTGTATCTAAATATAACAATTTCTTAACAACACAGCCTCTCTGATAAGGTATCATATTATACTAGTCAAACAAGAAACCAATTGACAACAACATTAAAAGTAAGGTTAAGGATGAAGTCTGATTCTTTTTCATATAAAAGTGCTACGTGTAAATACATAAAATTCATTACAGAAAAGGCTGTGCCTCGGTATTTCTAGCCATAGCTTTCCTAAAACATACAGTTCCTCATTCTTGTTACAGCAGTTTTTAAAACCACAAAATGAAAACAGAAACGTGGTTGCCAGAACTACGATTCTCAATTTTTTTAAAAAAAGTCTTTTTAAGAGAGTAAGAGATAGTAAGTAAAGTCTGAAATGGGTTATCTAAACATCTAAAGCAGTAAAAATCAGAAATGTGTGCATTTTATACCTAAGTAATACTATATCATATTTACATACCTATATTGCTTTATTTGGGTTTTTTATGAAACTAGTGGAAACCAACTTATGTTTATTCTTAAAAGATAAAATTTACCCTACTAGTTCAGAAGACAGTAAACATAAACTCTCATATCTTACCAATACACTTCCAGAAGGTGGTGAATGTAGGGATTTATTTTCCTGTGGCAATTTAGAAATGAAGGCAGGAGATTCATCTTCTACCTCCTCCAAAACAACAATACACACTCGACTCATTCGCTCTTTTAAAATACTAAATCCCAAGCTATGTGATAAAAGTCACAGTTGGAAGAGCACAAGTAGTTTTTCCTCTTCTGTACAACACTTAGGATCATTCTCTGAACAGCGCAGCTGGTTTTTTAAAGTTAATAAGTACTATCAGAAAAACTGAAGTTTAAAATTATGACTACATAACATAACTTCCTAAAAACAACAAAATTCTATTATCTTCTGTTGGGTTACTATAATACTTAAAAGAAATTTCACATCAACATGTCAATTACTAAAACGGAGTCCAGTACAAGCTCATTTAAAAATATTTTTCCCCTACCAAAATAGTCATATTGCTCTCTGTCTCACAGAAATTTACTTGCATAAAAAGATCATTGTTTGGGGCAACAACACCACACAATACAAAATGAAATGAGAAACAATTACTGTGACAGAGATGATTACAGCTATACCCACTCTTGCCTGCAAGGTCATATAGTTACCAGTAGCTGACTTGCTTGTAATTAAAAAAAAAAAAAATCTCACTATTTTGTTTCCACTTCTAACTTGTCTTCATTTCTTCAGCTTCTGGTTTAATACAGATATTATCCAGAAAAAAAAAAATATCTAGAGCTCAGCACAAATTCTTAAAATAAAGCTCAGAGGTTGACAATTCTTTCTGTGTTTGGGAAAGAAAAAAAAAAAAAAAACAACACTCTGCATTAATAGCAAAGCTGCAGTACATTTACATGCGATGAGTCAGACCACAAGAGACAATAGGACTCTTGGTACTAGAATACAGCTTGATTAATCCAGATATCCCATGTAATAGAAGAAACACAGATAGCTTTATTCCCATCAATAGCATAAGCAAGGCAGAGCGTTCATTCTTTCTCCATCAGGCAGTTGTCTGTGGCTGCTCCAGCAAAAGGGCACAGCACCAGGCAGAAATAGTGTTAGCAGAGGATCCTAATGGAACAGGCAGGCTGCGAAGGAATTAGAAGGCATTTGAGCTCAAATTACTGCTTCAGGCTTTTCATTTTAAAAAAAGAGAAAAAAGCCCAGTAGTTTATCATTCCAGTGTTTCCTTTGATCTCCACATGAATACAGCTTCCATTAAATAGTCTTCATTCACAGGAAAAAACAGCAGACTGTGCATCTTCTTTGAGCCAACTACTTTATTCAATCATCTGCTCTGTGCCAGTAGTTTCCTTCCACTGTAAAAACCGCTACAGTTACCCTTTTCAGTAGATTTCAGATGCTTTCCCGTTCCTCAGATGATCTTGCAAAATGCCACTAATACCTCCGATGAGTAGGTCCTTAAAAAATATCTACGGAACCTCAGGATCAGCCCCACAGAAGCATTCCAACTGAGCAACAGTCTGAAGAGCAAAGACTGCAGAACCGCAGGATGAAATGCCTAGTAATGCTCACATGTTACACTTACCAGAGATCTGAGCTACTGCTCGGGATGTAACTTCCTCTAGCAGGAGAAAAAAATAGTGCATTTGGACAGCCTTCACAATTAGAAGGTTCATGCCAGTTCTGTGACTAATCCAGATCAAACTGAAAAATTCTATAACTGAAAAATGAGTGCGCTTTTAACATTTTCCACTAAAAGCCACAAGGAAATCTGGTGTACTGCCTCTGCTGACTAACACTGGTTTTAGCAAGTAAACAATTCCAAACAGCTTAACTGCTTTCGTATGTTACAATATAGCAAATGTTTAACCCTATAATGACAGCTGCAATAAGAATGTCTGCAGTGAGCCCATAAAAGAGATGAAGGAGAAATATTTATGAGAACATAAAAACACAAATCTAAGATTTTATTCTTTTTTACCAAGATCATTTTTTAATAAACCAAATATATTTATTTTCAAAAATGCAAAAAGTTCAAACAAAGAAATTTAAGATTTACTAACAATTTCTAGGTTGTTGAATTTAATCTATCAGGTCATATATTTAAAGGGAAAAAATAAAAATGTAAAAATGTAAAAATCCTAGCTTGAAACTTCTATGGATCATCTGAATTTCACTGAAGAAATTAAATAATTCTACCTTCCCATCTAGAAATGGAATAAAGCCTTAAAATCTTTTAAACAGCTTCATGAAACTATTGTTTAAAGTCCTTAGCATTAATTTTCTTTCTATATGTCAAAAAAGGCACAGGGTAACATAAAGAAAGCAAAGATTCTCCTTTCTCTATAAAATTAATTTCCCCAAAGCTACAAATTAAGTGTCAAAGGCAACCAATTTATAGTTGGGTTTCCTCTTCTTTCTCTATTTACTAATAAACAAGTCAGATATTTCCCAACAAAAAATTACGAAGAAAATACCGTGGTTTCCCTTCAATCTTTATTCTTTCTCCTATCAACTAGCATTTTTATTCATAAACATAATAGCTATTTTTGAACATTTATGATGCACTAAGTATTGTACATTCTCATTTAATACAATAACCTTATGTTTCCATATAATTAAGAGGAAAAAAACAGACACAAAAATTAAGTATTTTATCCAAAGGCATATAAATTAGTAAAGTTGTGCCTAATTCCAAACACACTGCTCTTCTGAATCTATTCTGCTTCCACTGAGTGTACACACTAGTACATGTACCCCCCACCCTTCTACTCTCTGTCAAGATCTTTGCAACCTAGACTGTAAGAGTAATCTTAAAAGACTGGTAATCTATAATGGTTGTGAAAAGTTTAGGTAACAAAGGAATATACTATTTACTGCCATAATATTCCTAAACAAGTTATTTTTAAATGGGTATTTCAGGGCTACTGTTATCACATGTGTTTAAGCCAATTTATTTACCAAAACATAAAAAAAAAAAAAACCAGCATGATATAGATAATGTAAGAATGCCAGAATTTAA
The DNA here is from genome assembly GCF_004348235.1 of Phoca vitulina. Lineage (NCBI taxonomy): Eukaryota > Metazoa > Chordata > Mammalia > Carnivora > Phocidae > Phoca > Phoca vitulina. The sequence goes on from NW_022589713.1 coordinate 26,625,228, forward strand.
GAACAAAAACCATTAAATGTCATCTATGAAAAAACCCATAATCCTAATATAATTTTATCAAGATACTAAAATATGCTAACAATTCATAGTTGTATTTTAAAACACATAAAATATAAAATGGTTTTACGCCAAATTAAAGATCTGCAAATATTTTGACATACAAAATGATGTTAACTATCTCCACATGGCTAAATCAAAAATCTCATCTTGATATGTGAAACATGTGAAAATGAAACCACTTTGGTAACAGTATCCTATATTCTATCTTCAGGGTTTTTTTTTCCCCCACCCCAAACAAAAAGCTCTTTTTATTTTTATTTTTTATTTTTTTTTTTAAAGATTTTATTTATTTATTTGACAGAGAGATAGAGAGAGAGCCCAAGTAGGCAGAGAAGCAGGCAGATGGAGAGGGAGAAGCAGGCTCCCCGCAGAGCAGGGAGCCCGATGCGGGACTCGATCCCAGGACCCTGGGATCATGACCTGAGCCGAAGGCAGCCGCCTAACCGACTGAGCCACCCAGGCGCCCCAAAAAGCTCTTTTTATATAGACAACTTTAACTTGTTCCAAAGTATCCAGTGTATAAATTCACCTACTTAAACAGGTACATCCTGTCTCTTGTTCTATGTCAACTTCCATACTTAGGTCTTTCCTGGCCAGAGCACAAGCTCCTTGAAGGCAGGGACTATGTTTTTATATACACCATGTGCACACAATTACTTCCCTTCCACTTTCTTCCACTTACAAACAATTTCATTGAAAAGAATCCCACTATGTCACAAGACTCTGGAAATTGCGTGGCAAAATTATAAAAGACAACAGGGACCTGAAAAAAAAAAAAAAAAAGACAACAGGGAATTCATATGTATATATGAATATGTATATATTAAGGGGTGCCTGGGAGGTACAGTCAGTTAAGGTTCTGGCTCTTGGTTTCAGCTCAGGTCATGATCTCAGGGTCCTGAGATCAAGCCTCACCTCACGACAGCTCACACTCAGCCTGGAGTCTGCTTGAGAGTCTCTCTCCCTCTCCCTCTGCCCCTCCCGCTCATGCGTTCTAAAATAAATAAATTAAAAATTTTTTAAAAGAGTATATATATTATATATACACACACACATACTTTAATCAGAAAACACAACAGGCATTAAAGTGCAGTAAAATGAGTTTCATACCTCTAGTAGGTAAGCAACTTAACATGTAGAAGTTGACAGGATATAAAACAATGATATAGGATGACAGCTAAAATTAAGGCCTCAGGAATCAGCCTACCTGGAATTCAAATTCTGATTCCATTATTGATTAGCTGTGTCCTTGGGCAAGGCAAATTCCTTGAGCCCAAATTTCTTTACACTTACAAGAATAATAATCTCCAGATATTTTTATCTAGGAGAAATACAGTAATAGCACCGAGACTAACTGAGAACGTAGGCTTTGTAGCCAAACTGCCTGTGTTCTAATCTAACTTCCTACTAACAAACCTAAGTATGACCTTGAGCAAGTTACTTAACCTCTCCATGTCTCATTTCAACATCTATTAAAGGACATTAACAGAATTTACTTTGAAATAAAATGAAGACAGTCTTATTATTATGGATATTTAAGGTAACAGAATGATATCCCCTGTCAGGGCAGTAGTTTCTCCCCCTATTGGCGAGGTGATTCAGACTGGTGTCTGGAAATTGCAATTCAGTTGCTTAAGTACAACTCCCCATACTCCACCCACCGCCCCCTTTTCAGGCCTCTTAAGAGACTGCTAGAAGTTTGTCATAACACTCCAGTAACCAAACTAAGCGTTACTGAGGAGAGGAAGCAGTAAATTAAGGCAACAAGTAGGACTAGGGGTTTTACTATTCTTCCACATTCACTGTATTTTACAGTCTAAGGGAAGAGAAAGGGTAAAAATTACTGGTCCATAATATCCTATACAATAAAAAACAGATGAAAAAAACAGAGATAAATACTTCACTATTTATTATTATTTAAGCTAACAGCACCATATGGCACTGTTTTACACCTTCTACTAAGTAAGATAAGCCCTTAATCTCAAGGAACTCTTATCTTAAAGGAAAAGGAGACAGGTCAAGAACTATTTAAGAAATTAGGAATGTACAAAGTTATTTATGATGAAAAATTATTGACAAAGATTGTGCAAACTTAAGTTCAATCATTTTTTTTTCAGTTGAACAACGGCAAAGGGATGTGGTTTTTTTTCTTGAGGCACTTACTTTTTTAGGCCAAATTAGATTAAATTTTTAATAAGCCAACAAATTTAAACTCTGACAACTTCATAATCCTTCCATTCTTCATGCTAAAATGTATTCTATCAACAGCTTACTCCTACTTTTCACAGAATCACGTAACAGTAAAGCTGGTTTAAACTTTTAATGGTAAGATATTTAATGTCCTGAAAGATTTTTTTTTTTAAGGTTCCTAATTTTGTTACACCAGAATTTCTTTTTCTGACACAAATGATTTTTTCTTTCTGTATAGAGATTCAATCCAAAGCTCATCTTATCTGTGCTCCTCCAATATTGATCTGTGACCTCCATATTGATTATCATAGAAAAGGAATTTTACTCAGGGTGTATAAAGTGGCTACTCTGTACCAAGCTAGTCTCTGAGTATTAAAAAATAAAAAGCCTGTGGTGAAATATGTTAAGGAAGTGGGTTTAAACCACATTTCAGAAACATTTCTCATAGTTCAAGAATCCTGAACAATCTCCTTGAGCTAGGCTTTATCTGCCTACTTTAGAAAAAGTTCTATGAACAGATTTAAAAGAAAATGGGGCAGAAGGAGAGGAAGGGAAAAAATTTTTTTAAATAGCTGTTCTTTTTTTAAAAAATTTTATTTTATTATGTTATGTTAGTCCCTATCAAAATACCATCAACTTTTCTCAAAGAAATGGAACAAATAATCCTAAATCTGTACGGAACCAGAAAAGACCCCGAATAGCCAGAGGAATGTTGAAAAAGAAAAGCAAAGCTGGTGGCATCACAATTCCGGACTTCAAGCTCTATTACAAAGCTGTCATCATCAAGACAGTATGGTACTGGCACAAAAACAGACACATAGATCAATGGAACAGAAGAGAGAGCCCAGAAATGGACCCTCAACTCTATGGTCAACTAATTTTCGACAAAGCAGGAAAGAATGTCCAATGGAAAAAAGACACTCTTTTCAACAAATGGTGTTGGGAAAACTGGACAGCCACATGTAAATAGCTGTTCTTTACGTTATTGGTCAGATTTCCCTGTTCTTAGTACAGCCACTGAAAAATGACTATTTAAAAATGATGAATTCAAAATCCTTATAACACATGCAAATTAATTCTCTGCACATAATGTATTTACAAACTAGGCTATTTTTTTAAATGTTACCCACCATACTTCCAAAATGGCTGACAACTGGCGTGAGCCAAACTACTCATGCTGTTTGACAAAGTCCAAGTATGGGGGACGATCCTGAAAACAGGAGATTCCACAGCTGGCTCCTGCTATTCTCTTTCATTTGTTTATGGCAATCTTTATAATTGTGGGAATATTTCTGGGCTGGCTCCTGCTATTCTTTTTCATTTTATTTACGGCAATCTTTATAATTATGGGAATATTTCTGGGGTTTCATGATAAAGTGACTACTCATCTTAGTTACGCCTATCTAAGCAATCATAATGAAACTAATTCCACGAAGAATTAGTTTCTATAGAACAAAATAACAAGACGGTCACGCTCTGCCTAGCACCTTTCTCTTTGCATACTGTTTTTTAGTTTTAGCGAAAGCCAATAAGCAGAAATCAATAAAGGTCATGTTAATCATTACAAAGGAAAAATGAAAGAAGGCCATGGCTGTAATCCAGAAAATGATCTAAGATTTGGAAAAACAAAAATATCCTAACATATAAATAAAGTTCCTCCGAGGCTGTCAGGAGGAGATGCTTGCAACCTGATCCTGTGTCTGTGTCTCCTCATTCGCCGACGCCGTCCTTTCCTACGAGAGACCCACCCTGGCTAGAGCTGGACTCCGGCAGACAACCACTGTTATCCAATGATCTCAAGAGGTTTGATCCCACTGGTATGTTATAATGTTAATAACAAATTGTTAACCCTTCCATTATTAATATTATCATATACTGCACATTGTTAACATATATTAATATTACCTATTATTACTCTGAAGTGTTCTTTTCAAAGACCTATCCATATTCTGCATCTATTCTTCCCATCTTCCATTCACCAGAACATTTAATTTTTAGGTAAGTTCAGAGCCTCACAGAACAAAGTCTATACTTCCCAGCCTCCCTTGTAGCTGGGAGCCACAACACAAAGTTCTGACCAGCATTTTAAGTAGAGGTGTTACGTGGTTTCCAGAAAACTTCCTATTCCTACAAGGACAAATGGTATATCCACCCTGCTTCCTGGAACATGGATGACTCACCACCATCTTAAACCAAACAAGGACCAGAATCTAGGGTGGTGGAAGAGTAGGCTAGAGGGGTTCTGGGTCCCTTGAGGACTCTGTGGGACAGAACTTCCATAAAAGCCCTAGACTGCCCATCTCCCAACTCTTGTGTTACAAAGAAACAGAACTTCTACCTTATTTAAGTCAATGTGATTTTGAGTCTCTTTTACTCAGAGCTGAAGCTAACACTAAATGATAACCTTACTCTTCCTTCAGTCATCAATCAGTGATCCACATTTTAGTACAGTATAAATTTTCAATAAATAAAATGAATTATAAACATTAACTGCAACAAACTACACAGAAACAATTAGCAGAAAACAGCTCAAAGAATGAATCTGCTATATTGCACTGGGTAAGCAAAGAAAAATCAGTGGAGGGAGAAGGAAACAAATATTTATCACAAATAGTCTCACTGTGGGGTGCCTGGGTGGCTCAGTTGGTTAGGCATCTGACTCTTGCTTTCAGCTCGGGTCATGACCTCAGAGTCATGGGATCGAGACCTGCATGGGGCTCTGTGCTCAGCATCGAGTCTGCTTGAAATTCTCTCTCCTTCTGGCCCTACTCCTGCTCTCTCTCTCTCAATAAATAAATAAAATCTTAAAAAAAATATTCTCACTGAATCCTCATCACTTCTTGTGGGTACTACTACCCAAGTTATATATGGGAAGTGGAGGCTCAGTAACACCCAGTCAGTCAATGACTCATCCGTTCATCTATATTTATTCATCATCTACTATGTGCCAGGCTTTCTGTTATGCTAAGGAAACAAAATTATGAATAAACAATCAATCCTTACTCTAACGGAGCTTACATACAAATAAATATTATATAATTGCAAACTGCGATAAACTGTAGAAGGAAAAAATTTCTTGGAGGGGAAAAAACTAGAGGAAGGTCCATGTGGCTGCAGCAAACAACCATGAGTAACAGTAACAGATGTAGTTGGGAGAAATAGGTAAACTCAAGACTATACAGGGCTTTGTAAGCCAATATAAAGTTTATATTTTCTAAGTGATTGAAAAGTCATTAGAAATTTTTAAGCAAGACAATCATCATGATTTGCTTTACAAAGATCATGTGGCTTCAGTGTAGAGAACGAATTTGAGGAGAAGAATGGAAGCCAAAGGACTAGTTAGGAGACTGTTGCAATAATCCAAAAAGTAGGTAATTTGAACTAGGATGTTGAGGATGTAAATGCAGAGACTGAGATATATTTTAGGAACAGGATTTACATGACATACTAGTAGATAGGCTGTAGGGGTGAGGGAGAAGATGGTAATCACAAACAACTCCCAGGTTTTTTACATAAGCAACAAGTGCTTACAGGAGCTTAAGCAATCTAGGCCTTCTTCAGTTTCCTAATTTAATGAGTAATATGACTTGTTGCATCATATCCAAGGACCCTTCAGGCTCTACATCAGTTCCAAATCTTAGTCCAAAATCTGTATCCTGAAATCTACTCTCATGATTTGAAAATGAAATGTTAACAATCCCGAACCTGTCTAATTCTGAGTATAAAAAAGTTTCTAAAGGATGGTGAGATTTGTTCCATCCCACTCAAAATTCAGTACACTGAAATAATCTAAAAACCTTTTGGCAAGAATATCTCATTTGTAAAACATTCAAAATTATAATAGCAACTGATTCAACAAATATTTCATATTAATATTTCCACTCTACTATACACACACCAAGAAATTATGAAATGTCATATATCATCTCCACCTTCAAAGACCTTATGCAACCTAAGGATTTTTTGGATATTACACCAAAAACACAGGCAACAAAGGCAAACAGAAACACGTGGGACTATATCAAACTAAAAAACTTCTGCACAGCAAAGGAAAGTATCAACAAAATGAAAAGACAACCTATGGAATGGGAGAAAATATCTGTAATCCATATATATCCAATAACAGATTAATATCCAAAATATATAAGGAACTGACATAACTCGATAGCAAAAAAAACAAAAACAAACAAAAAAACACCCAAATAACCTGATTTTTAAAAATAGACAAAGGACCTAAATAAATATTTTTCTAGAAAAGACATACAATTGGCCACAGGTACATGAAAAGGTGCTCTACTCACTAAACATTAGGGAAATGCAAAGCAAAATCACAATGAGTTTTCACCTCACACCTAATAGGATGACTAATAATATCAAAAAGAAGAGAGAGAACATGTTGGTGAAGTTGTGGAGAAAAGAGAATGCTTGTACACTCTTGGTTGAATGTAAATTGGTACAGCCATCATGGAAAACAGTATGAAGATTCCTCAAAAAGTTAAATATAAAACTACCAAAGGATCCTGCAATCTCACTTCTGGGTATATATCCAAAGAAAATCAAATCAGTATCTCGAAGAGCTGTCTACACTTCCAGGTTCATTGCAACATTAACAAAGACAAGAAATAGAAACAACCTGTTTGTCAACAGATGAATGGATACAAAAAAATATGCTATATGTATATAAAATGGAGTATTATTCAGTCATAAAAATGAAGGATCCTGCCATTTCCAACATGGATGAACCTAGAGGACATTTACGTTAATAAAATAAGCATAAATAAGCCAGACACAAAAAGACAAATACTGTATTATTCCACTTACATGTGGAATCTAAAAAATTGAATGCATAGAAGCAGAGTAGAATGGGGATTGCCAGGGGCATGGGGGTGGGGGGGGAAGGGAAATGGGAAGACTTTGGTCAGAGGGTGCAAACTTTCAGTTTTAAGAATAGTAACTTTTGGGGATCTATACCACACAGCACGATGGCTACAGTTAACAATACTGAACTATATACTTTAAATCTGCTGAGACTAGATATTATGTTCTTACCACAAAAGAAAAAAAAGGTAACTATGAGACGTGATGGATGTGTTAATTAACACACGTTTAGCTCGATAGCAGTAATCATTTCACAATGGATATGTACTTCAAATCATCACATTGTACACCTTAAATAATACAATTTTTACTTGTCAATTATACCTCAGTAGAGCAGATGGAAAAAAAGACCTTATGTAGCCTAAATGAGGTACACAAGAAAAACTATCCAGTACAAGGTAAGAACACAAAGGATAGTAAAAGGCAGTATATACAGAAGACCTAAGTAAGATGTACAAGACAAACCTGCTACTAATTAAGTCATTGGTAAGAGTACAGCATATGAATTTATTAATTATAATTGGTATATAAAGATATCTTCTAATTGTCCATTCTCTTAAAAAATGATGGCTTTTATAAAGCTATCCATAATCTTCAATGTTGCTACTCTTTCCTCTGATTTATTGAAAGAGTGCTTTCTCACACCAATGGTCAACTAGTTAGAACAATATCAAAACTTCCTCTTGATGATCACATTTCTCAGAAAATGGTTGAAACCATTTTATTTATTTATTAGGTTTAACATTAAAACTATTTATAATGACAGAATAGTTTAGTTACCCAAAGTGCAGACAAGTGCTATACAACAGAAATGAAAAACAAGCCACATAAGTAACTTAAAATTTTCTAGTAAACACTTTAAAATGGTGAAACAAACAGGTAAAATTAATACAATATTTTACGTAATCAAATATATCCCAAATATTATTATTTCAGCTTGTAGTCAATATAGAGTTAATGGATATTTTACATTCTTTTATTGTCTTCAAATTTTATTTGTATTTTATACTTAAAACATATCTCAATGTGAACATTAAATTTTCATTAGAGATAGTGGATTTGTATTTAGATCTCAAGAAATTTACAGTTGAGAATGTAAATACATGTGCTCGAATTGTGGCAAACATATTTTAAAGTTCCAATAACTAAATCAAGTATTTTTAGAATTTAGATAAAACTAAATCAAGAATTCAGTTCCTCAGTTACATTAGCCAGCCATATATATCTGGCTAGTGAGGATCATTACACAACACTGGTTTAGACCTATAAAGACTATCTTTTTAAAAGTTTAACTGTTCTAGAAAGAAACCTAAAACATGCTACCTATATTACTGTCTTAAGGAAAAGAACATAGCTTAGATTTTTATGATGGTTCAGAGTCAGTAATATGAATACACATTGCTAGACTGTTCCACAGTAATAGCCACAACAGTAGCTAGCGGCCTTAGTTGACTTTTCCTAAATATTTCTGTCATAACTTGAATAGCAGCTCATTAGCTGTCTTTCTTTTACCTTTTGTTTCTTCCCTGAAAACACATACACAACTCTCTAATTTAATCACAATATTAACCCTGGTATGAGGGCAACAACATTATTTTCCTATGAAACAAAAGGACATCAACTTTATAGGTACCATTTTCTTCAGTATTCAGAGGCCTCTTCACATATATTAAGGTTCCATATAGAATTCGTTAAGTTGAAGTTAACAAAAGTTGACTAGCTGTCAGCACATTACTTCATTTCTCTTGGCACCTTCATTTTACTGTTGAAGTGAAAGTGATTAAATGATTTTTACAGCTGTTTTCAGTTCTAGCATTTTATGACTTTGTCTCTTTTCTGAGAAAAATAGGTTGACCATGAAAAGAAGGCACCAAAAGTAGTGGTAGCGACCACAGATTAGATTTCTTCAATAAATGTGACCCTGAGAAAATAATAAACCGGGAAATATTTAACCCAAAAAGGTTACAGAAGAAAAGGCAATGATCAAGATAAACATGTTAAAGGCTAAAGAATTTGATTTTCAAAAAAGAACCAATCAAAAGGCACAGAATGACTGAATGGATTAAAAAAAAAAATACCAATGGGGCGCCTGGGTGGCTCAGTCGTTAAGCGTCTGCCTTCGGCTCAGGTCATGATCCCAGAGTCCTGGGATCGAGCCCCGCATCGGGCTCCCTGCTCGCCGGGAAGCCTGCTTCTCCCTCTCCCACTCCCCCTGCTTGTGTTCCCTCTCTCGCTGTGTCTCTGTCAAATAAATAAATAAAATCTTTAAAAAAAAAAAAAAAAATACCAAGATCCAACTATATGCTGTCTACAAGAGACGCACTTTAAGATTTTATTTATTTATTGGTCAGTAAGAGAGCACAAGCAGGGGGAGCAGAGGCAGAGGGAGAAGCAGTCTCCCTGATGAGCAAGGAGCCCAATGCAGGACTCGATCCCAGGACTCTGGGATCATGACCTGAGCTGAAGGCAGACACTTAACTGACTGAGCCACCCAGGTGTCCCAATAAGAGACTCACTTTAGACTTAAGGGCACATGTAGGCTGGAAGTGAAGGGATGGAAAAGATATTCCATGCAAATGTTAACAAAAAAAGAGCAGGGCGGCTAAACTTATATCAGACAAAATAGACCTTAAGTCAAAAATTTTCATGTGAGGCAAAGGACATCATGTAAGGACAAAACTAGGGAGATGTAACAATTATAAATATACACACACCCAACATCAGAGCATCTAAATGTATGAAGCAAACACTGACAAACTGAAAGGAGAACCTGACAACAACGTATTAATAATAGTAGTAGACTTCAATATCCCACTTTAAGTAATGGACAGAACATCCAAACAGGTAATCAACAAGGAAACATTGGGCTTGAACACTATAGACCAAAAAGACCTAACAGAAACATACAGAACATTCCACCCAACAGTAGCAGAATATACACTGTCCTCAAACACACCTAGAACATTCTTCAGGAGAGATGACATCTTAGGTCACAAAGCAAATTTTAACAAATTTAAGAGTGAAATCATACCAAATATTTTTTCTGACCAAAACAGAATAAAACTAGTAATCCACAGCAAAAGGAATATTGGAAAAGTAATAAATATATGGAAATAAAACAACACAATCTTGAACAACCAATGGATCAAAGAAGGAATCAAAAGGGAAATTAGAAATATCTCAATATCTTGAGACAAAAATGAAAAGAAAACAGACCAAAACTTACGGGATATAGCAAAAGCAGTACTAAGAGGGAAGTTCATTATGATAAACATCTATATTAAAAAAGAAAGATCTCAAATAACCTAACTTTACACCTCAAGGAGTCAGAAAAAGAACAAGCTAAGCCCGAAGTTAGCATAAGGAAGAAAATAACATAGATTAAAAGCAAAACTAGAGAAAATAGAATAGAAAAAAAAATCAACAAAACTGAGTCGGTTGTTTGAAAATATTAAACTGACAAAACTTTAGCTATACTAATAAAAACAGAGAACTCAAGTGAAATATAAAATGAAAAAGGAGACATAACTGATGTCATGGGAAGGAGGGGAGTTGTGTGAAGGGGGAAGGAGGGAGGATAAGAGACTATTGTGAACAATTATAATGCCAAGCAACTGAGCAACCTAGAATAAATGGATAAATTCCTAGAAACATACAACCTACCAAAGACTAAATCGTGAACAGAAAAAGACTGAATCAGTATCAAAAATCTCCAACAAAGAAAAGCCCAGGACCAGATGGCTTTACTGGTAAATTCTACTAAACATTTAAAAAAATTAATGCCAATCCTTCTCAAACTCTTTCAAAAAAGATGGAAGAGGAAGGAACACTTCTAAACTAATTTTATGGGCCGGCATTACCCTGATACCAAAACCAAACAAAGACACTACCAAAAAAAAAAAAAAAAAAAAAAAATTACAGGTGAACATAGAATTCCTGATGAACACAAATACAAAAATTGTCAACAAAATACTAGCAAACCAAATTCAACATTACATTAAAAGTATCATACGTGGAGTGCCTGGGTGGCTCAGTCAGTTAAGCGTCTGCCTTCGGCGCAGGTCAACATCCCAGAGTCCTGGGATGGAGCCCCACAGCAGGCTCCCTGCTCAGCAGGGAGCATGCTTCTCTCTCTGCCCCTCCCCTTGCTCGTGCTCTCTCTCTCAAATAATAAAATCTTAAAAAATAAATAAGTAAAAGGATCATACACCATGGCAAAATGGGACTTATGCCTGACATGCAACCATGGTTCATTACACAAAAATCAATTAACGTAACACGTGACATTAACAGAATAAAGGGTAAAACACACACACACAACATGATCATCTCAATAGATACAGAAAGAAAGTTTGAAAAAATTCAACACCCTTTCATGATAAAAACTTGCAACAAACTAGCAATATAAGGAAATTATATAGGCCATATATGAAAAGCCCACACATTCAGTGATGAAAAACTGAAAGCTTTTCCTCTAAGATCAGGAATATGGCCAAGATGTTCACTCTCACTACTTCCATTTAATAAAGTACTAGATTTCCTAGCCAGATTAGGCAAGGAAAAGAAATAAATGACATACAAATCAGAAAGAAAGAAGTAAAAAATGTGAAGACATGATCTTATTATATACAAAAAACCCTTAAGACTCCACAAAAAAAATCTTAGAATTAATTAATTCAGTAAAGGTGCAGGATACAAAAATCAACCAAATCACCTGCATTTCTATACACTAAGAATAAACTATTTGAAAAGGAAATTCAAGAAATAACCTCATTTACAATAGCATCATAAACAATAAAATACTTAGTAATAAACTTAACTAAGGAGGTAAAAGACTTGTACATTAAAAAATTACAAAACATAGAGGAAAGAAATTAAAATGACATAAATAAATGGAAATATATCCTGTGTTCATGAATTAGAAGACTTAGTATCACCAAAAAGGGGAAACTGCATGATGGACATTAAGGACAGCATATGATGTAATAAGCACTGGGTGTTATATAACACTGATAAATCACTGAACTCTACCTCTGAAACTAATAATACATTATATGTTAATTAATTGAATTTAAATAAAAAAATTTTAAAAATCTAATGCTGAAAAAATCTAAAAAAAAAAAGATTAAAAAAGGGGAATAACTGAAAAAAAAAAAAGAATTGAGGAAGGAAGATCTCACAGATGCAGAAAAAAGGGAGTTCTAGTATGGAGGTGGAAAGTTACCTTAAGTTATGAAGAGAAGATCTTTGTCTTCTGAAACAGGAAGGAAGGGTTGATGTGGGTAAGGTAAGTAGAAGAGAAAGTATAAAGTTGAAAAGGAGTAAGTGTGAGTGTGTAGCAGTTGAAAGTAATGGGTCATGGGGTCTAGGCTGGATAATAACAAAAATACAGAAGTGAGGGTAGTACAAGAAACAAATTGTGGGATGTGGTTATTGGAGTATGTGGTTAGAGCCAAGTGGAGAGGATTACTGGTATGGAAGCTGTGACACTGTGAAGTATGATATATAAAATGTCATCTACAAAGAAATGAAATCATGTAGATGACTGATAAAACTCTGATCCAGATGTAGAACTGCGGAGTGAGATTCGACAGACAATAGCAACAAACAAGAGTCACCTAGCCACATGGCAGGTGCCTCAAAAGAAGGAAGATTTTTTATAGTTATTAGACTAGTAACATTTTAATAGCTATAGTGGATGACTAGAAAAATGCTGACTCTCCTCCTCTCCTTCCTACACACACACACACACACACACACACACACACACACACACACACACACACACACGCATTCCCAAGATACACTGGCTATGAACAAAGGAACAATACATGTGACCTCTGGAGAAGCATGTACTTATGAAAACACAGAATTTCAGTTAAGGGATGGAATGGGCTTCCTGGAAGGAGTATAGATTCAAGAGTTATATATGATAACTTAAGGTCTAAATCAACATTTAAATGACTGTTTTTAGAGTCTTAAAAGAAATAATTATTTCCTTCAAAAAGTATGCAAGCAAAAAAATTTAACAAGCCAAATGTAACAATATAGGTAGTTTTCCAAAATACACCCAATATGCCAAAACTAAGGGGAAAAGGGGAGGAAAACATTCTGTTGTCAAGTACGTAGTACTACATTTAAGCAGTATTTTAAAAAGTTGGATTATTTTCTTCATAATTTTGATTACCTCGAGAAGTAGTTTGAAATTAAGCAAAAGTATTCATCATTTAGACTGAACTGAAGGCCAGACTGAAGTAGTTATTTAAGCTGCATTACTTTTAAATATCCTATGTGATCTGTCTCTTATTAGTATAGTTTTTGTTGGGATTTATGTTAATTAGCAGAATCTCTGGCATATGACTTATGTCCTGTCAGGCCCAGGATAAATACAACATTCTCTGAAATATAATTTAACATTATTATTTATGTACTTAATTATCTCTCAGCAACTGCATCAAAGACAACTTAGGTCCAGTATTACAAATTAGAATGTAAAATTTTTAAACTGGCTGAACTTCTGCTCTCCTTTAAAAAAAAAACTGAGGAAAGGTTATTTGCAATTCATTCTGGTTTCCACAATGTGGTGACACTGGGATAAATGTAATATCAAGTTACCGCACTTTAAAAACTGGGGAAATTTTTCAATTTAAAAATAAGTTGCTATGGTTACCCAATGTTTACCTTTATAAGCAATAATTACACTGGACGTCTGTCCAAGGGAATCCCACAAAGTGCAGTAAAATCAGTAACTGAAGTGTACACTAGTTATTTCACACACAAATTGGGACCACATACACCACTTCCCTTTGAAAGTAGCTATCATTTGGGAAATACTAAAGAAAATGATTCACATCTTTCTAAACTATAGAAGGGTGGAGACAAAAATACTGAAACTTGTAACTATTTTAAAGTCCAAGTGATGACTCAGATAGTTAGAACATTTTTCATATTCTTCAGCTCCCTTTATTAAAGAGTGCTATCTAAAATTTGATAGAACAGCTTCTATTGTTAAAAAAGGAAAGGGTGTTTCTAATGTGTATCAGGCATGGAATTTTTTTTTGCATAAATAGGTTTTCATGCCCTTAATAAACCTGTAAAAAGCCATGCTTATAACTTAATGTTACTTCAGAGTAAAACGTCAATTCCTTTAGATGTAGTCAATTTTGAACTTCTTAAATGGAAAGAAGGGGCCCCTGTCAGAATTGATTAATTAGCTCATTCTTGACTAAGTGGGTAATTAAATCTGTATCAGTTACTGCAGTACAGAAATTTTTTGTCTGTTTTGTTCACAATCAGAACATTTAGTATGTGAGAATACCCATGAAGCTTTTGACCTGAATATGATTCTAATGTGATCTTCAAATTATGAGACTCCTCATTACAACTTAATGGGCCTCCCACAAAGTGTCTACCGTTTTGTATAGCAGACTTTCAAATATGTCTGTTCTTTAACATTAGGGCTATCCTAAACTAAAATAAAATAGCACATTACACTCAACTGGCTTAAACAAAGACTAACCATAAACAACAAGAAGTGAAATTAAGGTAGCTCTAAGGTACCTAACTGACCCTAGGCTCCAGCTGAGTCTTCTCTGTCAGACTCAGTATGGACCTTAGATAATTCCCTTCATAATCACAGATACCTGCCATACTTCAAGGCATCATATCAGGCACATACTGTTGCCCAGCAGAAAGGGAAGTTTCTTGCTGTGTCTCCCTTTTTAGATACAAAAGGATTTTCCTAGAAGCTACCTAAGCTGACTTTTCCTGACATGTGACCAGTCTTGGCTCTTATGTTCTTCTTAAACAAATCACTACGAGGCAGAGTAGGATTACTATGATTAGCTTACACTATTAAGGACTTCTCCAAGTCATGTAGGAGAGGAGTGAGCATCCAAACAAAACTGGGGGCCTGCAAGGAAGTAAGTGGGTAATGACTGGTGAGTAGACAACCAAAAGTATGCTATGTATTACACTGAAAAACTGAATCTTGGCATTTTATTTCAATAGTTTACTTTTTCTACCTTTATTAGTGGAGCACAACACACTAGCGCTAGATGATATTGAAAGCTCTAGAGATTTATTTTTAAAAGGGGGAAAAAAAAAATCAGTCACCAGTACCTTATCTTAAAATAGACTAAAGGCAATCACTTTATAAATGCCATTGACAAGAGTATACTTTAGAATATGAAATAGAAAAATTACACTTTAATTTTGACCAATTAAAATGAAAGTTTTATCTCAAAAAATATTTCCTATTAATCTTACTTTTCTCCCCTAGGAAAAGTATGCTATTTCCTATACATAGGTTAAACCACATCTAAAGTAATGAGACTAGAACATACTCAAAGCCAAGATGATGGTTCATCTAAAAACCATTAAGTGTCAATGAAGGGACTCCTGTGTGTCTCAGTCAGTTAAGCTTCTGCCTTCGGCTCAGGTCATGATTCCAGGGTCCTGGGACCAAGTTCCGCATCAGGCTCCTTGCTCACCAGGGAGCCTGCTTCTCCCTCTGCCTGCTGCTCCCCCTGCGTGTGCTCTCTGACAAATAATAAAATCTTAAAAAAAAAAAAAAGTGTCAATGAAGCTGCAGGTATTTTTGTCTGAAAAGGAGTCAGGGAGAATATGACACCTTTAAAATATTTGAAGTGAAGTCATTATAAAGAGATACCAAATTGCACAGGTCTACAGATAAGAACTAGATCAATGAATAGTAACAAGTATCAAGATAAAATCTGGTTCAATATAAGATGGTACTTTTATCTAGCATTATATTATGTGAAGATGGAACAAGGCTGGCTGCTCATACGGGGCTGGGATAAACATCCCAGATAATGTGAATACCTACGATGATTCCATGCACTTTGTGTACTCAGTTGTAACAACATGCCTGCAAAGTAGTTTCTACTCCCAATGTCACAGATAAAAATCTGAGCTGGAAAAGTTAAACACTAGAAATCACATGGCTGACAAGTGGAGAAAAATGGACCCTAACCCAGGACCATCTGTCTCCAAAGCCTAGCTCTTCCTACAAATCACAAATCTAAGAGAAGTTAAATTAGCAGTTAAGGAAGTAAATGGGATTTCTGAGTTGGTGAGCACCAAATAGCATCTGATCTGAAGTCCCTGATTTCAAAATTAAGATGCCAGAAATGAAAAGTATTATTCCCTTCTATTTGTATCAGTATTTCCTAGTTTAAGAATGCTCTCACATCTATTCTCACATTGCTTCCTCACAGCTGTGCTCTGAGGTAAGCAAGCTGGGGAGGCACTATTTCTTGGCATTCTACCTCAGAGAGAAAAAGAAGGACCAATTCCTCCAACTTCCTTCTGGTTTACCTTTAAACATATTTGTATCTTCAAGTTTCCTCTCTGATCTTTCATTCATTCAGTAGTCATTTATTAAACATTTCTTACATGCCAGGTACCATACCTCAGTGACTTTGCAGTCATTGGGAAGGGGCTTATAGTCACAGAAGAAACAGTAAGTTTATTCAAAATTATTTCCATCTTTTTATAAACTTTATCAATCCTGATTCTTTTATCACTTTGATTTATCCCCTATTGCTGTCTCTATCCCTTGTCTTGACCTACACAAAATTACTCTGCTTCCTTAACGAGCTACCCTTCCATTTTCTACTTGTTTCATCCTGCTGCAATCTGACTTCCTTACTTCCTTACCATTCAATTGAAATTGGTCTAAGGTCACCAATGGTAATTTATTGCAAAATCTTCATTTTTCCCAAACTATTCTACAATACTGGATACCAATGATCTTTATTAAAACTCTCTTCCATAAGATTTTCACCTGTATTTCTAAATCTTCTTTTTTGGCCCCTTCTACATGGCTTTTCTTCCACCATCCATACTTAAATACAGGATTTTCTTTCAGCCCACTTTTCTGTCTACAACCTCTTCCTGGACAATCTCATCTATTAGATATCTAATAATAGCCATCACATGTGATAACTTCCGAGTCTTTATTTTCAGTCCTAACCTCCAGATACAACTTCCAAATGCACAATGAGCCATTTTACCTGCATATTCCAGATTATCTCAGACTCAGCATGTCAAAAATCAATTTACCATCTCTAGTCCACTTCCCCAAAGTGTTCTTTTTCTAAACCTCCCAGGTCGATTAATAGTAATGGGATCACCATATACACAACAGCCCAGAACACAAAGAATTATCTAGAAGCCTACCCTTACTTCATCTCCCATTTCTCATTAGTCACCCACGTGTAGGCATTTTACCTAAAATCCTCCTGAACTTTCTTTCTTCATAGTGATCTATTACAGACCCACTTCAGTCCTCACCCAAGTTATCAAAACCACCTCTTAACTGGTCTCTCAATTCTTCGTTCTCCTTTCACCAGTTCTATCCATCCTTGTAGTAAACATAGATTCTTTCACAAGAATCCCTTCCTTTCAGGAGTTCAGCTGCTCCAAAGATATATAAGAGACCTAGGACTGGCCAGAGTACCACCTACTCCTAGTCACATGTCTAGTCCAGGGATGAACAAACGATCAAAGCCAGACAGGGTCTTCCTCAGGACTTTGCTTTCTTGCCAACGCTATCAGGAAAGATACGTTCTTTTCTTTTAGGATTACAGGTTAAGGACAATGTAAGCTAACCTGCCTGTAGGAGAGAAAAAAAAAGGACAAAATTTAAAAAGGGTGGAGGTGGTGGGGAATCTATTGTCAACAAGTCCTAGATCCCGCTCTGCCTGACCACCCTGCTACTGCCTGGCCAATATATATCCTTTTGCATTTAAGTCATTTTGAGTTGGGATTTCTGTCATTGTAACCAAGAGTCTTCATTAATAATTCTCTTTATCACCAGTTACTTTCTAAATCATAGATAAAATGTTATTTGCCTGCTTTTATTTAGTTAACTTTTATTAAAGCACACTATATTAAAGACCACCACTACCTTGTCTTTAAGTTTCACATGTAAATGTACTTGTTGCAATTTAAATGTACCATGCTGTTTCCTGCAGCTGTGCCTCTGAATATGATGTTCCCCCTGCCTAGAATGTTCCCTTCCTACTTGCTTATCAACAAAATATATAGTAGGGTTGCATTAAAATAAGTCTGGAAAATCAGACAGGGGCTAAATCATGAAGGGCCTTGAATGCCACATTAAAGTATATACATTTTAACCTGCAGAATGAGGAAACCACTAAAAAACTTTAAGTCAAAGAGCGACATAATTAGATTTGCATCTTAGAAGCCTCACTGTAGATGCAATATAAAAGATGGCCTAAAAATGAGGTGATACTAAAGACAGAAACAGTATCAGGCTACTGCATGCAACTGTCCAAGCCAGGGAGACCATGAGGGATGATAAAATGAGTAAACTGAGACTTTTCTAGGGAAAAAAGTTTGCCAACTGCTGTCAATAGCATTCATTGATAAGTCAAAGTTGTTTTTTTTTTAAAGATTTTATTTCTTTGACAGAGAGAGACACAACGAGAGAGGGAACACAAGCAGGGGGAGCAGCAGAGGGAGAAGCAGGCTTCCCGCGGAGCAGGGAGCCTGATGCGGGGCTCGATCCCAGGACCCTAGGATCATGACCTGAGCTGAAGGCAGACGCTTAACGACTGATCCACCTAGGCGCCCCAAGTCTTTCAAAGTTTTTAAGCTAGCATCTCTTACAAGAATGTAGATAGAAGGAAAAGTGAAGCCTACAAAACTGTGCATATCATGATTTTACTCAAGCATCATTTATAACAAAACATTCAAAACAACCTAAATGTTGAACAATAAAATGTTAAAATATAGCATATATCATAGCATATATCATACAATAAAATTGAATGATACTTAAAGATTTTTTTAAATTTATTTATTTGAGAGAGACAAAGAGAGAGCACAAGCAGGGGGTGGAGCAGAAGGAGAAAGACAAGCAGACTCCCCGCCTAGCAGGGAGCCAGATGCAGGGCTGGATCCCAGGACCCCGGGAGCACGACCCAAGCCAAAGGCAGCCCCTTAACTGACTGAGCCACCCAGGGGCCCCAACTGAATAAACAAAATTTTTAAAGAATTTCTAAAAAATGGGACAAATAATACTTATAAAATATTAAGTGGAACCCTACAATATATAAAATAGGATTCTAATTATGTTAAATAATGATCAGAAGGATTTTTTTTTCTTTTTTTTTTGAAGCAACAACAGATTAGTTAACTCAGTGACAGGATTATGGGTACTTTGTTCTTTCCTTCCAATGTGCACATATATATATTTTTTCCCGAGTAAGACTACCACTTAGTCATGATTCTTATTTACTAAACTCCATCACTACTTTAGAGGTAAGAAAAATAAGTTCTATGAGGGTTAAATGACAAAAGTTCACATTCCAATAAGTAATAAAATTTATTTTTTAAAAGATTTTGTTTATCCGAGAGAGAGAGAACACAGGCAGGGAGGAAGGGCAGAGGGAGAGGGAGAAGCAGACCCCCTGCCAGCAGGGGGCCCCATTCCAGACCGGGACTATGACCTGAGCTGAAGGCAGAGGCCCAACCAAACGAGCCACCCAGGTGCCCCAGTAATAAAAATTTAGGACTAAAATTTGAACACTGCCCAGGTGAAGATTCACTGTTAAGAAGCAAACCTACCAGGCCAAAGCCATTGAGCAGCTCCATATCCACAGCTCCAGGGACTAGAACAGCTGGACACTGAACGTAGAACAAAGCAACTGAGACTTGAAACTTGCTGGGCTATAACTGCCTCCCAATTCATACCTCAAAAGCTATCAAATAGCTACTGAAGAACAGAATACAAGAAGGGGTAATTTCAGATGCTTGTTTTTGTAACTTTGTTTTCATATAAATACTCCTTTAAAGAACAGAAAAGGAAACAACAGACTAAATTGGAGAAAGAAGGTCTCAGAGAAAGGTTTAGACATTGATGTTCTAGAGTTTGTACTTACTTTGCTTTTTAAAACCTAAGTGAGTGCTCTATTACTTAAGATTATTATTTCCTTGAATTGGCATCTCTACAGCCTTGCTACAATCTCAATAAACTCAAGCTTTGTTTGTTACAATCCTAAATAAACTCAAATTGCCCAAGTAGGATAACTATCAAAAAGTCACTTGGCAGCTAACAAAAGAGAATTTGAATATAGTATTTGTGAAATAAAAGGCTTCAATAGATGGCTATTACGTAGAAGAAAGATGATCATCAAAAACAATTTTAAAAGCCTGAGCTATCTGTATATATATTTTTAACATTACAAATCAAAAAACGGGTTTATTTAGATGCATTTAAATTACAGTATCACGGGCGCCTGGGTGGCTCAGATGGTTAAGCGTCTGCCTTCGGCTCAGGTCATGATCTCAGGTTCCTGGGATCGAGTCCCACATCAGGTTCCCTGCTCAGTGCAGAGCCTGCTTCTCTCTCTCCCTCTGCCACTCCCTCTGCTTGTGCTCTTCTGTCTATCTCTCTGTCAAATAAATAAATAAAATCTTTAAAAATAAATAAATTAATTAATAAATAAATTACAGTATCACCCAAAAAATCAAACACCTAAAATGTTTCTAAGGTGGTGGACTGAAGACTGTATTAGAAAATACGGTCAGGTATAGCTCTTAACCGTTTCATACACAAGAATTTATCTTTTTAAAAATAATTACAGTATATATTATATCACAAATAATGGTTATGTTTAACTAGTTTTAATTTGTCTATGTGATCAACTATATCACTATCAAATTTTAATTTCATTGTTCTTTATGATGAATTTTAAAATGTTCCTTTTATAAGTACATTCAGAGTCTGCAGAAACCAACGCAAAAGCACCATCCAGTGGTAAAAGATGAAAATTACAATTTATACAACGATCATATAAAAAAAGTAGTTAAATTTGTGACCCTGCATTACCAGCAAAGAAAAAAATAAATGAGCCATATGATACTGATGGTGTCTGCTATTTGTTACCATTTTCCCAATCAAATCTTATCCTTACTATCTTAAGTGTGACATTTTTTTTCTTTTCCTGTCTTGTATACCCATTACTCAAATCCTTGACTGAATTAGGCTGGGGGTATTTCAAGACTCATCTTTTATTGAACCAATGGTTAGAAAATGATTTATTTATTTTTATTTTTAAATCTTTTAAAAGATTTTATTTTTATTTGAGAGAGAGAGAAAGCACATGCACGAGTGAGAGCGCATGGTGGGGGGGAGGGGGGGAGAGGAGGGCAGAGGGAAAAACAGACTCCCAGGACCTTGAGATCATGACCTGAGCCGAAGTCAGACGCTTAACTGACTGCACCACCCAGATGCCCCTAGAAAGTGATTTATAAAGAACAGAAACAAGGTTGTATGAGGGGATGAGTTTCCAGTGGGATTCTAGTCAGCAAAAGCCATCTGGATAACAAAAAAGGAGAGGCATCCTATGTGGGTTGTTGTTTTTTAAATGGTAATTTAGTAGACAATTCTGAAAGGTAAGGTAGAGTCACAATTGGTTAATTCACACAGAATTCAAAATTTCTCGAGAGTATGAATCTTTAATGTCAAATTTATTCCAATTGGAACAACACAACCTAATAAATGTTTTCCCAATAATCTGTTCCCTTTCTACCAGAATAAGATGGACAAAATCTTGCAGCTTTCAGAATAGAGTTCTAATCATCTTCTTTTCTTTAAAATAACCAAAAAAAGTTCAACAAATTATAACAAAACTCAGTAAGGGTGATTTTTTGTTGTTGTAAAACAACTTTGCATCAGGTCTACTTAATAACAAATGGTATTACCATTTAGGATTAAAAATATTAAACAGAAAGTACAGCAAGTTGAAACCTGATAATGGTAAAGAAGCCAATTACTGAGCCATACGTTTTTCCTTTCTACACAATCTTTCAATATATTTGAATTTCAAGTAAGAAGCCTAGCAAACAATGCCAATGGTATCGAACTAGCTTATACTGTCTTCACAAGTGCCTCCAGTCTAACACCCCTGGATTTTATGAGATTTTTAAAACTACTTTCACTAAAAACATAGGAATCACCACATAATTGAGGTTCCCTAGTGATACTGAATGGCTGATAATGTTTACAGAGTGCACCACAAACATATTCCATGTAAGAGAATGAGCTATGAGCAAGGTGATGCATAAAACTTGACAAGAGAAGAATGAAAACATCTAGTAATTTACTAGTTAAAAAAAAAAAAACCAGAAAAAACTAAGTGCAGTACCATACTATTCAACTGTTTCATATTCTCTTCTCCAAACTACAACATAGAGATCACAGAGATCTTAGATTTTTCAGCCCCTCCACTAAAAATCTATTTACATTAAATTGTTATAATTAAGTTTTCCAGGAATACAGGGACCACCACACATAAACAAAATGTCTACAACAAAAGATTTTGTCTGACATGAAGGATTCGCATATAGTTATGTAGAATGTAGAAAAGCTATGCTTAATTTATGAGGAGGCATAAATACCAACAAACTAACGAATTACAAGAGCTGCCTATATTACTTCAGAGAGACTACTGGAAAATAACCTACCATAATAGGAATTCCCATACTATTTTCCTCTGGTAGAAGCAGTAGTTGTATCTCAGGCCTATAGCAGAAAACAGATATCAAAAGCAAGAATATGCTGACCCTAGAAATGAAGGGCTAGGTTATAAACACAACTAGCACTTTAACAAAGCACTGAATTATTAGGTAATATTCAAAATCTTACTAATTCAGAAGTCTTATCCTTCTGTTAAGAAAGAAAATTATTAATCTGTGTAACAAGGCAGAGTTTTTGTAAAGCTTTTCTTTAAATATTAACCAATCAGAAGTGACTCAAAAAGTGACGTCTGAGTCAGAACTGCCTGCAATAAGACATTTTCATTATTCAAAAAAAAAAAACAACCCGTAAAACAAAACCAAAAAACTGTTCGAATATATTCACTACAATATAATCAAATGCGTCCATGGGGATCTGTCTATAAAGCATAAAATATAAACCATAAAATATTCAATCCACAGAATTTCTGAATATTTAAAACATGTTCATTTTAGATATGCATAAATTTAAGAAATCACAATATCTCCCAAAGATAAACACTGATAATTATTTTCTATAAATGTACTTTTGAAAAAACTGTGATAATATACTGTTTAGTAACTTACTTCTTCTCCCCATCTCCCTCATTTACTAATGTGGATCTTTATCCATCTCCTTAAATATTCCTCTACTACACTTTCAGTAACTATGTAACATTAAATTAAAAAGTAACATCTTATTGTATTTAACCAATTCTCCTAAGACTGAAAATTTGGGTTGCTACTATTTTTTTTTTTACACTCTCATATAATAAGGATAATATCCCAATAATTTTAGTAAAATGGCTTATATTCAAATAAATAAAATTAGGCCTAAAATATTCTGGAGTCATCATTCTCAAGTAAAATAACCTAGACAGAATAAATGTCAGAATTAAACTCCCTATATAAAAGTATGTTGTCAAATACATCCTTATTAGGTCTGAGTTAACAAGTTTTTATCATCTTTGTCATAGTGATTTCCACTATGTTCTAATATGCCTTTCTGTATGTTAAAGAAGATAGAAACCAGACTATATGCTCTGGTAGAAGGTCCGCTACAGTTCTAAACGGATTAAAATTTGTTTTTTCTTCTCTTGCCAAAACTCTTTATGAACAAATTAACCTTGTCAGAACAATAATTTTTTTTTTTTAAAGATTTTATTTATTTGACAGAGAGAGCACAAGCAGAGGGAGAGGGAGAAGCAGGCTCCCCACTGAGCAGGGAGCCCGATGCAGGACTCAATCCCAGGACCCTGAGATCATGACTTGAGCCGAAGGCAGCCGCTTAACAGACTGAGCCACCCAGGCGTCCCTGTCAGAACAATACTAACAGGGCATTACGTTTAGAATGTCTTCTACAGTATTAATATAACAGACATAGTAATATTATTAATTTGCCATTTGGTGGCAGTAAATACAAAAGAAAGTAAATTTCCTGGGTACTTCTATTGATTATTACTAACACAAAGGCGGTCTTCTCTGAGTCATGTATTTTAAACAAGAGTTCAAATGAAAAAAATGGTGCTTTAAAGGTTTTAATGTTATATTTTAATCTCATTAATAGTCAAGCCCAAAACAGTACCATAAGCAAATTCCTGAATAACTGATTAAAAAGTCCTGTTACTATATATTTACCAATACAATTTAATTGCCTCAAAAACTGTGCAACTCTCTTGATGCTGTCAAATACGTGACAGTAACTTTCATCTCTACTAACTAAAATCAACATATTTTCATGTAAAAATTACATTTTCTTACTGTAATCAAATCCAGCTAGTTTAGCCTCCCCCCACCACAAATACTTATTCAATAATCATGTTAATAACTACTTAGACTTCATGAAGCTTACACAAAGTCTCTCATATATTTTTTCCAGACTTGCAATATAGAGTAGTGAAAGACCAGCCTAAGTATTACAAAAATATATATAATACAAAAATATTATAGTTTCCCTCCACATATAATTAACAATAAAAAAATTACACAAAAAACTGGAGTAGGGAAATGCAAGTTTTATTTTTTGTATTATGATTTCCTTAATGTCTTTCTTCTTTTAAAATATCAAGTTATTTCAAAAGGATATCAATAAGATACCAAGTGACTGAAAAAATGTCATATCAAACTGAACAATGTAGAGTATATTTTCCACATAAAATTATCATATAAAAGTATGTCAAGCTTCTCAGTAAGTTACAGAAATCACTGCCAAAATGTCTTATAGTCCAAGCTACGAGAAGTAAAAGCTAAGATCACAAGTAGATTCCAACTGAGATTAAATTTGTGCACATATTGACAGACTCACCACAGAATTAAACACATCTGAATGTTGTAAAGACCCTGTCTTCCACAGAGAAAGTATCTCCTTCAAGGGTAGTGGTTGTATCCCATTTACATCAGTATTTCTAGGCTCCATGGCTTTGCTTAAAAGCACACAACAGTGATGAACAATTTCTCATGCAGGAACATTTCTCACACGGATAATTAGACCTTGTAAGCAGAAAAAATTAATACTGGCAATTTTGTATGGTCCAATCTAATACCAATTATTCACATTAGTTCCTTGAGGGTAGGCACCATTTCTTATTCCCCCCAAAATGCTCATCTTCTATTAAGAGAAAGATAAGTAAAAAGTAAACAGCAAAGCAATGCAGTAGGTGCTTTGATTGAAGTTCATGTGTGGGGGGGCACAGATATGCATACATATGGTGCACCAGTCAAGGAATGATATCAGGAAAACTGGAAGCCATCTGGAAAAAAAAATTCGTATGATTCCTTTGCTAAGTGATCACTATACTGAAATGTTTGTGTTAAAAGAACTATAAAAGTACTAGGAAACTACTAACTGATTTCTCCCTAAGGGGAAACAAGGCAGGGATGTCTGCTCTCACCAATTCTATTCAATATAATATTGGAAGTCCTAGCCACTGCAATAGGGCTACAAGAAGAAATAAAAGGCATACAATTTAGAAAGAGAACTGCCTATATTAGCACACAATATGATTATCTATGTGGAAAACGCCACAGAATCTCTGAAAACGTTTTCATATCTAGAAAGTTTAGCAAAGTCGTGGAATACAATTATATTTGCACATACTACCAAAGAACTGGAAATAAAGAATTTAAAAGCATAGCATTTGTAGCAGCACCCCAAAAACTGACATACTAAGGTGTAAATTTAACAAAATATATGCAGAATCTGTATGCTTTTAGAAACTAAAATACTGCTGAAGGAAATCAAAGACCTAAATAAATGAAGAGAGATACCACATTCATGGATTCAAAGACTCAATATTGTTAAGAGGTCAATTTTTCCACATTTAATCTACACATTTCAATGCAATCCCAAAGTACCTTTGGTATTTGTAGAAATGAATAAACTGATATAAAAATTTACATGGAAAGGCAAAATTTATATAGAAGACCAAAGCAATACTTAAAAAGAAGAATGAAGTTGGAGGATTCACACTCCTAGAAAGCTACAGTAATCAAGACAGTATGATACTGCAAGAGAGACATACAGATCTGATGAAATGGAACAGAAGAGTCCAGAAATAGATGCACACATACATGGTAAAGTGATTTTTGACAAAGGCACAAAAGCAAGTCAATGGAGAAAAAATAATCTTCCCCAAAAATGGTCTGGCACAACTGGAGAATCCATTGGCAAGGGAAAAAAAAAACCAACAAACTTAACACCTCCAGCTAATATCAAACACAATAAATGACTGAAAATGGATCACAGATCTAAACATACAATCTGAAATTATAAAATTTCTAGAAAAAAACACAGGATGAAATATCTGTGGCCTGGAATAGGTAAAGATGTCTTAGAGACAATATCAAAAGTACAATCCAGAGATAAAAATATTGATTTATTAAAATTAATCAAAGTAAAGAATTTCTGCTCTTTGAAAAGGATCATTAAAAGAATGAAAACACAAGCCACAGAATGAGAAAATCCTGGGGCGTCTGGGTGGCTCAGTTGGTTAAGAGTCTGCCTTCGGCTCAGGTCATGATCCTGGGGTCCTGGGATCGAGTCCCACATCTGGCTCCTTGCTGGGTGGGGAGCCTGCTTCTCCCTCTGCCTGCCACTCCTCCTGCTTGTACTCTCACACTCTCGTGCCCTCTCTCTCTCTCTGGCAAATAAAAAAAAAAAAAAGAATGAGAAAATCCTTACAAATCAGATATATAACAAAGGATTTATATCCAAAATAAAGAACTCATATAACATAGTAACAGAAAAGCCCAATTTTTAAAATGGGCAAAAAATGTAAACAGTTTGACACTTCACAAAAGACAATACACAGACATTAATCACTAAGAAAATGCAAATTAAAGCGCAATGAGATACTATTACACACCTAGTAGAATGACTTTAAAAAAAAAAAAACTGACAATATTGAATGCTGGAGAGGCTGCAGAGCAATTACAATTCTCATACATTACTGGTGGGAATGCAAAATGATATAGCCACTTTGGAAAATGATCTGGCAGTTGCATATAGTCATACATATAATTCAACAATTCTATTCCTAGATATGAATCTAATAAAATAAAAATTTATGCTCAGAAAAAATCTTGTATATGAACATTTATATTGGCTTTATTCATAACCTCTAAAACTTGGAAATACCTCAACTAGAGAATGGATAAATAAGCTGTGGTAAATTCATATACTAGAAAATAATTCAGTAATAGAAAAGGAACCAATCAATGACTTGAACACACCAACAACATGGGTAAATCTTAAACGCATTACGCTAAGTGAAAGGCTGCATACTGAATGATTCAATTTTTTTTTTTTAAGATTTTATTTATTTATTTGACAGAGAGAGACACAGCAAGAAAGGGAACACAAGCGGGGGGAGTGGGAGAGGGAGAAGCAGGCCTCCCGCTGAGCAGGGAGCCCAATGTGGGGCTCGATCCCAGGACCCTGGGATCATGACCTGAGCTGAAGGCAGACACTTAACGACTGAGCCACCCAGGTGCCCCACTGAATGATTCAATTTCTTACAACACTCTGCAAAAGGCAAAACCTTAAGGACAGAGAAGAGATAAGTAGCTGCCAGGACCTGGGGACCTCAGGAAGGGATGAATACAAAAGGACACAAATGAATTTTTAGGGATAATGAAAGTGGTAGTCATTAAATGCATTTGTAAGATATCACAAAACTGTACACCAAAAAGGGTAATTACTACAGCTAAATTACACCCTTTTTAAAAAGATTTTATTTATTTGAGAGAGAGTGCACGCGAGCTTTAAGATTTTAATTTATTTGAGAGAAGAGAGTGCGCGTGCACGCGAGGGCATAAGCAAGGGGGAGGGGCAGAAGGCGAGGGACAAGCAGGACTCCCTGCTGAGCAGGGAGCTTTATCCCAGAACCTGGGATCATGACCTAAGCTGAAGGCAGATGCTTAACGTACTGAGCCACCCAGGAGCCCCGCTAAATTACACCTTCATAAACATAGAGAAAAAGTATAAAAGTACTAGAAAAAGCCACACAATAGTTTTATTAAAATAATCAAATAGGGAAGACACAAAAATTTAGAAAGCCATAAAAAATTCATAAATCTATTTAAAAACATTAAATTTCTACACTGAAAAAGATGTAACCACAAAGTACAACAAATGACAAACATAAGAAAAAGAAAAAAACCAGTCCACTAAAAAATAGGCAAAGAATATAAACAATTCATAGAAAAGGAAGGACAAATGTGCAAACATACACAGATACTCAACTTAAGAGAAATTCATATTAAAACTACATGTATAAACCACTGTTCATCACTCAAACTGACAAAGATCAAGAAGTCTGAAACTATTTGGGTTCTATACTGAAATAACATATTAATATAATCTCTGTGGGAGAGCAATTTGTCAATATCTAACCAAACCATGAATGTGTATTCTACTGATATATCCCAGATATGTATTTCCATATTTTTAAGTGAAAAAAAGCAGGTTACACTGGAGTCTATACAGTGTAGACTGTATAGAGAGAATAAGACACATATCTGCTTTTATTTGTACATAGAAGCATGAAGGGTATGGAAGAAAACATGGTGATTCATTTCAAGTGGGCTGCACAAGTTTTTATTCATCGGACTCAAAGTGGGAGAAAGATTTCTCAAGTATAGCTCTATTTGGTTTTGATTATTAAATCATGGGAAGGTGGGAAAAGAAAGGGGGAGGAGGCAGAGAAATTTACCTTTTAGTTGATATATTTGCACATGAACAAAGCAATAGATGTAGTGTTAAATAATAAAAAAATTTGTCTTATCTTTGTCCTGGATACCTGAGAGCTTCTAAAACCTACCAATTTCCTGAGTGATACAAGTGTCTTTGTTATTCATGGTGAGCCCCTAGGACCATATCTGAGTTAATGCTAATGAGGTAACTCATGGTAGGCCCCTAGATTGTTCCAGACTGAGGCTGGCCATGCCGGAAAGAACAATCATGTGATAAGAGAGTTGAGGCTGTGAGCCATGTCCTATTAACCTGACCACCTGACCTCTAAGGAGAGGAACAGGGCTAAAGATTGAATTTAATTATATTACCAACGATTCAACCTACATACCTATAAATTGAATCCTTGATAAAAAGTCTTGACACTGAAGCTCGGTTGAGCATCAACATGCTAAGAGGGTGACATGTCCTGAGGAGATAGAAATGGTATGGGACCCTCTCAGACCTCATCTTATGGGTCTCTCCCTTTTACAGGTTCAGATCTCTAGAAGAAAACTGTAAAGTAAGTACAGCACTTTCCTGAGTTCTAGATCATATGGTTCTTGTCTTGTCTTTTATTTATGTAGTGTATTACACTGGCTGATTTGCGGATGTTGAACCAACCTTGCAGCCCAGGAATAAATCCCACTTGGTCATGGTGAGTAATCCTTTTAATGCACTGCTGGATCCTACTGGCTAGTATTTTGGTGAGAATTTTTACATCCATGTTCATCAGGGATATTGGTCTGTAATTCTTTTTGGTGGGGTCTTTGGTTTTGAGATCAAGGTATTGCTGGTGTCATACAAAGAGTTTGGAAGTTTTCCTTCCATTTCTATTTTTTGAAACAGCTTCAGAAGAATAGGTATTAATTCTTTAAATGTTTGGTAGAATTCCCCTGGGAAGCTATCCGGCCCTGGGCTCTTGTTTGTCGGGAGATTTTTGATTACTGCTTCAATTTCCTTGCTGGTTATGGGGTCTGTTCAGGTTTTCTATTTCTTCCTGGTTCAGTTTTGGTAGTTTATATGTCTCTAGGAATGCATCCATTTCTTCCAGATTGCCTAATTTGCTGGCATATAGTTGCTCATAATATGTTCTTATAATTCTTTGTACTGATCTCCCCTCTTTCATTCATGATTTTATGTGTTTGGGTCTGTTCTCTTTTCTTTTTGATAAGTCTGGCCAGGGGTTTATCGATCTTATTAATTCTTTCAAAGAACCAGCTCCTAGTTTCGTTGATCTGTTCTACTGTTCTTTTGGTTTCTACTTCATTGATTTCTGCTCTAATCTTTATTAGTTCTCTTCTCCTGCTGGGTTTAGGCTTTATCTGCTGTTCTTTCTCCAGCTCCTTTAGGTGTAATGTTAGTCTGTGTATTTGAGACCTTTCTTGTTTCTTGAGAAAGGCTTGATGCTATATACTTCCCTCTTAGGACTGCCTTTGCTGCTTCCCAAAGACTTTGAAGAGTTGTGTTTTCATTTTCATTTGTTTCCATAAATTTTTTAAAATTCTTCTTTAATTTCCTGGTTGACCCATTCATTCTTTAGTAGGATGCTCCTTGGCCTCTATGTATTTGAGTTCTTTCCAACTTTCCTCTTGTGATTGGGTTCCAGTTTCAAAGCATTGTGGTCTGAAAATATGAAGGGAATGATCCCAATCTTTTGGTACCATTTGAGACCTGATTTGTGACCCAGGATGTGATCTATTCTGGAGAATGTTCCATGTGCACTGGAGAAGAATGTGTATTCTGTTGCTTTGGGATGGAATGTTCTGAATATATCTGTGAAGTCCATCTGGTCCAGTATGTCATTCAAAGCCCTTGTTCCCTTGTTGATCTGCTTAGATGATCCATCCATTGCAGTGAGGGGGGTGTTAAAGCCCCTTACTATTATTGTATTATTATTGATGTGTTTGTTTAATTTTGTTATTAATTGGCTTATTAATTGGCTACTCCCATGTTAGGGGCATTAATATTTACAACTGTTAGATATTCTTGTTGGATAGACCCTTTAAGTATGATATAGTGTCCTTCCTCATCTCTTATTACAGTCTTTGGTTTAAAATCTAATTTGTCTGAGATACAGACTGTCACTCCAGCTTTCTTCTGATGTCCATTAGCATGATAAATGGTTTTCCACCCCCTCACTTTAAGTCTGGAGGTGTCTTTGGGTCTAAAATGAGTCTCTTGCAGACATCATATCGATGGGTCTTGTTTTTTTAATCCAATCTGATACCCTGTGTCTTTTGATTGGGGGGCATTTAGCCCATTCACATTCAGGGTAACTATTTAAAGATATGAATTTAGTGCCATTGTATTGCCTGTAAAGTGACTTTTACTGTATATTGTCTCTGTTCCTTTCTGGTCTATGTTACTTTTGGGCTCTCTCTTTGCTTAGAGGACTGCTTTCAGTATTTCTTGTAGTGCTGGTTTGGTGATCACAGATTCTTTTAGTTCCTGTTTGTCCTGGAAGTTTTTATCACTCCTTCTATTTTGAATGATATCCTAGCTGGATAAAGTATTCTTGATTGCGTATTTTTCTCATTTAGCACCCTGAATATATCATGCCAGTCCTTTCTGGCCTGCCAGGTCTTTGTGGATAGGTCTCCTGCCAATCTAATGTTTCTGCGCTTGTAGGTTACAGACCTCTTGTCCCGAGCTGCTTTCAGGATTTTCTCTTTGTCTCTGAGACTTGCAGTTTCACTATTATATGTTGGAGTGTTGACCTATTTTATTTTTTATTTTGGGGGGGGTTCTCTGTGCCTCCTGGATTTTGATGCCTGTTTCTTTCCCCAGATTAGTAAAGTTTTCCACTATAATTTGTTCCAATATACCTTCTGCCCCTCTTTCTCTTTCCTCTTCTGGGATCCCAATTATTCTAATACTGTTTTGTCTTATGGTAACATTTATCTCTTGGATTCTCCCCTTGTGATCCAGTAGTTATCTCTCTTTTTCTCAGCTTCTTTATTCTCCACCATTTGGTGTTCTATATATCACTAGTTCTCTCTTCTGCCTCATTTATCCTAGCAGTTAGAGCCTCCAGTTTTGATTGTATCTCATTAATAGCCTTTTTGATTTCGACTTGGTTAGATTTTAGTTCTTTTATTTCTCCAGAAAGGGATTCTCTAGTGTCTTCCATGCTTTTTTCAAGCCCACCTAGTATCTTTATAATTGTTATTTTGAACTCTAGTTCAGACATCTTACTTATTTCCATACTAATTAGGTCCCTGGCAGTCAGTACTGCTTCTTGTTCTCTTTTTTGAGGTGAGTTTTTCCATCTTGTCATTCTTGCAGAAAGTGGTTGCCTTTCTATTTGTAGAGTTGCAGCTATTTTTTCTTAGATATCCGGTTGAGTTCACAGAATGATTTGATAGGTATCTAGCTGAATTCCTGCGACCAGATGAAACTAAGGTCTCCTATCTCTCTGCCATCTTGGACTCTCCCAACATGCTTTCATGATAAAATTACCCAACAAACTAGAAGGTAGCTTCCCTGACATAATCAAGAGTGCTTATGAAAACCCCACAGCTAATATCATAGTTAACATTGAAAGACTCAATGCTTTCGTCCTAAGATCAAGAACAAGACAAGGACACCCACTTTTGCCACTTACATTTAATACTGTACTGGAAGTTCTAGCCAGATTAACTCGGCAAGAAAAAGTAATAAAAGGCATCCAAATTGAAAAGGAAGAAGTAAAACTATCTCTTATTTGATATGATCCTATATATAGAAAATCCTAAAGAATCTCCAAAAAAAAAAAAGGCCTATCAAAACTAACGAACAAATTCAGCAAAGTTACAGAATATGAGATCAACTCATAAAATCAGTTCTTTCCATACATTAGCAATGAACAATCCAAAATTAAAAAACATAATTCCATTTATAATAGCATCAAAAAGAATAAGACTTTGGAATAAATTTAACCAAGGAGGTGCATGCAAGACTTATACACAGAAAACTATAAAACAGTGTTGAAAGAATAAAGAAATCTTAAATAAATGGGAATACTTCCTGTGTTCATGGATTGGATGACTTAATACAACAGCCTTTTTTTTTTTTTTTTCCCAGAAATGGAAAAAGCTGATCTTAAAATTCATATGGAAATACAAGGGACTCAGAATAGTCCAAACATTCCTGGAAAACAAGAACACAGAAAATTCACACTTCATGGTTTCAAATCTTACTACAAAGTGACAGTAATCAAAACAATGTGGTACTGACATAAGGATAGATAGATACATAGGTCAACAGAATATAACTGAGAGTCTGAAAATAAACCCATATATGTGTGGTCAACTAGTTCGGATAAGGGTGCTAAGACTACTCAATGGGAAAGAATAGTTTCTTCAAAACTCAGTGCTAGGACAACTGGATATCCACATGCAAAAGAATGAACTTAGAACCTCACCTCATGACATTCAAAAAAGATCAAAGACCTAAATCTAAGAGCTAACACTGTAAAACGCCTAAAAAATTTTATTTTTTTAAAAATTTTTACTTAAATTCTAGTTAGTTAACATACAATGCAATATTGGTTTTAGGAATAGAATTCAGTGATTCATCACTTACATACAACACTCAGTGATCATCACAACAAGTGCCCTCCTGAATACTCATCACCCATCTAGCCCATTCCCTACCCACATCCCTCCATCAACCTTCAGTTTGTTCCCTATCGTTAAGAGTCTCTTACAGTTTGTTTTCCTCTCTCTCGTTTTATCTTTTCCCCCCTTTCCATGTGTTCATCTGTTTTGTTTCTTAAATTTCACATATGAGTGAGATCATATAGTATTTGTCTTTCTCTGACTTATTTCGCTTAGCATAATACACTCTAGCTACATCCACATCATTGCAAACAGCAAGATTTCTTTTTGATGGCTGAGTAATATTCATGTGTGTGTGTGTGTGTGTGTGCGCGCGCGCACAAACACTTCTTTATCCATTCATCAGTCAATGGACATTTGGGCTCTCTTCATAGTTTGGCTATTGTTGATAATGCTGCTATAAACATCAGGGTGCATGTACCCATTCAAATCTGTACATTTTTTATCCTTTGGGTAAATACCTAGTAGTACAATTGCTGGATCATAGGGTAGTTCTATTTTTAATTTTTAAGGAACCTCCATACTGTTCTCCAGAGTGGCTGCACCAGTTTACATTCCCATCAACAGTGCAAGAGATTTCCCCTTTCTCTGCATCCTCACCAACACCTGTTGTTTCTTATGTTAATTGTAGCCATTCTGACATGTGAGCTGGTATCTCACTGTGATTTTGATTTGCATTCCCCTGATAATGAGTGATACTGAGCATCTTTTCATGTGTCTGTTAGCCATCTGGATGTCTTCTTTGGAAAAGTGTCTTTTCATGTCTTCTGCCCATTTATTAACTGGTTTATTTGGTTTTTTTGGGTGTTGAGTTTGATAAGTTCTTTATAGATTTTGGATACTAACCCTTTATTAGATACGTCATTTGCAAATATCTTCTCCCATTCCGTAGGCTGCCTTTTAGTTTCGTTGACTGTTTCCTTCGCTGTGCAGAAGCTTTTTATCTTGATGAAGTCCCAACAGTTCATTTTTGCTTTTGTTTCCCTTGCCTCCGGTGACATGTCTAGTAAGAGGCTGCTACAGCTCAGGTCAAAGATGTTGCTGCCTTTGTTCTCCTCTTAGGATTTTGATGGTTTCCTATTTCACATTTAGGTCTTTCATCCATTTTGTGGAATTTATTTTTTTATATGGTATAAGAAAGTGGTCCAGTTTCATTCTTCTGCATGTTGCTGTCCAGTTTTCCCAACACCATTTGTTGAGGAGACTGCCTTTTTTCCACTGGATATTCCTTTCTGCTGCATCAAAGATTAGTTGACCATAGAGCTGTGGGTCGATTTCTGGGTTTTCCATTCTGGTTTTATTGATCTATGTGTCTATTTTTGTGCCAGCACCATACTGTCTTGATGACTATAGCTTTGTAATATAGCTTGAAATCCGGAATTGTGATGCCGCCAGTTTTGCTTTTCTTTTTCAGGACTGCTTTGGCTATTTGGGATCTTTTGCGGTTCTATACAAATTTTAGGACTGTTTGTTCTAGCTCTGTGACAAATGCTGGCGGTATTTGGATAGCGATTCGATTGAACGTGTAGATTGCTTTGGGCAGTAGATACATTTTAACCATGTTTGTTCTTCCAATTCTTGAGTATGGAATGTTTTTCCATTTCTTTGGGTCTTTCTCCACTTCTTTCCTAAGTGTTCTATAGTTTTCAGGGTACAGATCTTTTACCTCTTTGGTTAGGCTTATTCCTAGGTATCTTATGGTTTTTGGTGCAATTGCAAATGGGACTAATCCCTTGATTTCTTTTTCTGCTGCATTGTTATTGGTGTATAGAAATGCAACAGATTTCTGTACACTGATTTTATATCCTGCGACTTTGTTGAATTCATGTTATTAGTTCTAGCAATTTTTTGGTGGAGTCTTTCAGGTTTTCTACAGAGTATCACGTCATCTGCAAATAGTGAAAGTTTTACTTCTTCCTTGCTGATTTGGATGCCATTTATTTCTTTTTGTAGTCTGACTGCTGAGGCTAAGACTTCCAATACTATATTAAATACTAATGGTGAGAGTGGACATCACGGTCTTGTTCCTGACCATAGGGGAAAGGCTCCCAGTTCTTCCCCATTGAGGATATTAGCTGTGGGTGTTTCATATATAGCCTTTACGATGTTGAGGTATGTTCCATCTATCTCTACTTTGTTGAGGGTTTTTATCAAGAATGGATGCTGTATTTTGTCAAATGCTTTTTCTGCATCTATTGAGAGGATCATATGCTTCTTAGCCTTTCTTTTGTTAACGTGGTGTATCATGTTGATTGATTTGCGAATGTTGAAACAGCCCTGCAGCCCAGAAATAAATCCCATTTGATCGTAGTAATTAGTTCTTTTAATGTACTGTTGGATTCGATTTGCTACTATCTTGTTGAGAATTTTTTACATCCATGTTCATCATTTTTAGTGGGGTCTGGTGTATAGAAATGACTGTTTCTGGTCTGTCTGGTTTTGGAATCAACAGTTTGAGAAGAATAGGGATTAACTCTTCTTTAAATGTCTGGTAAAATTCCCCTGGAAAGCCATCTGGCCCTGGACTTTGGTTTGTTGGGAGATTTTTTATTCAATTTCTTTGCTGGTTATGGGTCTGTTCAAATTTTCTATTTCTTCCTCTGTTTCAGTTTTGGTAGTTTGTATGTTTCTAGGAACTTGTCCATTTCCTCCAGATTGCCCAGTTGTTAGCATATAATTTTTTATAATATTCTCTTATAGTTGTTTGTATTTCTGTGATGTTGGTTGTGATCTCTCCTCTTTCATTCGTGATTTTATCTTTTTGGGTCCTTTCTTTTTTTTCTTTTTGTTAAGTCTGGCTAGGGGTTTATCAATTGCATTAATTATTTTGAAGAACCAGCTCCTAGCTTCATTGATCTGTTCTACTGTTTTGTTTCTGTATCATTTATTTCTGCTTTAATCTTTATTACCTTCCTTCTTCTGCTGGCTTTAGGCTTTATTTGCTGTGCCTTTTCTAGTTCCTTTAGGTGTAAGGTTAGGTTGTGTATTTGAGACTTTTCTTACTTCTTGAGGTAGGCCTGTATTGCAATATACTTCCTTCCTAGGACTGCCTTTGCTGCATCCCAAAGGTTTTGGACTGTCGTGTTTTCATTTTCATTGCTTCCATGTACTTTTTAAATTTCTTCTTTAATTTCCCGGTTAACCCATTATTTTCTAGAATGTTCTGTAACCTCCATGTATTTGTACTCTTTCCAAAATTTTTCTTGTGGTTGACTTCATGTTTCATAGCATTGTGGTATGAAAATATGCATGGTATAATTTCAATCTTTTTGTACTTTGCTGAGGGCTGATCTGTGACCCAGTATGTGATCTATTCTGGAGAATGTTCCATGTGCACTTAAACAAAATTTTAGAGTAAATTTCATCACATTGGATTTGGCAAGGTTTCTCAGATATGACACCAAAAGCACAGGCAACAACCAAAATTTGACAAATTGGACTTTACCAAATTAAATTAAAATTTTTGTGCATCAAAGGACACTATCTTAGAAAGTAGGAAAATGCCCCTGAAGAATGAAAAACTATTTGCAAATTATGTATCTGATAAGAGTCTAGTATCCAGAATATATACAGTATTCATACAACTCAACAGCAAAAAGACTCAATGGTTTTAATGAGTTATGTTCATATATGTGAAGCATCCAGCATAATACACTGCTAAATTAAAAAAGGTCATAAAGCTGCATATACCCTCTATTTAGAATTGTGTATTATTCATTCCAACAGTTACTGAGTTGTTACTATGTGCTAGGTGCTGCCCACAAAGAAATAGCACAGCATTGTTCTAAAGGATTATAGTTTAGTAAAGGAGACAAACACATACCCAATGTATTTATGATAGAGGGATATACAATCACAAGTAAAAAAAGCCCACACCTACAAAGGGGCACAGAGAAAATGTTTATAAATAATTTATGAAATATGTCATATAACCACAGAGAAAGCACAACTATTCTAATATAGCAGAGTAAGATGAACTGAGTAGGTGCATGTGCATGCATACTGTCAGATTATCACTTCTGCCAGGAAGACTTCACAGTTTTTAAACAAAAAGGAGTTTACCAAATGAAGGTAAAACAATATTTTTAATAGGAGAGCAGGATGCAGTTAACCAGGATGCAAAACAATAGAAAGTGACACACTATGGGTGGAAATATAAATTGATATAACCTCAGCAGAGGGCAGTTGATAATAGCTAGCAAAATTATAAATGCACATCGACTGAAAAAGATCTCCAAAACAAATCAGTTGGGGGGTAAAGTACACAACAATCAAGCCCCCTTGTATGTAAAAGAGGGTGGGAAATAAGAACATATTTGTTTATGTTTGCTTGGCTTGTGTATTGTAAAATCTGCATCATCAAATACCCTTCTGTAGTCTACTCTGCATCACCAGGCAGAAGTCTGGAACTACATTTCCCAGAATCCCTTTCCCCCAAATGATTCAAGGATAGCATCTGCCAATGAGGAACACTCATGCAAGATTTAAGGAAGAGAAGGAAGACTATGATTGTTTGATGGCAACTATGGGAAAATGCATGGGCAGACAACAGGGATAGGTGTGAGTAGCTGCTGCATGAGAATCATCTACTTTTTTCCAGACTCAGTATTGTACAATGTCAATTTTCCAAATTAAATCCGTAATTTCAATGGAATACTGGTTAAGCTCAATAATTTTCATGGGGATGTGAAATTTTTAAAGATGTATATAGGAAATCAAAGGATAAAGAAAAGTCAATTTTGAAAAAAAAATTTATTCTCACACCATATACAAAAATAAAATTCCCAGGTGGGTGAGAAAACTAAATGGGTAAAGAAACTGCAAATTTTAAGAAGAAACTGAATACTTTTAGAACCTTGATGGGTTTCTTACACGAAAGAACATAAAACACTGATAAGTCGGATTATGCCGCAATTTAAAAGTCCTGAACAAGATCCCATAAACAAAGTGAAAAGACTAGCTATATACCCAGATGTTTTATATAGCAAAACCAGTAAAATTCATAGTGAACACACACACATACATAACTGTATTATAAGAAAAAAACAAAATGGGCAATTCATACAAAAAAATCCAATTGGTCAAAACATGTGAAAATGTATTCAATCTCACTAGGAACCTGGGAAATACAAATAAAAACAAGATATTACTTGACACACATCAAGCTGTAAAAACCAAAGTCAAATTGAAACAACTATTAACGAGTTTGAGGGGCACTTAGATGGCTCAGTCGATTAAGTGTCTGCCTTTGGCTCAGGTCATGATCCCAGAGCCTGCTTCTCTCTCTACTCTCCCACCCCCCTCCCCCCCGCCACTCATGCTCACTCTCTCTCTCTCAAATAAATAAATAAAATCTTAAAAAAAAAAAACGTTTGAGAGTAAAGACACAACGTAACTGGTATAACCACTTGGGAAAAAATAAAAATCACACAGTAAAGGTAAACATGTATATATGCTATATGTAAGTCTACTTCCCCACATCAACCTCAGAGAAACTTAGATACATGCACAAGGAGACATACCAGAACATCTACTGCAGCACTATTTGTAATAAGCTCAAAACTGGAAACTACCCAACTGTAGTATTAAGAAAATAAACTGTTTGTATGAGGAATATAGTGATTATAACAAATATATCAACACAGATAAATTTTTAAAACTGTTGCAAAAGACACATACTATTTAAAAGTTTAGAAAACATAAAAATGGTATCATATATTGTTTATGTATATGTAAACACAGTATAAATGCTAAAAAAAAACTTTCAAGGCAATTACCTAGGGAAAAATGGGAATGGGGCTCCGGCTGTATATATAACTATAAATATATAAAACAGTTTTTAAAGAGACACAAAGGAAATATGGTAAAGTATTAAAATCTGTTTATTCTTGGTGGTAAGTATTTAGATTCCTATTGAATTTTATTTTATCCTGTGTGTCTGAAAATCACATTCAAATTTTAAAAATATTGTCTAATTTTAAAATCTAATTTAAAAACTATCAAAATATGGGATGACTGGGTGGCTCAGTCGGTTAACCGTCTGCCTTCGGCTCAGGTCATGATCCCAGGGTCCTGGGATTGAGTACTGCATTGGGCTCCTTGCTCAGTGGGGAGCCTGCTTCTCCCTCTTTCTGCCACTCCCCGAGCTTGCGCGTTCTCTCTCTCTCTCTCTGACAAATAAATAAAAAATCTTAAAAAAAAAAAAAAAAACTATCAAGGTGTGATGGTCCGAGGGGGCACCTGCACCCCATGTTTGTGGCAGCAATGTCCACAATGGCCAAGCTGTGGGGGAGCCCAGATGTCCATCGACAGATGAATGGATAAAGAAGATGTGGTATATATATGAAATGGAATACTGTGCAGCCATCAAGGAGAATGAGGTCTTGCCATTTGCAGCAATGTGGATGGGACTAGAGGGTATTATGCTAAGCAAAATAAGTCAATTAGAGAAAGACAACTGTCATTTGATCTCACTGATGTGTGGAATTTGAGAGGCAGGGTGGAGGATAATGGGGGAAGAGGGGAAAGGATGGGACGGGACGAGGCCAGAGGGGGAGACAAACCATGGGAGACTCTTGATCTTGGGAAACAAACTGAGGGTTGCTGGAGGGGAGGGGGGTGGGAGGGATGGGGGGCCTGGGTGATGGACATTGGGGAAGGTATGTGTGGTAGTGAGCACTGTGTATTGTGTAGGACTGATGAATCACAGACCTGTACCTCTGAAACAAACAATACATTATATGTTAATAAAAAAATTAATTTAAAAAAAACTATCAAGAAAGATCATTCTTACAGATCAATGAAACCAGGAGCTGGTTCGTTGAAAAGACCAACAAAATGGATAAACCATTAGCTAGACATATCAAAAAGAAGGCGGGGGGGTAGGGACTCAAATACACAAAACCAGAAATGAAACAACTGACATCATAGAAACATAAAGGATTATAAGAGAATATTATGAAAAATTATATGCCAACAAACTGCACAACCTATAAGAAATGGATAAATTCCTAGAAACATATAACTTTCCAAAACTAAATCAGAAATAGAAAATTTGAAAATCATCAGCAATGAAATTGAATCACTAATCAAAAAACTTGCAACAAACAAAAGTCTAGGACCAGATGGCTTCACAGGTGAATTCTACCAAACATTTAAAGAAGACTCAATACTTTCTCTTCTTAAACTTTTCCAAAAATAGAAGAGGAAGAAAAGCTTCCAAACTCATTCTGTGAGGGCAGCATTACTCAGATACCAAAACCAGATAGACACTACAAAAAAAAAAGAGCATTGCAGGCCTTTATCTCTGATGAACACAGATGCAAAAACCCTCAATAAAATATTAGCAACCTGAACCCCACAATACATTAAAAAAATCATTCACCACAATTAAGTAGGATTTATTCCTGGAATGCAAGGGTGGCTCAATATTAGCAAATCAATGTGATACATCACATCAACAAGAGAAAGGATAAAAACCATATGATCCTTTCAACAGATGCAGAGAAAGCATTTGACAAAGTACAACAACCATTCATGACAGAAACTCTCAACAAAGTAGGTTTAGAGGAAACATACCTCAACATAATAAAGGTCATATATGGAAAACCCCACAGCTAACATCATCCTCAATGGTGAAAAACT
The DNA here is from genome assembly GCF_004348235.1 of Phoca vitulina. Classification (NCBI taxonomy): domain Eukaryota; kingdom Metazoa; phylum Chordata; class Mammalia; order Carnivora; family Phocidae; genus Phoca; species Phoca vitulina. The sequence continues at coordinate 26,666,379 of NW_022589713.1, forward strand.
GAAGAGTTTTTCCCCTAAGATCAGTAATAAGACAAGGATGGCCACTCTCACCACTTTTATTCACATAGTACTGGAAGTTCTAACCACAGCAATCAGACAACAGAAAGAAATGAAAGGCATCCAAATTGGTAAGGAAGAAGTAAAACTTTCACTATTTGCAAATGACAGGATACTATATGTAGAAACCCTAAATTCCACCAAAAAAACTACTATAACTGATCAATGAATTCAGTAAAGTTGCAGGATACAAAATCAATATACAGAAATCCATTGCATTCTATACACTAACAATGAAGTAGCAGAAAGAGAAATTAAGAAAATAAACCCATTTACATTTGCACCAAAAATAATAAAATACCTAGGAATATACTTATCCAGGGAGGTGAAAGACTTATACTTTGAAAACTATAAAACAATGATGAAAGAAAATTAAGGAAACACAAACAAATGGAAAGATATTTCATGCTCATGGATTGGAAGAACAAATACTGCTAAAATGTCCATACGACCCAAAGCAATCTACAGATTTAATGCAATGTTGGTAAAAATACCAACAGCATTTTTCACAGAACCAGAACAAATAATCCTAAAATTTGTATGGAACCACAAAAGACCCCAAATAGCCAAAGAAATCTGGAAAAAGAAGAACAAAGCTAGAGGTGTCACAATCCCAGACCTCAAGACATACTACAAACCTGTAGTAATCAAAACAGTAGGTATTGTACTGGCACAAAAACAGACACAGATCAATGGAATAAAAACAGAAAGCCCAAAAATAAACCCATGATTATAATGGTCAATTCATCTTCAACAAAGGAGACAAGAATATGCAATGGGAAAAAGTCTCTTCAACAAATGGTGTTGAGAAAACTGGATAGCTACATGTAAAAGAATGAAATTGGACCACTTTCTTACCCTATACATAAAAATAAACTCAAAATGGATTAAGGACCTAAATGTGAGACCTGAAACCATAAAAATCCCAGAAGAGAGCACAGGCAGTAATCTCTCTGAGACTGGCCACAGAAAACATTTTTTTAGGTATGTCTCCTGAGGCAAGGGAAACAAAAGCAAAAATATACTGGGACTACATTAAAATAAAAAGCTTCTGCACAGCAAAGGAAACAATCAAAACTAAAAAGTAACCTACTGAATGGGAGAAGATATTTTCAAATGACATATCCAATAAAGGGTTAGTGTCCAAAATATATAAAGACCTTATGTAACCCTACGCCAGAAAAGCCCAAATAATCCAATTAAAATATGAGCAGAAGACATGAAAGAAAACATACAGATGGCCAACAGACACATGAAAAGATGCTCAACATCACTCATCATAGGGGAAATAGAAACCAAAACCACAATGAACTATCACCTCACACCTCTCAGAAGGCTAAAATCAAAAACACAAGAAACAACAAGTGCTGGTGAGGATGTAGAGAAAAAGGAACCCTCATGCATTGTTGATGGGAATGCAAACTGGTGCAGCCACTGTGGAAAACAGTATGGAGGTTCCTCAAAAAATTAAAAATAGAACTACCCTATGATATAGAGACTGAACTACTGGGTATTTAACCCAAACATATAAAAACACTAATTCAAAGGGATACACATGCACCCCTATGTTTATTGCAGTATTATTTACAATAGCCAAACTATGGAAGCAGCCTAAGTGTCCACTAATAGATGAATGAACAAAGAAGATGTGGTAATATATACATAATGGAATAATATTCAGCCATAAAAAAGAATGAAATGTTGCCATTTCCAACAACATGGATGGATGAGAGAGTACAATGCTAAGTGAAATACATTAGTCAGAGAAAGACAAATACTGTATGATTTCACTCATGTGGAATTTAAGAAACAAAACAAATGAACAAAGAAAAAACTGAATTGAAATGGGGGCAAGACTGGAAAAGGGTATACTGGTCAGAGAACTACCACATCAATCCAAATAAGATATGACAGCAGCATGAACTAAGACCAGCACATGGAAGGAGAAAAATCTGTATTACATATACGTATGAATTAGGACCAGAGAGTTCTTCACACAGTTATGAAACACTGGTATATGCCTATGAGTCATTTTCTTGGATCTCCTATATTGTTGCATTGTTTGTGCATATACACTAAACCGAAGTTTAAAAAAAAAAAAAGTCCCTTGATGTGAGCTTGATTTTTAGACTGTCTTACAAATTTAAGTTCAATTATACCACCTTCTAGGTTAGGAACCTGGAAGGAACTTAGGCTGCCTTTCTATAAAATTATTTAGTAAATATCAAAGCCTGAGGAGCCTTCATCCAGAAGCTCTACAATTCTATTATTATATCGGATTCACATTATTATCATGTCTGTATTACTAACACAATGTACCAAAGACACATCCTTGTCAACCTACACCAAACTTGTCACTTTCACTATTTGTGTATCACACAAAAGCTGACAGCTTATAAATAAAAATTCATCATCTTGGGGCGCCTGGGTGGCTCAGGTCATGGTCCTGGAGTCCCAGGATTAAGCCCCACATTGGGGTCCCTGCTCGGCGGGGAGTCTGCTTCTCCCTCTCCCTCTGTTCCTCCCTCCCACTCGTGCTCTCTCTCTCACTCGCTTGCTCACTCTCAAATAAATATTTTTTAAAAAATTAAAAAAAATAAAGTTCATCATCTCTAATCATCACCTGAAAATAATTCCAGACACAGGCTTCAATAGCCATTAACATTGGATCCAAACAGAATTATAAGCAAAAACACTGCAAATTCCAAAAAGACATGTAAGAACACTTAAGATTATGAGTTAATATCACTGAACAGCAATGTCCTGATACATATAATTTGAATCTGAGAGTATCCTTTCATCAAAACTAAGACTTCAGATGATTTCATCTAATATATGTGTGTATGCCTATGCTTTCACACACATTCATGAGAATGTATAAACAGAAGACAACCCAAACAGACCCAACTCTGATTAAGAAAGAGAATGCAGCCCAGAGGTCCACCAGGTCACCACTCCAATTCGTCACAAAGCACTGCGGTAAGACCCTAGGACCCTGAAAACACCATATGAAATGTGCTGCACTCTCATATAACAAAAATACGCTAAGCCCCAGCACCCATTTATCTGTGTGTGTGCGTGTGTGTATAAAATAGTTGTTTAAATAGTAAGGTAATGCAAGTTTTAGAACTAAACACTAGTTTCTTTCAAGGTTGTCTACTTACCAGCGTAAACTGCCTAAGAGAGACTTTACTCAAAAAAAAAAAAGAAAAAAGGAAGGAAGAAAGGAAGAAAACAATGTACTTTCTTTACTCTCAGCTCTACTTAATGCTTATACAGAGCTGCTTTTCAGTTTGTAATGCCAAGGCCATTGCCCTTCAGAAACTGCACACACGTCTTTTAATTCCACTTGGAAAAGGAAATTTCAACAGTTTGTTTCTGTTAACTCTGAAGTACAGAAAAATTCTCATCTTTTGAGAATCATTCATTTTTTAGAGGCAAAGATGTAGGTATTACAACTTCGGCTGTTTGGCTGATACAGCATTTTGTTCAGTGGTGAGATGGAGATATATCTTTCTGGGTATCACTAAGCATAATCCAGTTAGTACTTCATATTGACTATCATCATTTTTGTGTTTCTTCTCTTTTTAATCCTTTATAGAACCATTTTTCCTCTTTTGTTCCTGTTCCTAACCTTTGCCCTGAATTTGTCTTTTATTAGATGAAGTCAGATGCAACTAACTCTGATCTTTGACTGACATACGTGAACGACTGCACAGCTACTCACTCTCTAGCAGTTACATGAAATGGTCAAGTTTTGAAGTTAGAACAGATCTAGGATTAGCCCTGTGACTTTGGTAAAGTCATTTAATTTTTAATTTAATTGTAATAGGAATCCCCTTAATTGTAATAGGAATAATATCATTTACCTCAAATTCATATATAGTACTCACTATACTTTAAGTACTTAATAAACATAAATCCCTTCCCCATCTTCCTTTCTCCTTCCTCCACCAATCCCCAGAGTAGCTGCTGTATCTCTTGTCTTTAAGAACTAATACAGAAAAGTAGACTCTGGGGGCGCCTGGGTGGCTCAGTCAGTTAAGCGTCAGACTTAGGCCCAGGTCATGATTTCAGGGTCCTGGGATGGAGGCTCACATTGGGCTTCCTGCCCAGCGGGGGAGTCTGCTTTACTTCTCCCTCTACCCCTTCTTCCCCTTCTCCTCCCCCTGCTAATGCACTCTCTCTCTCTCTCCCTCCCTCTCAAATAAATAAATATTTCAAAAAAAAAAAAAAAAAAGTAGACTTTAGGAGGTAAAAAAAAATCTTTCTAGATCATATTAAGGTGTCTCACGTAGTAGACAAAAAGGGGACAGAAAAGGGGTAAGAGGAGGACGCCAGGGCTCCAAACACTATTCAACTAGGAGAGCTCTGCCTTTGTCATAAGATTTCAGTATACCACAGGCTGCATTTGGTTAAATGGATCCAGTGGCTTTTAACAAATTAATTCTGAAAAATCACCATTGTTGACAATCCCACCTTTCCCCAACACTGATGTGGCTCTCTTCTTCTATGGTTAATTTCTTCCCTGTCAGAGGGTTTCCCCAGCATAGCCCCCATAGCCACTTCTCATCTGTCAAAAGCAACCAGTACTGCTCAAGGCCCTGCTCAATCCTTTCTGCTCCTGTGAAAAGAGGAATTTTTTAAAGCTACTAGGGATATCTCACATAGGAGAAGGATGGAATAACTGAGCCATGGCAAGGAAATGAATGCAGATGGGCATCAGGAACAACCGGAACCACACACTCACACAGCCAAGACACTAGCTTGTCAGCAGGCATCACTCTCTCAGGGCAGTCCAGCTTCCTTCGAAGAACACTGACATGGGCCGCTCTCAAGTACTGCATCTTTCTACATCTATCACCACAGAAGGATGATTCTCTTTCCTCATTTCAGTTAAAAACTCCCAGGGAATTCTGATTGGCCTATGTGAAGGGAGGTAGGGGGTGACCAAGTAGTGGAGAACTCTGGGAAGTCCCATTAGGCGAGATACAGAATGATGGAGAGATAGAATCCAAAAGTAAGGGGGCATTGTTCCCCCAAGACACAAACATGGTAGATAATGCAAAACAATGTAACTACTGCAGTGGAACAGTAGAAAAAGCAATTTTGGGAATCAAAGAGATCTTCGTTAAAATTCTTATTTGATCAACTAGCCAGTAGTAAACCTGGGCAAGTTATAATCTCTGAATTAGTTTCCTCATCTATAAAATGAGACTAAAGTAAAATTTAGAAAAAAATTCACACAATTCCTAGTATAGTTTCAGTATATAATAAGGCATAAAGACAGAAGTGTTTTATTAGCTCACTAATTCATTAAATCTTACTTTTTTCACCAGTAAAGTTACAAATAATTACCTAAATGTTTACACACTCACTGTATTAAAGTGTTTATGAAAGTTCTTGGCATATAACAGGTATTCTTCTGTCATTAAGCATCACAGAAATTCAGGGGAATCAATCTGACGCTTGATTACCTCCAGGAAGAAGTATTCTGTGCCATTTTTAAACTAGGAAAATTCTTCTTTACATTGAGCTGAAATCTCTTCCTGTAGCTTTCACCTACTAGTTCTTGGTCTGACATATGATAAAAGTTCATTCCTACTTCTGCATGGCAGACCTTCAAATATTTGAGGCACCCATGATGCCTCCTATTCCTCTGCCTAGGATAATTTTCCCAGCTATACATTCCTATTTGCCTTATTCATTTCATATATTCAATTTTAAATGTATTTCCCCTCTGAACATGCACCTATAGCCAGAAATGTGGTAATTCAGGTGCAGAATAGTCAGAATTGAGGCCTCCTTGTCATTTTCCTTGCACCAACCACTACACTTCTTTTTGTCACATATGTTGATAAGCCAACATGTGCCCACCACATCCCACCCTCCATCAAAAATATGTTATTGGAATTAGTTTTTGGATGGAAAGACATGATCTTACGTTTCTCCCTATTCAATTGAAATCCCTTTGATTCAGCTGATCACATCAGCCTATCAAGATCAATCCTCTTAGTTCCTTAATCTGTCATCAAAAACCTTCATTCAGTCAATACTGATGTTCAGCGATATTTCTGGGTCTCCTTCTTCCAAGCTGTGGTAGAATTACACTTCCCTATGACCCAACACCCAAATTGGACGTAGTCATATAATTTGTTTTGATCAATTAAATGTGAGTTGAAGTGATGTGACAGAAGGCTTTGAGGGCTGGTAAGTAATTCATCAAGTTCCTTTTCTACCACAAATACAAGCAATGTTTCAGAAGTTAAAAACTCCAGCCTGGGTTCCCAAATGAGGACAACACAAAGCAGAGTACCCTACTGAACTGAGAATGGACATGTACTATAAGCAATAAATAAATTTCTTATGTTTAAGCTACTAAGATTTGGGCATTATTACTACAGCAAAATCTAGCCCAACCCTGCAAATGCACTATCCCTTCCATAACCGTGCTATCAGCAAATTTGATGAGTATGCCTTAAATCTCTTGTAATCCATTTAAGATAGCAGGCTTCACACACAAAAAGAGTTAGGCTACATTGAGGCTAATTTTTTTGATGATTAGTGCTTCACCTCTCTTGAAAACAAGTAACTCTTTAAATAATTTATTCAAGAATCTCACTTGAAAGTCACATCAAGCTCTATAATTTTCCATCTTCCCCTTAGTGAAAAATGGAGTAACCTTTGTCTCTAGTCTATATGCACTTTTCTCCCTAACTCCACAAGACCTGAAAACATTAAGTCAGAGACAATTTTCAAATTCTTACAATCTAATGATATAATTCATGTAAGTCAAGAACAAATACTTGCTTTTTTAAGATACTATTCATTTATTTGAGAGAGAGAGTACAAGCGGGGGGAGGGGCAGAGGGAGAGGGAGAAGCAGACTCCCCACTGAGCAAGGGAGCCCAACACGGGGTTCAATCCAAGGACCCTGGGGATCATGTCCTGAGCCTAAGGCATACGCTTAACTGACTGAGCCACCCAGGCGCTCGAATACTTGCCATTTTTAATCATCTCCCTGGATTTCAATTCCCTCATTCTGTCATTTCTCACTATGTTGCTTTAACCCCAAGACTGACCTTTGATGCACATGGCCAATCAGAGGAATCTTTTCCTTCCACTGTAATATTCATGCCTTCCCACATTGGGCTGTTTTCACTATCCTGCGCTATTCACTCACTGCTTAAAATCTATTCGACATTTACCAAGTACCTACTATGTATTATGCAACTGCTGGGTCTGGGACATGATCTCTGCCCTCAAGGAACTTACAGTTAAAAACGTCAACCAAGGGGCGCCTGGGTGGCTCAGTCGTTAAGTGTCTGCCTTCGGCTCAGGTCATGATTCCAGGTCCTGGGATCGAGCCCTGCATCAGGCTCCCTGCTCGGCGGGAAGCCTGCTTCTCCCTCTCCCACTCCCCCTGCTTGTATTCCCCTCTCTCGCTGTGTCTCTGTCTGTCAAATAAATAAATAAAATCTTTAAAAAAAAAAACGTCAACCAAACGCTAGAGAAGTGATTAAGAATCACAATACAAGGTGTCTTGAATATCCTACTTAAATAGCCTAATATAGTGCCTAGGAACATAAACTCTGAAATCAGACAATCCTGCATTTAGGTCCTGGTCTCAGCTTCCTCATTTATAAAACTGGGTTAATAGCAAAGGCCTGTTTAAAGAATTAAATCAGACAACACATGTAATGGACTTAGATATATTCAAGGCTAATACTATCCTGAAGATAACGGCTAGTGAATAAAAAACTGACACACTGATACTAATCATATTTATATTTGAGAAACATGCTCTGGATCCAGTAGCCAGAATAAATTAAAGGATGAGTCTAAAGTCCAGAAAGACAGTTAAAGGCTGTTGTAGTAATCAAAGGTTCAGGTAGAGAGAATGAGAGAAAAATTACCAAAAAGGTTTTAGTCCTAGTGCTGATAATAACTGTATAATCTTGTGCAAGCTAACATCATCTCCAGGCCTCAGTTCTCTCATCTAAGATTTTACCTACATGATTAAAATTTCTAGTGTAGGGACACCTGGATGGCTCAGTCAGTTAAGCATCTGCCTTCAGCTCAGGTCATGATCCCAGGGTCCTGGGATCGAGTTCCGCATGGGGCTCCTTGCTAGGTGGGGAGCCTGCTTCTCCCTCTGCCTGCTGCTACCCCTGCTTGTGCTCTCTAACAAATAAATAAATAAAATCTTTAAAAAAATAAAATAAAATTTCCAGTGTAGCACATGTCTTTAATAACTTCATATTTTATATATCTATAATGTCAGTTACAGGCATCTGTTATGCAAGTATCTTTAACAACAAAAACTCCAAAGAATAATTAGATGCTAATTAGTTACCTTTAAAAGCAAGCAGAAAAACACAAAAGGTGTGCACAAGGTCAAGGACTGGAAGAAAACTACATCTGTGATTAGGCTTTCTCAGAGATAGCAAAACAAAATAAAAACAAAAACCCTGTTTTAAATCTACAAACTGAGTTAAATTTTTCTTGCAATTAGGTGGTCTTTATCACTTTGTAAATAAAAGCCTCACAGCTTTCCATGGAACATGTAAAACTTTCAAGATATATTTTCCATAGTAAGTCTTTGGATAAACAAATTTCTAAATCACCCAATACCGTTTCCCATTTAATTTCTCCATCAGTTAAAACTAACAGACGAGAAAAAGAAAAGGCATCCCAATTGGAAAAGAAGAAGTAAAATTAGCTCTGTTCATAGACAATATGACCTTACAGGTAGAAAAACCCAAAGATTACATACACACACACACTATATATATGTAACTATATGTAGTTATATATGTGTGTGTGTATATTAGAACTAGTAAATGAATTCAGCGGTTGCAGGATGCAAAATTAACACACAAAAATTAGTTGTTTTTTTATACACTAACAACAAACAATCCAAAAAGGAAATTAAGAAAACAATTCCATTTACAGCAGCATTGAAAAGAATGAAATACTCGGAATAAACTTAACCAAGGAGGCAAAAGATCTGTACACTGAAAACTACTTTAACACTGCTGAAAAAAATTAAAGACAATACAAATAAATAGAAAGACATTCTGTGTTCATGGACAGGAATACTTAATATTGTTAAAATGTCCTTACCTGAAAAGAGCAATCTACAGATTCAATATAATGCCTATCAAATTCCTGACATTGTTTTTTATAAATTAAAAAAAAAAAATCCGTCCTAAAATCCACATGGAATCTCAAGGGACTCCGAATAGCCAAAATAATCTTGAAAAAAAAGAACAAATTTGGAGGTTTCACATTTCCTGATTTCAAAACTTACTACAAAGCCACAGTAATCAAAACAGTGTGGAACTGGCCATAAAGATGGCCATACAGACCAACAGAATAGGACAGAGCCCAGAAATAAACCATTCCATACCTATGTGATCAAATGATCTTAACAAGGGTGCCAAGACCATTCAATGGGGTCTTTTCCACAAATGGTGTTGGGAAAACTGCATTAACTACAAGCAAAAGAATGAAGTTGGACCCTTACCTCAGACCATACACAACAATTAATTCAAAATGGATCAAAGACCTAACCACAAGAGCTAAAATTATAAAAAAACTCTTAGAAGAAAACAAGGGAAAAACTTGATGACCCTGGATTCCGCAATGAGAAAAATACAGGCAACAAAAGAAAAAACAGATAAACTCAACTTAATTAAAATTTAAAACTTTTGTGCATGAAAAGACACTATCAATGGAGTGAAAAAGCAACCTACTGAATGGGAGAACATATCTGCAAATCATGTATCTAATAAGGAGTTAATATCCAGAATATATAAAGAACTCCTACAACTCAAAAATAGTAACAAAACAACCCAATTAAAAAATGGGCAAAGGACTTGAACAAACATTTCCCCTAAGGCACACAAATGGCAATAAGCACATGAAAAGATCCTCAGTATCACTAATAATAAGGGAAATGCAAATCAAAACCACAAAATACCACTTCATACACATCAGAATTGCAATTATTAAAAAAAAATAACAAATGTTGGAAAGGATGCAGAGAAACTGAAATTCTTGTGCACTGCTGGTGAGAATGTTAATGATACGGGCGCCTGGGTGGCTCAGTCAGTTAAGTATCTGCCTTCGGCTCAGATCATGATCCCACAGTCCCGGGACTGAGCCCTGCATCAGGCTCCCTGCTCAGGGGAGAGCCTGCTTCTCTCTCTGCTCTTCACCCTGCTCGTACTCTCTCTCTCTCTCAAATGGAAAAAAAAAAAAAAAGAAAAAAAGAATGTTAAATGGTACAGCAATTAATGCACAGATTACAATATGGTGTTTCCTGAAATATTAAACAATTTCCATATGATCCAGCAATTACAGTCCTGTGGATATATATGAAAGCAGAACTGAAACATCCTCATATGCACAAGTTTCAACCAGCATTATTCACAAGAGCCAAAAGGACACTTGGGAAGCAACCCAAGTGTCCACAGATGGATTAACTGATAAACAAAATGTGGCACATACATACACTGAAATATTGTTCAGCCTTAAAAAGTAAAGCTATTTTGACACATTCTACATGGATAGGCCTTGAAGACATTATACTAATTAAGTCAATCACAAAAGGATGTGGGATTTTTTGACAAACCCCTATTTGCCAGGGGTTAGGGGATGAAGGGAATGAAAAGTTAACATTCAATGTGTATGGAGTTTCATTTTGTGAAGATTAAAAAAGGTTGTGGAGCTAGATGGTGATGATGGTCGTACAACAATGTGAATGTATTTAATGTCAATGGATTGTACACCTTAAAATGGTTAAAATGATAAATTTTATGTATGTACATTTTACCTTAATAAAAAACTAATAGAAATAATTTTTGTTTTTATGTAAATGAATAATTTAGACCTTATTATTTGATATACAGACACACACACACACAATTTTTAGGAGAGAGAGAGAGAGGAAGCGCACGTGCATAAGGGAGGGGCAGAGGAAGAGAGATAATCCCAAGCAGGCTCCACCCCCCAGCGCAGAGCCTGAACTGAAGTGGGGCTTAATCCCATGACCCTGAGACCATGACCTGAGCCGAAAGCAAGAGCTGGATGCCCAACTGACTGAGCCACCCAGGCATACCAGGATAATACATATTTTTGTTTAATTTTAGAATAGCTTTTTTTAACACCTGAGGTAAAACAGTATTCTGATGGATTCTATCACATACACACAAGATTTATGAAGACCCGTGACCCTAAATATCTCATGTCTCTGTTTAGATAGAATAGGAAATATAAATCATTTGATCTAAAATGAGAACAGTGGAGAGTATAAAAGATAAAGAGTTAACATGGAATTTAAAAAGATAACTGTATCTAATTAAATGTTTCCCAGAAAGTACACTGGTGATTAGAAAGGCAAGATTTTTTAAAGATAGAACTTCCTCACATTTAACTCGTGAAAAACATCCAAGTATACAAATATCAATGCTAAGAATTATTGTACTAGGACTTGAGAAAAAAACATATTATGGTCTTTTCCTAATATTCTAGTTCTTAATCCCTGCTATGAAGTGACTAGGGGTCATAAACCCACTATGGACTAGAGCTACATATAAAAAAATTATATACACAAAATCAGCTTAACAGGGGTGCCTGGGTGGCTCAGTCAGTTAAGTGTCTGCCTCTGGCTCAGGTCATGATCCCAGGGTCCTGGGATCAAGTCCCACATCAGGCTCCTTGCTCAGTGGGGAGCCTGCTTCTCCCTCTGCCTGCCGCTTGTGCCCTCTCTCTTCCTGCTTGTGCACGCTCTCGCTCTCTCACACAAAGAAATAAAATCTAAAAAAAAAAAAATGGTTAAAAAAACCCAGAAATCCTATTATTTCTCTAGGGTTAGATAAAGTTATAGTGCGTGATCCTATGATCCTATCATAACCCCTTTTTATGGGTATGTAAAGTGTCTGCTAACCCTTATCTTGTTTCTCTAAGACTCTCATGTGATAATGCTTTTTCTACAATCATTTGCCTAAGAAACTTTTAGAAAATAATTTACCATTTCCTGCAATTCTTTTTGTCATTCTTCCAGATATAATTCTCGACTCATCTGATCTAGAAATAATACTTTTTTAGCCATACAGTCAAAATTTAACCACCATAAATTCTATGTATTTTATATATTAAAAATATACTCAGATCGAAATAAAAAGCCAGAATTTTCCATTGAAGCCCAAGGAATTTAAATCTTCCAGCCTGTGGTAGCTTAATCCTGTAAGAGACACAAACTTAGGTTTGACAATATCTGTGGGATGAATCTCAGGAAGCCATGTGTTCAAAAAAATTTTGGTCTCAGGACCCCTTCACACTTTTAAATTGTTGAGGGCCCCAAAGAGTTTTGTTTGTGATGGTTATTTACGTTGATGTCTACTATACTCAAAACTGAGAAATTGTTAAAATATTTATTTTAATTCACTTAATATAGTACCTATCAATATAAATAATTTTATGAAAACAAGTTTTAAAAATTAGTGGGAGGATTGGCACTGTTTTACATTTTTACAAATCACTTTAAGGACTAACTTAATAGAAAATAGCTGGAATCTCATAGCTGCTTCTGCACTCAATCTGCTATGATAAATTATCCTGATTCAAGTATATGAAAAAAAATCTGTACTCATAACTAGACAGAAAATAGCATATTTTAAAAGCCTTTTCAGATAATTGTGGATATCTTCCTTTGATACTACATCAAAACTTGTCAAGTGGTATCTCTCAAAGGCTAGTTAAAATGTGAAATATAAAACTGTATCAATAAACTCTTCATACTTTTTGATATTGAAATCCATGCACTTTGAATGTATCTTTTACCCGAGTGTTTTTATAAAATCATGAATCAGTCCTTAAGAAAATACTGGTTCATGGAGTTATTCAGGTCTTCCAACCCTTCACATATTTCATTATATACAATATCAAAAAAGTCACTACCAATAGTATAAGAAGTCTTTTAAGTATTATGATGCTGCTAAGCTCAAGGTAAATAACACAGATTTTCTCAAAATCTGATTTCTTTCTGGAAAGCTCAAATTTTATCAATAGTAACAAATACTGACAGCTGCTTTCCTCAAAATGACAAGTTTGCTTTGTTCCTTTTCAAGAAAATATTTGCCAAATATCCAAGTCTGAAAAACTATAGTTCATCAGTTCCTTTTTCAAATAAAAAGTTTTTCATGGAAAAAATTGCCTAGTTCAGATGGCAACTCCATCCCAAAAGTGCTTTTCCGGTGCAGTACATACCCATTTTATCATACAAATGCAAGAGTCAGCATAATAAAATTTATACTTAAAAACATTAAGGGAAATGGGCGCGTTTTTTTTTAACTGTGAGTGCATGGCAGTAAAGGATACAAACTACTAGATAGTCTAGTGCCACTGCTGAGATTCCTAAAAAGGTATCAGCAGTTTTACTTACCATCACTTTTGTACCATTAGTGCAAATGTTAACAAAGTAAAAGGCATAGAATATTTTACTGTTATTATGAGAATAGTTTTGATCTCACAGATTCCCAGGGGTTCATGAAACCCATTTTGAGAACCACTGATTTATTTGTACCAACAGGTCTCTAAGATACAAGATTTGGGTACAAACTATCAATAACAGAACATCCTAAACTAGCCTCTAAGAATCACTCAAATAGCAGTTTCCAAAGAAAGAAAAAACCAGCAGGCCCAATGTGTACAGTAAAGGCTTAACCTTGCAAAGAAAGGTTTGGCTTTTCCCCAGCTTCTAGAAGGTAACCTCTTAGCCCTTGAAATGTCCCATTTGGCAAAAGTGTCTTTGTTTACCTGGGAACCTAGAGCCACAACAAATAGTCTAATAATGTGATTTATGGTAAAGGCTTTAGGCCATGCAGTATCAGCTTGACCTCTTAAGGGTGTGGAGACTACGTGACTGACCCCCAATAAAATCGCTGGATCGCAAGGCTCAGATGGAGTGGCAATACTCCTAGTTGGCAATACTCCACGTAGGTTGTCATACACTGTTGCTAGGAGAAATAAGCACTGTCTACGTAACTCCATTGAGAGAGAACACCTGCAAGTTTTTATCTGGAACTCTCCTGGACTCTGCTCTATGGGCCTTTTCCCATTCCTGGTTTTAATCTATATCCTTTCACTGTAATAAACCATTGCCATGAATAAAAAATCTTTGCTGAGTTCTGAGTAGCAAATTACCGAACCTGAGAGTGGTCTTAGGGACCTCCCAAACGAGGTTAGCTACAATCAAACTCTTACATATATAAAAGCCAATTCCACACCTATAGTTTTCTCTACACAAGACATTCAGTTTTGCCCAGGGCCAAAATCTGGTGTGTATGTGTAGGTGTACGCACGTGCAGGCTCCACAGATCTGTAACTGCCAAACTCCAAGTTAACTACCAATGCTTTCTCCAAGCAGCCTGTTAAGAGAACAGCTTCTCAACCTCTGCAATACTGACATTTCAGATGATTCTTTGTTGGGGGTGGATGTCCTGTTCATTGTAGGACATTTAGCAGTACCTTGGCCTCTATCCAATAGATGCCAATAGTATCCTTTCCCTCTCCCCAGTTATAACAATCAAAAATGTCTCCAGTCATTGTAAAATACCCCCACCATGCCACTGAGAATAACTGTTTTAGAGAAAAATCACCTAGGAAACCTGTCCTTGCCTTCTTTTTCCCCATTTTTTAAAAAAAGGAGTAAATTCCATTTTAGCTCTATCTTTTCACCTTCCTAAACTTAACTATTTGATGATGGAAAGCAACTGTACATTCTGAGTCTTACCTGCAAACAATATTTGGAAAATAGTACTGAACTAAATTCTTCCTTCTAGGGGACTCAGTCACAGGTTTCCAATTTCAAGAGTGAAGGAAGCCTCTAGCAATGATATTTCAGTAAAGATACATATGTATTTTCTGTACCTTATGCACATTACTGAACATCAGGGAAGGAAGATAGGCCACTGTTTCTCAACTTTGGGAGTATACTTCAAAATAACTGGAGATGCTTCTCTTTAAAAATATAGTACCAGCATCCCATTTCAGATACACCTAATCAGAATTTATTATTTATCTAGCAATTATCTGAATGCCCATCAGATGCAAAGCATTATTATAGGTGATGGGGATACCATATTAAATAAGATATGATTCTTACCCTCTTTGAGTTTATATTCCAGTAGAGAGAGAAAGACCATGAAATGTAAACAAATAAATAGAATTACGTCAGAAAGTGCTATAGGGAAATCAAACAGTATAATGGGACCAATCTCCTGCATTCTCAACAATATTAGTAGAGATATTATCAAAGTATTGAATGTGCTAGGTAAAAATGTTATTTTTGCATGCTAGTGTTTAGAAAGCTTGTGACATAATTATATGCCTAAACTCCTTGTTATGTGATGGAGCTGGGCAAAACTGTGGCCCTTACTCTTTGGGAAATTTTAAGCTCAAGACTAAATAGGTTTCCACATAGTTTCAATTCTAACTTCCATTAGTTTAGTGAAAATATACGTTAAACTCTTGAAAACTGTAGACTTGAGGGGCACCTGGGTGGCTCAGTCGTTAAGCGTCTGCCTTCGGCTCAGGTCATGATCCCGGGGTCCTGGGCTCGAGCCCCACATCGGGCTCCCTGCTCAGCCAGGAGCCTGCTTCTCCCTCTCCCACACCCACTCCCCCTGCTTGTGTTCCCTCTCTAGCTGTGTCTCTCTCTGTCAAATAAATAAATAAATAATCTTTTTTAAAAAAAATTGTAGACTTGAATGATTTTATGAGGAAAATCATTTAATGATTTAATAAGGAAGAAAAAAGCTCCTGCATTCATAAAACCAACTGCAGGAACTTAGTGAGAGTAGTCCAGGAACAAGGTCATCTCCCACAGAAATTACTCAAAGGTGAAAACATTGACAGGTTGACAATCACATGGACAGTTTCCAACAGAATTTGACAAGACTGGAGATGGGGATATATTTTTCTTTTCATTTTATACTTCTGTAAAGAACTGGTAGCATGAACTAGAATTAATAAGTTTTCTGCTCTTTAATTTTTCCTAATAAGTATAAAAGAAAACCATAAAATATAGGTTGTGTGAGTGAGAGTGTGTGTGTGTGTGTGGGGGGGTATTCTTTCTACGGTTAAAAAAAAAAAAGCTTTTGAATACCCAATAAGAAAAAGATCAAACACTTCTCTGTCATATCAAAATGAGTAAAAGGTAAAAGGTATGGCTTATGTACACCAGCCTTTAAGTATAAAAAGAGAAAAAAAAAAGGTCAGATGCCCCAAGATGTTTATATATTTCAATATACACTCCATTCCATATACACAAAAAGTAAGCAATCTGTTCATCCTGTAACAGTGGTTTTCAAACTGTTGTTTCACAAACTTCACAGGCCACTGGCATGGTTTCCACTCTATAAACTATGTATCACTCTGTCACAAATCCATAAATATTTTATGCCTGCAAGGAAGTAGTTACTTGGATATAAACAGCTTTTAACTGCTCAAAAGAATGAAGAAGGAATTCCAGAGAAAAAAGCAGATTTACCTTCCTTTCAGAGCCTGCGGTTTGTCACTGCCATCTCTAAAAAAGCATTCAGAACTCAGTCTTTGCAAAGTCCTTTCCCCAAGGCTCAAATCTGATGAAAGAACGCTATACAAAAATCTTCCAATGGTTGCTCCCCACAGTTCTAAGGTTCAAATCCCATAGCTTAGAACACAAGATACTCTAGGAATTAGCCCCTCCACACTTTCCCCCAGCCCGATCTCCTGCCAACCCTTCTCAACCCTCAATCAACTAATACCAGTGTGTAAGATCATAAGGCATATGAATTCCCAATTGAAAAGATGAGAGGGGGCTCACTAATCCTAATACGTATTCTTTGAAAGATACAGATGTAAGCCAAATACTAAAGGAAGTTATTCAGGATGAAAAGAAGTGACTGGAACCCATATGAAAAAATAACACTGACAAAGATAATTAAAGATAATGGAAAAATGACAATAAAGAGATAAATAGGGCGCCTGGGTGGCTCAGTTGGTTAAGCAACTGCCTTCGGCTCAGGTCATGATCCCAGGGTCCTTGGATTGAGTCCCAAATCCGGCTTCCCCTGCTCTGCAGGGAGCCTGCTTCTCCCTCTCCCTCTGCCTGCCACTCCCCTGCTTGTGCTCTCTCTGTCAAATAAATAAATAAAATCTTTAAAAAAAAAAGAGAGAAATAAATTTTTTACTCTTCCCTTGATTTGAAAAGGTAATTGCATGAAACAATTATAAAATTGTACTGTTAAACTTATAACATATAAAGATGTAATATATACGACAATAAGAGTACATAAAGGAAAGAGGGAATGAAGCTACACTGGAGGAAGGAAAGGACACCAGAAGGTAACTCAAATCCACAAGAAGAAACAGGGATTGGAAATGGTAAACACGTTGGTTAATACAAATGACTGTAAATACCCTTCTCCTTCCTTCTCTTCTTTAAAAGACATACATTGTTGGGGCACCCAGATGGCTCAGTCAATTAAGCACTGACTCTTAATTTTGGCTCAGGTCATGGTATCAGGGTTGTGAGATTGAGCCCCAAGTCGGCTCTGTGCTGGGCATGGAGTCTGCTTAAGATTCTCTCTCTCCCTCTCCCACTGCCCCTCCCTCCCCAACCCCCCTCCTCAAACGTGCACATACTCTCTCTCAAAAAAATAGAAAGACATATATTGTTAAAAAATAAAAATAAAAAAAAGACATACATTGTTTAAAGCAATAATTAAAACACTGTACTGTTGGGTTTATTATATAAATGAACATAATGTATGTAAAAATAATAGCACAAAGGAGAGTGAAGGAAATGGAGCTCTACTGGAGTATTATTAGTATCAATCTGAAGTAGACCGTGATAAAGTCTGATGGATACTGTAGTCCCTAGAACAAACACTAAGAAATGTATAATCTTAAAAAGTCAAAAAATTTAAATGGTAAAAAGAAAATACACAAGGTGATAAAAGAGGAACAGAGGAACAAAAAAGACATGAGATGTAAGAAAACCAAAAAGCAAATGGGAGATGTAAACCCAACTGTTTCAAAAATAGTATCAAATAGGAGAGGATTAAAGAGTCCATTAAAGAGACATATTTGTTGGACTGGATAAAAAGGCAATACCCAACCATATGCTATCTGCAAGAGACACTTTAAATTCAAAGGCACAAACAGGTTGAAAGGATGGAAAAAGATATAACATGTAAACGATAGCATCAGAGAACTGAAGTAGCTCTATAAATATCTGACAAAATAGAGTTTAAGTAAAAAAAAAAAAATTACTCAAGACAAAGAGGGGTATTAAAAGCATCAATTCAACAGGAAGATATAATGAATATAAACATACTCACCTAACAAAACAACCCAAAATAAGGGAAGCAATAAATGAAAGAAATGAAGGGGAAAAAAAGACAAACATTAATAAGAGACTTCAATATCCTCCTCAATAATGGATAGAACAAAGTAAACAGGAAATCAGCAACAACACTGAATTTAAACAACACTATTAACCAACTTGACCTCACTGACACCTAAGTCTTCCGTAAGATTCTACCCAGCAACAGAATTCACATTCCTTTCAAGCATGCACAGAATATTCTCTACAATACACCATATGCTAGGCCATAAAACAAATCTCAAATTAAAAGAACTGAAATGAAAATCAAAACCACAATGAGATATCATCTCATACCAGTCAGAATGGCTAGTACCAAAAAGACAAGAAATAGCACGTGTTGGCAAGGATGTGGAAAAAAGGGAACCCTCGTGCATTACTGGTAGAAATGCAAATTGGTGCAGCCATCGTGGAAAAGAGGATGGAGGTTCCTCAAAGAATTAAAATAGAAATACCATAGGATTCCATTACTGGTTATTTACCCCCCCTCCCAAAATGAAAACACTAATCTGAAAAGAAATATGCACCCCTGTGTTTATTGCTGCTTTATAATAGCCAAGATATGGAAATAACCTAAGTGTCCATTGATAGAAGAAAGGATAAAGAAGATGTGGTATATACACAAACTGGAATATTACTCAGCCATAAAAAAGAATGAGATCTTGTCATTTGCAACAACACGGATTGGACCTAGAGTGTGTTATGCTAAATGAAATAAGTCAGACAGAGAAAGACAAATACTATAATTTCATTATATGTGGAATCTCAAACAAAAAACAGAAATAGATTCATGAATACAGAGAACTGGTGAATGCCAAAGGCAAAGGGAATGGGGGGGATGGGCAAAATCGGTGAAGAGGATTAAGAGGTACAAACTTCCAGTCATAAAAGAAGTCACGGAGATGAAAAATACATATAGGGAATATAGTCAATAACACTGTAATAATGTTGTATGGTGACAGATGGTGACCACACTTAACATGGTGAGCACTGAGTTATGTACCGAACTGTTAAATCACAATACTATATACCTGAAATTAATAAAACACTGTATGTCAACTATACTTGAAAAATAAAACTTCTTTTTAAATAAAAGTATAATACATATCTTACTCATTATTCTGGTGTGGATTATAATTAAAATAACAACGTTGAATTTCTTGAGTTAAATTGTTATAAAAATTCGGGGAAGGGGTGCCTGGGTAGCTCAGTAGGTTAAGCATCTGACTGGCTCAGGTCATGATCTCAGGGACCTGGGACCCCATGTCAGGCTCCATGCTCAGTGAGGAGTCTGCTGCTTCTTCTTCCTCTGCCCCCCGCCCCCCCCCACTCATGTGCTTGCTCTCGCTCTCTCTTGCTCTCTCTCATATAAATAAAATCTTTTTTAAAAATGCGGGAGGGGTGCCTGGGTGGCGTAGTTGGTTAAGCGTCTGCCTTCAGCTCAGGTCATGATCCCAGGGTCCTGGGATGGAGCCCTGCATTGGGCTCCCTGCTCAATGGGGAGTCTGCTTCTCCCCCTACCTCTGACCCTCCCCCCGGTTCTGCCCTCACTGGTGCTCTCTCTCTCTCTCTCTTCCCCGCTCTCAAATGAATACAAAAAAAAAAAACTTTAAAAAAATGTGGGGGG
This sequence comes from Phoca vitulina, assembly GCF_004348235.1. NCBI lineage: Eukaryota > Metazoa > Chordata > Mammalia > Carnivora > Phocidae > Phoca > Phoca vitulina. Next base: position 26,686,499 of record NW_022589713.1, read on the forward strand.
GGAAGAAATGAAATGATACAAAGAATATAAAAAATGTTCCTCAATCACAATGAAATTAAATTAGAAAAAAACAAGAAATTGGGAAATCCACAAATGTCTGGATATAAAAGACACTTCTAAATAACCTATGGGTCAAAAACAAAATCTCAAGAGAACTTAGAATATTCCAAGCTGAATAAAAACAAAAACAAAACACATCAAAACTTATAGGACAGCTAACACAGTGCTTAAAGGGAAATTTATAGCTGCACATAATATCCTAGACCTTGAGTAAGCTTCCATCTTAATTAAGTAAAAAAAAAAAAAAAAAGGCAAACTGAACCCAAACTAAGCAGAAGGAAATAAATTATAAATATTAGAGAGGAATCAATACCATAGAAAAAAGAAAAATAGAGAAAAATCAAAACCAAAAATTGGTTTTTTGAAAAGACCAACAAAATTGAGCTAGATTCACCAGGAAAAAAAGAATGAAGACAAATTACCAAAATCAGGAATGAAAAGAGATACATCATTATCAGCCTCAGAGAAATTAAAAGGTTTATAAAGGAATACTATGAACATCTTTATGCCAACAAGTTAGATAAAATGAACAAATTCCCTAAAAGACACAAATTATCAAAACTCAAAAGAAAATAAAAAATCTGGATAGACCTGTAACAAGTGAAGAAACTGAATTAGTAATTTAAAAGCTTACCACAAAGAAAAGTCCTTGCCTACATAGCTTCACAGCTGAATTCTATCAAATATTTAAAGAAGAAATAATACTAAAACCTCACAAACTCTTCTAAAAAGAGAACACTTCTTAATTCATTTTATGAGGTCAACATTACTATCATACCAAAGAATAAAGATATAAAAACTCTCAACAAAATATTAGCAAGCCAAATCCAGCAATACGCAATAGGGATTATATAGTTTGACTGTTCTTAAAACATTAAACATAAGCTTACAACATGACCAGCAATTCCACTTCTATGAATCTTCCCAAAGGAAATTAAAACATGTTTATACAAAGATTTAAAATATGAATAGTCATCACAACTTTATTCATATAAGCCAGAAATCAGAATTCAAATTTCTAACTGGTGAATGGATAAATTGTGGTATAGCCATACAATGGATTACTAGTCAGCAATGAAGAATTAATATACATGCTACAATATGGATGACCCCAAAATGAAAGATGCCAGACAAAAATGAACATATGATTCGTTTATATAAAACGTTTAAAAAAGCTACATCATGGAGACAGACTACTAGTCAGTTATTGCCTGGGGCTGAAGATGGAATGAGGAGTGACTAAAAATGGGTATGAAGTATTGAGATACTGTGATTTTTAATAAGAAATATATATTTGGTGTTCATCCCCCTTTTCTGGCACAGAGCTCCTAAAATTTTTGAAATTTCCTATGATGTGAGCCATAAGTGTCTTTTGTTATGTCAATTAGGTAACTTTTGGAAACTGCCTAAAGATTACCAACCAAGGTGATCAGAGGGTTGAAACTTTCAGTCCCACCCTCATTCCCACCCCTACCCCTGACTTCTGGGGAGGGGAGAAGGGCTGGAAATTGAGTTTAATCACCAATGATGAATGATTTAATCAATTGTGCCTATGTAATGAAGCCTCCACAAAAAACCCAAAAGGATGGGGTTCAGAGAGCTTCTAGGTTGATGAACACATGAAGATTTGGGGAAAGTGGCAAACCCAAAGAGCACGGAGGCTCCATGTCCCATCTTACATACCTTGCCCTATGCATCTCTTCCATTTGGCTATTACTTAGTTACATTGTTTTGTACTAAACCAGTAATCTAGTTTATAAAATGTTTCTTCGAGTTCTGTGAGCCACTCCAGCAAATTATTTGGGAACTTCTGATTTATTTTTTTTATAGTCAGTCAGAAGCACCTGGATCTGTGATTGGCATCTGTAGGGAAAGAGGGGGGACAGTCTTGTAGGACTAAGCCCTTAACCTATGGGATCTGATGCTACTGCCAGGTTAACGGTGTCAAAACTGAGTTGAACTGTAGGACACCTATCAGGTGTAAAAGTGTGATGAGCATGGTAGTTAGTGTGACAATAAGGCAGCAACACACAGGAGGAGAACTGAGGTTTTTCCAAAATAGGTATCTTTTTGGGTGATGGAAATGTTCTAAAACTGGAGTGTGGTGCTGAGTGCAAAACTCCTTAAATTTATTAAAATAATTGAACTGTGCTCTTAAAACAGATGAATTTTATAGTATGTAAATTATACCTTAATAAACTGTTAAAGAGAAAAAAGGAGCCACTGGTCTAACTGGTCTAATTGCCAGCTCCCTGAATCCAGCTTGAAAGGTTGATCACCTATACAGGATCCTTACTATAGACAATACAACAGAAAATGACTGAATTATAGCTGGAGAGAACTGAATTGGGTAAAAAGGAAGATTTTCTGACAGGGTGGACATAGGAATGTGGAACCAATGAGAACTATACAAACTCAGCACATTTTAGAATCAATGTGGTTCAGAGGGAAGGCTACCTAAAGGGTGGGTCAGATTTCTGTCTCCCGGGATAATAATAAAAGGATATATTTTTAAAAAAGTATTACATATAGGGGTGCCTCGGTGGCTCAGTCGGTTAAGTGGCTGCCTTAGGCTCAGGTCATGATCCTGGGATCAAGCCCCACATCGGGCTCCCAGCTCAGTAGGGAGCCTGCTTCTCCCTCTCCCTCTGCCTGCTGCTCCCCCTGCATGAGCTCTCTCTGTCAAATAAATAAATAAAATCTTTTTTAAAAAAATATTACGTATACTCAGCCTTAACACAGGACAATGAAAAGGAAAATGTTTTCACTATTGTAATAAAAAAAATTCAACTCAAATGACCTTGATTTACTACTTTACACTGAAGTAAGCAATATTTTAAAAGTTATATTGTAATACAATATATGGCATACCCAAACAGAAATAAGCCTTGTTAAGGTTGAATCCTACAGTGGGTGTTGCTTACCTTGTTTGCCCACTCTGAGTATTAGAATCTTGATTAATAGGTAGTGTCCATCCAGACACCAATGTATAACAATGTGTGAGAGCAGCGAGAGAAGTGCAAAAATATGAAAAAATAAGAAATAATATATCTAAATCTCAGATGAAGGTATGATTAGGATTACAGCAGAAAAATGCTCTGAGAAAGAAAAAAGTATATTCATTTCTCTCGGTCAAAATAAGAAAAAGAGGGAAAAAAAGCAAAGTGTAGAAATAAATGATTTGCAGTAAGAAAGGAGATCAATAAGAAAGCCTACATGGGTAGACAGACCTAGTAAATTAGGAGACACAACTACATGTTAAAATGGAGAAGACAGAAATTAAATATTAATGGATACAGAAAAGGAATGGTAAGGATTAAATAGCCTTGAAGGCGCAACTGAAGTTAAGACATCAAAAAACTGGAGTATATTCAACTTGGTTTCATTACTTCCTTCACCAATTTTTCAGCGGTCCCAGAGCTGAAACAAGAGAATAAATATTGTAGAAGTAATCCACAGGTTGACTGAGAAAGTCAAGGGAATACAGGAGTTTAAACTGTTTGGGTTAAGTGATCATTTATTGAGCAACTACTACATACTAGACACTTTATCAACATTCTCACAATTCTCAAAATTCAATGAAGATATCCCCATGCCCATTTTATTTTATTCAGGAAGTAGAAACAACCCACTATAGCAATAAAAAGAAATGAAGTTCTGATACATACTACAGTATAAATGAAACTCTAAAACCTTGTAAGTGGAAGAAGCCAGTCATAAGAGATTACATATTTTATGATTTCATTTATATGAAGTGTCCAGAATAAGCAAATGCACAGAAACAGAAAGGAGATTAGTGGCTGCCTAAGGCTGAGGGAAAGGTGGGCCAGGGGAGAGGGACTGAAGAGGAATGGGGTGACTGCTGGGTACAGGGGCCTCTTTCTGAGGTGACAAAAATGTAAAAAAAAAATGAGACTGTAGTGATAGCTGCACAACCCTGTAAATTTACTTAAACAACAACAATAACAACAACAATACTGCTCTGTATATTTTAAATGGCTATATTTTGTGGTATGTCAGTTATATCTCAAAAAAGATGTTAAAACAACCAACCAACCAAACTCAGGCTCAGATTTAGTTTCTTTGCCCAAGGTTACACAGTAAGACAGTGGTAGAGCTGCCCAGATTTCTCAAGCCAAAGTCGTTTTCAGTACAATAGTTGCTACCATTTAGCAAGTGCTAACTATGTATCTCATTTAATTCAGCAAATCTGTGAGATAGAATGCTATTATCTCCCTTTTTAAGTGAGAAAACTCAAACTTAAGTGAAGTAACTGGCCAGAAGTCACAGGGGTGATAAATTAATGAGCCAGAATTAAAAGTACATACTCTACCATTTCAGACATTCAATTCATTATCATAATTGTTTGCCATATGCATATATGGTGACATTCACTATTATTTACTTAACATTTTTCTTTAAGTCATTTGCTTCTCTTGCCTGACAAAGCTGCAGGAAAGAACGGAGCTATAAGCTGAAAGGGTAGTGTTGGGGGTAAAGACAGGAGTAGAAAACATAGAGGATAGGATATAAGACTGACATAACAGCACTAAGGGAAGGAACTGCAGGGAAAGTTCCCACTGAGAAACAAGGCTTGCTGAGGAAAGGGTCCAGCTTGAGAAGGATGCGGGAGTAGGAAAATGGACAAGTTGCAAGAGGCAGAAGACTTAAGACGAAAGGGAAGAGACTGTAAGATAGGAGTTGAGGCTCAAGAGGTTGGGTCAAAAGGACTAAAAAAAAGCAGGTGGAGGTGGAAAAGGAGACATGAAAGCTGAAAGATGGTAGAGATGGGTGATAGCTGAGGGGAAGAGGTAGGGTGTTGAAGAAGACAACATGAAACCTACAGAATGGTTAACAGGAAAGGCTGCAAAAGAGTGAGCTGGGAGACTCCTGAATAGGCCAGAGGAAAGCGAGAATGAAGCAGGATACAGGGCTATACTCAGGGGTCTGGATGGGAAGCAAGGAAGTATCAGTCTACATTTGGTAATCAAAGTAGACAGGTCACCCACAAAAAGTCTCAAGAAAAACAGTAGTAAAAATTGTCCCATGTTTCAGAACACTACCCTAACCAGTACTGCTCTAATCAGGAGGTCAAGGCTTCTTAAGAGGCCAGTTTGTGGCCAAACTGTACCTAGCAGACTAGGTAAAGTAGGTTCCAACACAGCAAAGCTCAGGTTCACTGTGGGTGAGGAAGTGGGAGAATCAGTAATGAAAGAAGCTGTGGTCAGAGAAAAGAAATTCCATGTTCAAAACTGTAGCTCCAAGATGCTGAACTACAAGGTGAGCAGGTATAAAGTTCATTTGACTTCATAATAGAATCTTACAGTCCAAGAGAAGTCTTAGAAGGTAGAAATTGCTAGTAGAAAAGAAAATACAAACTGGTTGATTAGTGACATTTCAAAAAAGCAATAATTCCATAGCCAAAACATAAGAGCTTCTAAAATCAATAATGCACCAAGACATCCAAAATAATCCATGTGTTACCAACCACCTATAACAGTTAAGCAGTCAGTATATCTAAGCTTAAGTGAAGGTGATATATAGAAATTCAGCTTTATGGTAAAAGATAAGCTGAAGGATAATTTGTTTTACTAATAAATTCTGTATTTAAAACAATTTACCACAAGTTTCATTAAAACAGAAAAGTTGCTCATTGTTAAATGAGTGGATTAACCATTATTTAACATATACACAATCTTCCAGAACATTTCTATAGTACATCTATACTGTATTTCATTTACACCTCTTGTTTCTAAATTGGGAAATATTCCAATCAGGTTCCTTCTCACTGTCCCTGCTACAGTATCAAATGAGAAGGTCTGAAAGGTTATAGTCCCTTGGCCTCATCTACTGAAGTCTCTTGATTCCAGATATCTTCACTATATGAATCATTCAAGCTCTCATGGACATGCTAGTTTCTAACTACCTGCCTATACCCTGAATTAGGCTACTTATTGGATCTACCTGACAAACACTACACTTGCTATTCTAATCTATTCACCTGGCTTCAACTCCACTACTCACTCCTGGTGCTACAGGTTGCTTTTACATCCCTTAAAAGCCAGCTGTTTTTAACCCTCAAGTTCAACTCCTTTTCTTCAGGATGTGATTGTCGCTTGCCTAGCTCTTTTTAGTTCTCCCAAGGACACTCTCCTCACTCTTGGCATGACCCAGTGTGACACTCTGGAACTACACACACTGACTAGCATAAGCTTTCAAAAAGTGGAGGAAGCCTCTCACCATTCAGAGAACTAGTCAAAATAGAAGGCTCTTGTTTACCTATTTACACACACACATACACAGTCTTTCAAAGTCCTGTTTGAACCTTTTTCCTAATTACACTAATAAGAAAACAATACTAACAGCAGGTAGGTTCTTTCTGACTTTCACCATTTCTAATCAGAAAGTTCCCTCAAAAGGAAAAAAGAAAACATATAATATTTAGTTAAAAACAAAACAAAACGAAAAACAACAAAAAAAACCCTTAGTTAACAAAAGGAGAAGTTTAACAATATAATCTGCATCAGGACTAAGATCTGCAGTTCTCCTAAATAAAGCATTCTCTTCTTTCTTGGTGGTAGAGATTAACAAAAAATACCCACATGTAACACAAACCTACCAAAATGCACTTGTACTTTTTGCTCCTCTAAAAGGATATTTTATATAGGCTGTATATGGCTCTTATCCACCGAGGAGGAGAGAGAACAAGATTACAAATGAACATGGGTAAATAAAATCCCATTAAAATAAACTTCAAGGACCCCCAACTCCACCATTGGGTTCAATCAGCCATTTCTCCCTTGATGCTCTCAAAGCACACATAAGATAATTGCCCTTATCTAATTCCATCTTATCCCATACTAGAAGACAGAGACCATGTTTTAGACACATGTATATCCCTAATATGGAGAACCAGCAGGTAGCAGGCATACAAATGTTTGTTATATAATAAAATAATCAGGATGTTAATTATAATCATTTCCATGAAAATTTTTACAAAGAAAACACAGTATTTATGTGTAAGGCCTGGAAGTTAACAGCTGAAGACTAACTTACCATATAAATGAGTTTTAAAATATAAAATAGTACAAACCAAGGGCAATGGATCCCAAAACAGATTTTGGAATAATAAGCTAAGGAGTTATACTGATTAAAGTAACAATGGATATTATAATAGATAAATCCCAAAGTGTGACATAATAGTTTATTTTTATTTCATGCTTACATGAAGTCCAAAAATCCATGTTAATGATCAGCTGTGGGCATGAAGAGGCTGGAGATGACCCAGACTGACAGAAGTTCAGCTCTCTTGGACCCATCATTTCCAAAGTTGCTTTTGGCAGACAACACCCAGCCAGCAGGAGAGAGGAGAAGAGAGAAGAGAGGATTGTTCAAGGAAAGTTTGTATTTGCCAGGGCTGAAGAAACACTCAACACTTCTGCTTAATTTCTTATGGCCAGATCTCAATCATATGGCCATCCCCAAATGCAAGAGGGGATGGAAAATATAAGTTAGTTGGGATCCAAGAAAAAAGTAAACAAGCTTGGTGAAGAGCAAACCACTCTTTACCTTAAGAGGTTTTAAAATACAGATATTCTGGGACACTACCCCAGGTTATCCTCATTCAGCATGTCTAATGAGACCCCAAAATCCTGTATTAAAGCTGGCCAACTGATTTTGATTCCCAACTTAGGAATTACTGGCTTAGGAAGTAAAGAAATTGGGGAAAATATGAAAAACATTTCCATGGAAAGTTTATAACAATGTGCTAGATAAAAAGAAGGCTAAATAAAAGGTGATGAAAAAATTGAGCCTTTGTGCCTAGGAGAACACAATATAGGTAGAATTTGGGAAATTCTTTCCTCCTCTGGCCTGTGATAGTAGTCTATCCTGGCTCTCTTCCTAACTCTGATAGCTTCACAGGCTTCCTTTCCTCCCATTCCATATTCCCCATTATATTCTCCTTGGCCATGAACTTTTCTCACTAAAAGACCTCATTCACCTCAATTACCATCGAAAACACTTTTCTCTGAACCCAGCCTCTCATTTAACTGCCTCCTGTAACAACTTTTCCAATTAAATGTCCCACTAGGACCTCAATATATCCAAAACTGAATTCATCTCACCCTCAAGTCAACTCCTCTGCTTGCATGCCCTATCCACCTAGGCCCCCTAGTCAAAATTCTATAAATCACTGACAAATTGTACTCCATAATTAAAAGTTTTGCCCTTCAAAGAATACTAACAAGAAAGTAGAAATGGGAGAAATTGGAGATATTTTTTGCAAATCACGTATCTGATAAGGGACTGGTATCTAAAATATATAAAGCACTACAACCCAATAATAAAAAGACAACTAGCCCAATTTTTAAAAATGTGCAAAGGATCGGATGAAAAGATGCTCAACATTATTAGCCATCAGGGAAATGCAAATCAAAACCACAAGGACATACCACTTTACACCAACCAGGATGACAATAACGAATAAAAGATAGTGTTATTGAAAATGTGGAGAAACCAGAACTTTCATGTACTGCTAGTGGGGATGTAAAATGGTACAGCCACTCTGGAAAACTGATTGGCAGTTCCTTAAAATTAAGGCTAAATACAGAGTTTCCATATGACCCAACTAGTCCACTCCTAAGTACCCAAGAGAAATGAAAACTTATGTCTACACAAAAACTTGTACACAAATGTTCGTAGCAGCATTATTCATACTAGCCAAAAAGTGAAAATAATCCAAATGCCTATCAACTGTTGAATGGATAGATAAAATGTGGTATGATTCAATGTAATATTATTCAGCAATAAAAATATTGATACATGCTACAGTACAGATGAGCCTTGCAAACATGCTACATAAAATAGACAAATATATAGAAACAAAAAGTAAATTAGTACTTGTTGAGGGCTAGGAATGATGGGGATGGGGGGAATGATAGTTTAGGGATAAGAGGTTTCTTTTCAGCATTATAAAATGATCTAAAATTGACTGAGGTGATACTTACACAGCTCTGTGAAATACTAAAACTCATTGAACTGTATAACTTAAATTGGTGTGTGAATTATGTCACAGCAAAGCCTTTTAAAAAAGAAAAAGCTACCAAACTTTTAAATCCAGAAACTGATACAAGAGGAAAGGCTGCCTCTCCAGATTAATTTATACTTCTTATTATAAGATACAAAGTTTCGGGGGCGGGGGGGTGGCTGGTACCTTAGATAACAAGAAATAAAGTTAAATGTAGTACTGAAGCATAATAACTCTCTAGGCTCTGGAACAAGTATATGTTTCATAAGCAACTGCTTCCTGATTTTCGTTTTTAAATATTTTAACTGTCCTATGCTGTATGTTTTAACATTATCTGTGGCCTCAAATCCTTAAGAGTAGAAAAGATACACCTTTAAGTTTATAACAAATAAATAAGTAAACCATCACTAATTAAGAATTTGAACTTAAATTTACTAGGCAAAATGAACTTTCCACTAAAGTTGTGGGAGTAGTAATTCTATTCAGATTTAGTTTTGCATGCCAATCAGTATACACACGGAAGAATCCTTTTTTAAAAAAATCAGTATCACATAAGGAAGGTGGATAAATCACTTAACTAAGAACTGGGACTGGAGAGTAGGAGTAGAAATTAAACTTGAAGTACTTGAGGACTTTAATCATTATGTACAATGTACTGTTATACTTTAAAACATTACTGGTTTAAGAAACTGAAGATTTCATTAATTTTTGCTTTGAATGAGAAGTACTTTATAACTCTGTGATTCAGTATCACTGTGTGTGTTTAATGTGAGTTGTAAACAGAATACACTGTCCAGAACAAAAAGACTTAACCCCACACTATTCTCTCCAGGAACAAAACTTTCTCCAGGAGCATCTCACTTCAACCCAGGTAGAGTGCATTCACCGAATATAAATTTTACATTAGACTGGAAAATAAAAAGGAAATAAGATAAAATGCTAGAAAACATAATATAACCCAAATCTAACTACTTGAATTATCAATGTTTAATTGTATTTTCATATTTAATCTACCCTAGTGGGACTATTCAGCAAAAAAACTGTCAACTGTCGTATCAATGTAAGACACTTAGTTGTACATTTAAATGAGCCATTAATATAGCTATGAGGATCCTTTAAAGATGTACTCATTTCCTTTCAAACTTCTGCCTAGTACTTAAAGCACCTGACTTGCACTAAAATGTTTTACATATGTTCTGAATTATAGCAGTAACCCCCTAACTGGTCTCGGGTGTTCCTGTTTGTCTTCTGTAATTCACTCTTCTAAAACTTACAATGTAGTGGTTATTTAACTTTTGGGTGTCATGGGCTCAGAGGATCTAACAGAAGTTATGAAGCCTCTTAAGTACATGTATGCACATTCCTCCAAAAAACCCTTCACAGACCCTAGATTAAGAAACCCACCTATGACAACTTCCCAACACTTCTAATCAAGTCCAAACTTCCTAGTCTTATATTCAAAGTAATTCAAAATGTAGTCACTGTTAATTAGCTAATCTATCTCCTATCCTTTGAAACTACACACACCAATGGGGTCTATCTCCTCACTACAGCATAGATAGATCATTCTTTTTTGGCTTGCCTTCTATTCCTCTCTTGTTGCTTTCCTGCACAACTGTTTGCTTTCAACAAATCCTTCCTGTGAACCTCAAATAACTCCCGTGCCATGAAAGTTTCCCTCTGCCTACAATCAGATCATCTATTCCTTTCTGAATTCTGAAGCATGTTATACACATCTTTTATGTTCTACATCTTTACATGTTCTGCACTGTATTATACAAGGCATCAAAAAAAATCAGTAAACACAAGACACACTTATTTTTTAACTATGTTAGGTATATTTCCAAATAATATGCTCCATATGTTTTCCTTCAACCTCTATAAACCTTTTCAGATGAAGTGTATCAGATATTGTGCATTTATGTATCTTGTCTTTTCCTAGCCAGTAAGATTTTTAAGGACAAAGATAGTGACTACTGTACCCTTGAGTGGCCCACAGTCTCCAACACAAAGCAAGGGAACACTCAATACAGAATACTTGAGTATCTGAGCATAAATGTTTTTCAGGCATTTTGTATATTCTGTATTCCTAATTATAAGATTTTTCAAGGATCATCTATTGTTTTTCTACTGAAAAGTCAAATAATGCTCTACCCTTAATGGATACTTGATCAAGTGAGAGCTTACTAACTACCCAAAATAGCAGTCAAATTATTCTCATCCATTCATTATCTACTTATTGATATATGCCCAACCCTGTTCCAAAAAAAACAAAAACAAAACAAAACTTCCAACATATCAAGAATCCTTACCTAATGACCATTAACCCAGAAGAGAACACAAAGACAGCTCCTACACAAAAACAGTAATCCAAATGTAAAATCTACTATCCTCTAGTACTACTGCGAAGTCTAACTCCAGTTTTAAAACCAACTCAGAAAATAGAAACAAACATCCCAGATTATACATTTGCATACTACAAGAAGCAATAAAACAGCATAAAAGTGTAGGAACTTTCTTTAGAAGAAACTCAAACAAGATATAAGGTTTATGACCAACTGATTAACTGATTCATGCTACATGAATGGATGAACCTTAACAAGATTACACTAAGTGAAAGAAGTCAAACATAAAAAGTCACATACTATAGAATTCCATTTATATGAATATCCAGAATAGGCAAATTCATAGAGACAGAGAGTAGATTAGTGCTCACCAGGGACTGGGGCGGAGGGCGGGAGGGGAGGGAAATGGGGAGTGACTGCTAATTGCTTTTTCAAAGGATAGAAATGTTTTGGAATTACGTAGTGGTGATGGTTGCACAACTTTGTGAATATACCAAAAACTACTGAATTGCACACTTTTCTGGAGGTTTTACTGAATAATTTTTTTTTTAATTGAAGTGTAGTTGACACACAATGTTACATTGGTTTCAGGTATGCAACACAGCAATTCAACAACTCTACTCATTATGCAACTATCAAAGTGTAGCTACCATGTGTCACCATACACTGCTATTACAATACCACTGACTATATTCCTTATGCTAAAACAAAGTCCCTGTAATTTATTCATTCCATAACTGGAAGCTTGTATTCCCCTCCTTCCTTCATCCCTGTTTGCCCATCCCCTACTCCTCTCCCCTCAGGCAACCACCAGTTATTTATGGGACTGTCCCAGCTTTTTTTGTTTGGTTGTTTTTTTTTTTTTTTTAGATTTCACATGTAAATGAAATCATATGGTATTTGTCTTTTACTGACTTATTTTACTTAGCATAATGCCCTCTAAGGTATATCCATGTTGTAGTAAATGGCAAGATCTTCTTTTTCATGGCTGACTAATATTCCTGTGTGTGTGCACGTGTGTGTGTGTGTGTGTGTGTGTGTGACATCTTTACCCATCTACTGATAGACACTTAGGTTGCTTCTAAATCTTGGCTATTGTAAATAATGCTGCAATTAATACAGGGGTGCATATATCCTTTTGAATTGGTGTTTTCATTTTCTTTGGGTAAACATCCAGTAGAATTACTGGATGCTATGGTTTTTCTATTTTTAATTTTTTGAGGAACCTCTATACTGTTTCCCACAGTTGCTGCACCAATTTGCATTCCCACCAAGAGTGCACCAGGGTTCCTTTTTCTCCACATCCTCACCAATACCTGTTATTTCTTTTCCTTTTGATTCTAGCCATTCTGACAGGTGATATCTCACGTGTTTTTGATTTGTATTTCCCTGATGATAAGTGTTGTTGAGCATCTTTTCATTGTCTGTTGGCCATCTGTTACGTCTTATTTGGAAAAATGTCCTCTGTCCATTTTTTAATCAGATTATTATCACCCCACCAGTGCTGAGTTGTGTAAGTTCTTCATATATTTTAGATATTAACTCCTTACCAGATCTATCACTTGAAAATATCTTCTCCCACTCAGTAGGTTGCCTTTTTGTTTCGTTGATGGTTTCCTTCACTGTGCAAAAGCTTTCTGTTTTGGAGTAATCCCAATTGTTTACTCTTGCTTTTTGTTTCCCTTACTCACAGAGACACTTTTAGAAAAATGCTGCCAAGGTCAATGTCAAAGATACTACCGCCTATGTTTTCTTCTAGTTTTATGGCTTCAGGTCTCACATTTAGGTCTTTAATCTATCGAGCTTATTTTGTGTATTGTGTTAGAAGTGGTCCAGTTTCACTCTTTTACATGTAGTTACCTAGTTTTTCCAGCACCATTTATTGAAGAGATTGTCTTTTCCCCATTATATATTCTTGCCTCCTTTGTCATACATTAATTGACCAAATAAGCATGTGTTTATTTCTGGGCTCTCTATTCTATTCCATTAATCTATTATTCCATTAATCTATACGTCTACTTTTGTGCCAGTAACCACACTGTTTTGATTATTACAGCTTTGTAGTATATCTTGAAATCTGGGATTGTGATACCTCTAGCTTCGTTCTTCTTTCTTAAGTTTGCTTTGGCTTGAATTGTACACTTTAAAAGATGACTTTTATGGAATATAAATTATATCTCAATTTTTTTAAGTTTATGACCATTTTGACTATTTTATCTGAAAGAAAACTGTTCTTTTAAGATAGGAATCTTGGGGCATCTGGGTGGCTCTGTCGGTTAGGCATCTGACTCGATTTCAGCTCAGGATCAAGCCCTGTGTCAAGCTCAGCAGGGAGTCTGCTTGAGATTCTTTCCCTCTGCACCTCCCCCCATTCAAGTGTGATCTCTCTCTCACTCTCTCAAATAAATAAATCTCTTAAAAAAATAAATAAAATAGAAATCTTATTTTGTAGTTTGTTTTCTGAAGCTGAGCTAAACTTGTGATTACAAATTGGTCCCCTGCCAACCCCTATGTAAAACTACAGCTTTAAATTTTTATCAATGCTAACTACTAACTTGCCAATATTTATAGAAAGATTTCTCATAAGTATCTGGATCTCTAACTTCCTAAAGAAAACTGGAGTTCTAAAAATACTAGGCACACCTGCACAGCAACAATGTCCTGGAGCTAAGCAGCAACTACCACACCTGCTCCTATCTGCCATGATCGCCATCACTCCCTACTGTCTTCTAGATACTAAAGCCAAGTACCAGTTGCCATTTAGCTTCCCAGTTGTGAGTTTGTTACCTTACACATCCTAAACAAATAAGTCTTCTCCTTCTTATCAGGGTATACTATGAATCACTGCTGATAAATTAAAATGTAATTATGCAATTGGCCAAAAGGTACAAATTTCCATCTATAAGTTCCAGGGATCTAATGTACAGCATGGTAAACTATAATTAACAATACTGTATTATACATATATACATGTCAAAATTGTTAAGAAAGTAGATATTAAATGTTATCTACACACACACACAGACACACACAAGTAATTGTGTGAGGGGATGGTAGTGTCAACTAACCATTTTTTTTTTTAAGATTTTATTTATTTATTTTAGAGATAGAGAAAGAGAGAGCCTGCGTGCAGGTGAGCTGGGGGAGGAGCTGAGGGAGAGGGACAAGAAGACCCTGCGCTGAGCACAGAGCCTGATGTGGGGCTCAATCAATCGAGCCTGACATCAGGACCTGACCGAAATCAAGAGTCGGACACTTAACCGACTAAGCCACCCAGGCACCCCTGGTAGTGTCAACTAATCTTATTGTGGTAATCATTTTGCTTTATATAAATGTATTCAAATCATCACCCTGTATACCTTATACTTACATGTTATATGTCAATAATATCTCAATAAAACTAGAAACAGAATTTTAAAATTTAAATGTAATCATATATAATTACATTTTTATTAAATGCAAAGATTAAAATCTGCACGAAATACCTATTGAATAAAATCCTGCAACTCTCAGAGATTCATGCAGTATAAACACTTTAATGTGGGGGGAAAAAATTGAGGGAGAAGTTCATGTTTCTAGTCCTACAAATAGAGAGCAAATTATTTTCACCTCATTTACAATTAAAAATTATTTTCATCTATTAACAAAAAGCAGTGCACTAGTCCGAGTCCTTGTCCATGTATCCTCAAGTTTACAGGTGACATTTCACATATTATCACTACATTGAGTATTAATAGATACTATATAAAACCAGAGAAGCATCACAATTACTTCATAATTGCAATCCATGAATGCAAAGGTGCAATTAGATTTTATGTCCAACTGAAAACTCAATCCTGTTCTTACCCCCATATCAGGTGTTGCCACAGAAAGGGGGAAAGCTGTCTTATCCAGATTATTTACTGGATATGAAAACAAACTGCTTTATTTACTCACTGATTTTATGTTTAAACCATCTAGAACCCACCTGATGCTTAAGTGCACAAAGAACAATTCCTACCCATTAATAGGTTCCAGCTGTATTTACAGAACTAAAAGAAAACAAAACACAAGGTGAATATGGCAGTAACAGAAAAAAGTAGCCTGAACTATTTCTTATTCCAAGTGTAAATGAGGACTGAGTTAAATGCTACATCAAGAACCTTCCAGCTTTAAAATTCTGTGTATTTATCCACATTTTCTCTTTTCTCCAGATAAAATAATTCACCTAGCTGAACTGCTTTTCCTGTAGGTGGAAAAGATTAAGATAGTATCTGTATTCCATTTCATTTTTATCATCATTTCTAATAGCCAATAAAATATCAACCCACAAGATGACTTCTAAAAGCAGCTATTCCCTTTGAAATAGGCAAACCAAACTCATTTCTCAAAATCTTCCAAAAGAGAGACCAGGTGAGTCAACTGCTTAATAGTTTAGACGTAAACTTCAATGTTCTTCCCTCTCTGAGCCACGCCACTTAACTTGCCCCAAGTATCCTTAAGTTTACAGGTGACATTTTACATATCAACACAACCACTGAGTATTAATAGATATCATACAAAATTGGAGTAGCATTACAATTGCTTTATAATTGCAATTCCTAAATACACAAATGCAAAGGTGCAATTGGATTTTATGTCCAACTGAAACCATAATCTTGTTTCTGCTTAAACCTGATGGTGAATAAAATGGGATGGTCTCCAAAAAGTTCACCAAATTCTTAATGCACACTATGATCCAAATTGCAAAAATAACTTTTTCAAAAGTGTAGGACTAGAAACAAAACAAAAATCAATCAGTACTTCAACTATGACTTATGGAAGCACAAGGTGCCATTAGATTGATAAAGATTAGAGAATCTACATCTTGAGTTTTACACCTTTAAGAGTATAATGTAAGTTGACTATACAGGAATTAGCAGGAATTAGTTACGTTTTACCTGTTGTTTAACAGTCATGTCCCACAGAACTTTATGATGATAAAAATGTTCTGTATTTGTGCTGTCCAATACCATAGTCAATAACCACATGTGGCTACCAAGCACTTGAATTGTTGCTAGCAAGTCTAAGTGAACTTTTTATTTAATTTTAATTATTAAAATTTAAATTGCCACATGTAGGCTAGTGGCTATCACATTGAACAATGCAGTTCTATCATTTGAAATACAATGTATAAACTTCACTGAACAGTTTTTCAAAAGTATCATTCCTGAGGATGTTAACACCAGCTAAAACCCTCCTGATAACTAATGATACACAAATTAAGCCAACGGCTTAAACATCAAATAAACAAAATAAAATTCACTTATGAAATGAGAACTGACGATACCAAGATTCAGAATTTAAGGCACAATATTCACTAAGAGACAATATTAAAAAAGACATCTCAAGTTTTTCCCCATTGTTTCTACAAAAGGGGTACTCACTTTAAGAATAGTTTCCCAATATATGCAAGTTACTTCCCCTTCAAATCTGCCCAGTATCTTCTGTTCAAAAAGAACAAATGGCAAAAATAAATTCTCAGCACTATTACGTCTACTGCCACTCGGTAAATTTCACACGTTGATTTCCCTTTCCTTAAAGAAGAGATAAAATGTTTGGAAGCCTCTGCATCGACTGAAAGCCTTGTTATCCATCTTTCCACGTATTCAGACGTACAAATCATTCTGACATAGTTGCGATTTCGTCCCTAGACACAATTATTTTCAGTCCAAAAAAGTCACTACTCTTTTCGGCACTTCAGGTATTCTTTGACCAGCTCTTCCTAAGTCAAGAAAAGTAACCAAGATGGTGCACAAGATGTCAAAAGAAAACAAGTCTGAGAACTTGCAGGTTGAATAGCCTCGAAGCAGAATCAACCGCCTTTAACCCCGAGAGAGTGTGCCTCGAACTATCCGACGAAGCAAACAGGCGAGCAAGGTCGTGACCTAAGGTCACGGCCGCCAGCACCGCTCCCGCCCGGCAGCGGGAAGCCACCTGTTAGGCCCGAGGCTCACCTGGCAGGAGAGAGGAGGCGCATACCCGGCAGTGAGCCGGGCGCGGACGCCTAGGCGACCAGCGTGGGACCCGCCCCTCACGCGGCGGCGACCGGAGACGGCGGCGAGCCCCCCAGCTGCACGTGGGCTTCACCCGGCCGGTGCTTCGCTGACAGGCGGGTCGCCCGCGGTCCCCGGCCGGGCCTCCGCGCGCCAGTCCCCGGGGCGGCACCCTGCCTCCCTCGCACCCACCCAGCCGAGTGGGCGCACAGGCGGCCCACACCGCTGGCCCGCCGCCCTCCCTTCCTTCCTCCCGGGTCGGCGCGATCCCGCCCCGCCGCTCCTCACCTACCTGGTCACGGAGTTTGAGGAACGCCATGGCGGTCGCCTCCACCGCCGCCCCGGCCCACCGCTTCCGCCCCCGTAGCTTCGGCCGCTGCCCGGGGCCGGCAGGTCGGCGGCCGGCTGCGCTGAGGAGTCCGCGGGCAGGGGGCGGTGCCGCCTCCCGGGCCGCCCGCCGCCGCTACCGAGAGGTGAGGAGCCTGGTCGGTCCCGCCTCCTCCTCTGAGTAGTCCCCCGCCCTCTTTCCTTTCTTTCTCTTTCTCTCAGCTGCCTCCACACGCCGCCACTGCCACAGCCGCCGCCGCCGCAGCCGCCGCCTCCTCACGCCCCCTTCCCGAAATACCCTGGCAGCCCCCGCGGCCGCGCCGTTCCAGCCCGCGGCAGCGGCGGCATCCAAACTCCACTCCACAATATTACCACCACCGCCCGCCGCGATTGGCGGCCGCGCGGGGGAGAGGCCAGAGTAAGCCGAGCGCCCATTGGCCACGCCACCGCGCTCGTTCGTGCCCCCCCACCTCCTGGAGAGGGAGGGGGCGGAGAGAAGGAAGCTGCGAGGGGTGGGCTGCGAGCTACTGCGTGCGGGGCGGGGGAGGCGGGAGGGCAGCGGAGCCGAGCAGGGGGAGGGGTGGCCAGGTACTCCTGGGCGCGCGCCCGGGGCGCGGTAGGCGGAGCCCGGGCTGGAGGTGGGGGCATCTGTAAGCGGGGTAACGGCCCTGGGTTCGCACGTGGAGGTGGAGTGTGGACTCTCCCCAAAGCTGGAGGAGGATGAAGGAACTGGGTGAGGGGCCGGAAGGGGCGTGAGAGGTGGGCACCTGGGGGCTGCTGCCTCCCTAGCAGCGGCAAGGGGAGAGGGGCGAACCCGACGCGCACGTGGAGGGAGAGTGAGAATGCGCCCCTGGGCTTGGGGAGGATGAAGGAGCGGAGGGAGTAGGGGGAGAGGCGGTCACCGGGAGGCTGCTGCCCTCCCGGGGGCTGTGGGCAAGGCTAGAAGGAGGGGGCTATGGGGGAGCGTGAACTGCCCGGGTCTCGCGCGTCAAGGGAGAGTGAGCGCTCCTCCCCAGCACACGCCCCTCGGGACTTGGTTGGACTAGTCACCGCGGGGTGTGAGAGGTGACGCGTGGGGGCTGCTGCCGTCCCGGGGGCAGCAACCAGGCTGGGGGACCGGGGGGCGGGGGAGGGGAGGGGCGCGAAGCTGCACTCGGGGCGGAACGGCGGCATCTTTGCAGCCAAACAGGTTGTGGACGCCGGAGTCTTTCTCTGCCTGTAGTCCCAATCCGAAGCAAGGCTGCGATTCTCCAAAATCCTGCCCGACTTGCATTTTTTTTTCCCTTTCTTCTTTCGCATCTGAAGGGTTTTGCCTCCCACTCTAGAGAAATCAATTTAAAAAATAAAAGATGTGCTGGATTTCCAATAAATAGCATCCTTGGATGGAGAAGAAGAAAAATGATTCCCTCACTCTGCCACACACACCCCCATGCCACCCCACAGTTCTGAAACGGCTTTTCTTTCTAAGGCAGCCGCACACTGTTACCATTCCAGGCTTGTGTGGGAGAAGGCTGTTGTGCGCCCGTGTCTGTCCGCCTGGGCGGCTCCAGCCCCTGGTTAATAAAAGGTACAGATGGTTAGAGCACAAATGTGTGACGTCAGGCTCGGTTTAAAAAAGTCCCCCTTTCCCTACATCAATTGTGTCTCTTGGGACAGACTTTATTTAGAGGATCGATTTGAGTCTAATGGCAGTCAGGAGAAAAGGGGATCTATGCCAGGACTGTCAGTTTATTATAATGCTGTGCTTAAAACAAAAAGCTTATCTTTTAGCCCCATAAAAAAATGAAAATATCAGAGTGCAAAATGAAAAACACTGCTGATTAATAGTATCCTTCCAATATTCTTTGACATATCAATGCCTTGATTCCATAGAAACAATTTCTTATCTGAAATTAACAATCCTCATCATAAATTGTTTTCTACTTGAAATGGAAAGATTCTCATAACAGGTACAATCATGCTGAGGCTAAAAAGGAAGCTAAACTAGTCTTGCTTTGCATTATCTTCAGTACCTCACTCCACTTTACTTCAACTTCAGCAGATATTTGTCATCTAGCCTCTCCTTGTCGATTCAGTGAGGTTGAATGAGTTAAGTTGTGAAAGCATTTGAGTTCTCCAAAACAAAGGTGTTGTGATAATATTGCTTGAGTACTTTGTGATTACCAGTCACCTTTATAAATAATTAGCCATGTGCTATATCCAATATAGAGTTCTATCTTAGTCAAGGGGTGCAGGAATTTACCCTCATTTGTACATGAACCTGTTAAGCACTGGATGTCTAGCCAGGAATTAATACACCCCCTTCTCCCCCACTCCACCCCCAATAACATCTTCTCAAGGTTAAAGTTCTAGAGTTTAAAAGCACAACAGGAACTTGATTCAGAACATGGCAAAGATTAACTTTTGGAGAAAACACAAGTGCATTTGAGAGAATGAATTTAAATTGTGGACCTGTGTGCATTTTAATAGGTTTTATGATTGAGCTAATGAAACTTTTCAGGGCTCTTCCGAAAATCCGAATTAACAATAATTAATGAAAATATTTTATAATGCACCATCTCTGACAACCTTGCAATTAGTAAGCTCTGAACTCTCCTGGTAGGGAATGCTTAATACCTAGCTCAGTTCTCACCCTTCTCCATCCTGAACAACATGTAACTTGGGTCTTGATTTCATGATTTGTAAAAACTAAGCTCAACATTACCTGGCCCACTCATCTCACACAATCAAATAAGATAATGACATGAAAGTCTGTGGGAACTCTGAAGGACCATTCAAATATAATGTTATTACAGCTACATCTCCATAGCTGGAGAGGGGATAACAATCATTCTGGAATAAAAAACCTACATAATCGAGCAGTGAAATGAAATAAGATTCATATTCAAATTCTGATAAAATCTTTCAAAATCTTTATTATAAGGTTATTCCTCCCTATTATAAAATATTCATATATTAAAGGAATCTATAGTGTTGAAGAGTCCCATATCATCAGAGCTAATGAGACCAGGAACTTGAATGGTGTCTGTTATCTCTCTCCCACCCATCCCCCACCTCCTCCCCCTCCCACCTTTTCTAAATGTCATTTTCATTCTCTCTTACTACAGCCAGCAGCTCTACTTATATTTTAAGTACTCTGCTGTCATAAAGGAAACCAAATTTTAAGTCTCAGGGAATGACTAATCAGTTGGGTTAGACTCATCTGACCATGCCTTGGCCAGTCATTACAACCAAAGAAGCAAGGTCTTAGAACTGATAACAGCTTCCATTCAGAATTCATGTCTAAAATGGTAGGAGGAAAGATGTCATACAGATGTGATCACTGGGGAAATTGCTATGAGCTAGGCAACCACACTAAATTTTATTTAGTATGCTGCTATGTGTTGGGCACTTGGCACCTTAAGTGCTTCACCTCATTTAAGGTTTTCAATAATCTCAGTAATCTCTTTGTGTTGGGAAACTGGGGCCCAGAGAAGTGTGCCCATAGTTACCTAACTAACTAATGTCAGGGCCTGGATGCATGAGAACCTTGAAAGCCAGGAGAGTAACTAATGTGGTAGGAAATACACCATTGATCACTTTTGAGCCAGATAATCTTTATATTATAAAAATGATTTTTAAGAAGAGACTGAAATACATGGAAAATGCATATAATAAACTGCTAAAGCAGCAAATATAAGTTCAGAAACCTGGAGGATAGAAATAGAAGACCCAATGTACATCTAAAAGAGTTTCTAGAGAAGAGAAAATAGAGTATGAAAGAGAGACAATATCCAAAGAAATAATATGTGAGAATTTTTCAGACCTGAAGAAAAACATGAGTTATCAAATCAAAGGAAAATGCTGAGGCTCAAGCAGAATAAATTTTTAAAACTGAGACCTGTACCTAGTAGTGAAATTACAGAGTACCAAATGCAATAGGAAAATGTTAAAAGTTACCACTGAGAAAAATCAAAGTATCCTAAAAGGAATGACAGTCTTTTTGACAGGAAAGGAGTCATTTTGACAGGAATGACCTGTCAGCAGATTTATAAGCAAAAATAGGTGACAGAGACAATGGAAAATATCTTCAAAGTATTGAGAGTTCATAACAGAGAAACTAGAATTCTATACCTAGCTAAACTATCTTTCAGGAGGAAGAACAAAATAAACAACATTTTTAAATTTAATACTCACAGGTGTTCATTGAAAGACATACTAAAGAATTTGCTCCAGCAAGAAAAAAGCTGAACCCAAAAGGAATAAATGAGATGGGAGAAGGAAGGATAAACAAATAAATTAGCAAATATCTCAGCTAATCTAAATCAGTAATATTTTTTACATACCATATTTTGGGAGTTTAAAACCAGGTGAAATTAAAATATTAGCCCCTAATGGGGCACCTGGGTGACTCAGTCAATTGAGCATCCAACTCTTGATTTTGGCTCAGGTCACGATCTCAGGGTGGTGAGACTGAGCTCTGCAACAGGCTCCACATTGGGCATGAATTCTGCTTAAGATTCTCTCCCTCTGCCCCTCCTCTCTTTCTCTCTCTCTCTCTCTCTCTCTCCCCCTCTCTTAAACATAAAATAAAATATTAACCTTAAAAATATGGTAAATGATAGCAGAAGGGAGTTCTGAATTAAAGACTTGATTTCTTTTACTCAGGAGTGAAATATACCTTAAGTTTAGACTTTGACAAGTTATTATATTGGTTAAAATTCCTTCTTGCAAATAACAGACTCCAAGCAAGAATTTCTTAAATTGACGTTCAGCAGCTCCAGGGCCATTGGGTATGCTAAATAAACAAACAAACAAGCAAGCTTGGGTTAAGGTGCCAGGAAAATTGCCCTAAACCATGCAACAGAACTGACATGATAAAGAAACTGCTGCTATTCCCATCAAGCACTAAATGCCATGAGCTCAGCTTTTCTTCATCTGTTCCTGCTATCAGCCAATTCCGTGTCAGAACTTTGATCTTGCAACCACTGCCACCTTTACAGACTGGATGCCTCTATCTTTACCTGCACCAGGAAAATGGAAGGTGTGTGCAGAGCTTGTATTCTCATAGTCTTCACATTTCCACAGGTGCTTCTGGTTAGCAGAGTATATGTCATAGGGCTGCATCCTGGTTGCAATGGAGGCAGGAAATCTGGGTTCCGAATTTTATACCAGGAAAGTGAGATTTATAACCAGGGAATTATCCTTAATATAGAGGGCTATTTAAAAGATTATGGTAGCCTTGAAAATGATAGTTTGCTACTGATATACATATTAAACATTGAAGGGTATTCATCAATTAGAGAAATAGAATGCCTAACTTCCAAATTGATAGAGGGAAGAAATGACCTAGAGAAAACTTAGTTACTGGATTAGCAGGCAAAAAAGAAGAAAAGCAAATTAAAAGTATAAATAGGAAACAAGATTCTAGAGAGAAGTCCAAGTGTTATTAATTACAATAAATATAAATGGTTTATATCATTAAAAAACAACACAAAAAACACATTTAGATTGGGTTTTTAAAGAAGAAACCAAACCATGTGCTATTTGCAACTATATGGTTAGAATATATCATCAAAACATTTGGAGAAAGGCAATTTTTTTTAAAAAACTACCAAGAAAATACTAACCAAAAAATGGTTCATCTAGTAACATTAATATCCAACATAACAATTTTAAACAAGAAAGAGTGATAGAGATAAAGAGGTGACATGCAGTAATTATAAAAGGAACTATCCACCAGGATGACCTACAGTCATGATACAATCATGAACCTATGTGCACTTAACCAAATAGAGCAAAGTTTGATGGAACCACATAGAGAAATTGACAAGTGCATCATCAAAAACTAATAGACACGTAGATAAAAGGTTAGAATACCAAAGAATCAATAAGCTTAATATCATGTGAGATTATATGTACACACACATAACAATCCATAATCAATAGTAAACAATAGATACCATTCCTCGAAGAAACTTAGTCCAGCCATTTTACAGGTGAATTTTACCAAGTGTACAGGAGAAAATGTCTTTCCTTTGTTTTGTGTCACAAAGTAGGAAGCTAAAAACCAAGTGTATAACCAAGACTTGATGCACCAGGTGCTTCTCAGATACCTTGTCTTCCAAACCAACCCTCTGACATATCCAGTTTTTGACAAGTGTGGTTATTTCAGTAAGGCCATTCAGAACCATTTTATTTGGTCAAAAGCTCTTCCAAAGGGATCTCTGCTTGACTGCTTCAAGTATCTCTCTGTTGGTGATGGCTGCTCTGTGGCTGAAATACATAGGAAATGCATATAATAGACTGCATGAGCTAAAGATACACAATTGTATGCATAATGTGATATAAACTATGTGAACAAAAAGGCAAAAATCGGAATAGAAAAAAAGTTTAAAAGACTGGAAAAAATATACTACAATATTAAATAAAGTTGTGGTTGAATGACAGAAGTATGAGTCGTTTCTTCTATTTTTCTATACTCTGCATATTTTGTTTAGTGAGAAATTGTTTAAGTCGTTTCCAAATATATCAGTGCTTCATGATTCCATTACTTCACTGGAATAAAAAAGATATGAAACACATCAGGGCATATGGGTGGCTCAGTTGGTTGAGCTCAGGCCATGAGATGGAACCCCAAGTTGGGCTCTGCACTGGGTGTGGAGCCTGCTTAAGATTCCCCCATCCCCCCACTCCCTCTGCCCCTCCTTCCCCCACTCGTGCATGCTCGCGGTCTCTCTCTCTCTAAAAAAAAAAAAAAAGATATGAGACGTATAGAAAAGAACTAGCAAACTAGCAAAAAGAAATTCTGAGTATATCAATAAGTACATTAAGTATGATTGGACAAAACATGCTACTCAAAAGGCAGATACTATCAGACAGAATAAAACAACAAGACCCAACTCTGTGTCACCGGCCTACAAAAGACACACCTGAGTTCAAGGATATGAGTAGATTGAAAGCAAAGAATGGAAAAGGTACAGCATGTAAACAGTAATAATAAGAGGCCTAGAGTGGTATGTTAATATCAGACAAACTTTAAGACATATTACTGGAAACATTTTTGATAAGTGGTCAACACATCTAGAAGATATAATAGTTATATATACATCAAAGAACCAACTCCCAAAAATGTATGACACAAAAAACTGGCAAAAATGAAAGGAGAACTAGACAATATAATAGAATTTCAATATCCCACTTTCAATAGTTGATAGAACAGCTATAGAAGACTTTAAGAACACTATCATCCAACTTGTCTTAACTAATATTTATAAAACACTCCACCCAAAAACTGTAGAGTGCACATTTCAAGTGCATATGGAATATTCACCAGGATAAACCATATAATATAGCCCAAAACAAGTCCCAATAAAATACAGAAGATTGAATATTGAAATTACACAAATATGTCCTGTGACCACAATGGAATTAGAGATCTGTAACAGAAAGATACCTGAGAAAACACCAAATAGTTGGAAATTAAGCAACATATTTCTAAATAACCGATGAGTCAGAGAAGAAATCACGAGGGAAATTAATCAAAATTCATGGCATGCATCTAAAGCAGTGCTTACAGGCGGCTGGGTGGCTCAGTCAGTTGTGCAACTGACTCCTGGTTTCCACTGGGGTCCTGATCTCATGGACTGTGGGATCAAGCCCAAGTGGGGCTCCACACTCAGTGGGGAGTCTTCATGAAGATTCTCTCCCTCTGCCCCTCCCCTCCACTTGCACACATGTACATGCGCTCTCTCTCTTAAAAAAAAATAAATAAAAAAGCAGCGCTTAGAAATGTATAACTTTAGATGCCTATATAAGAAGATTTTGAAAAATCAAAAACCTAAGATTCCACATTAAGAAACTAGAAAGCAAAGAGCAAGCTAAACACAAAGCAAGCAGAAGGAATGAATTAATAAATATTATAGCAGAAAAACAATAGAGAAAACTTTTTTAAAAGTTGATTCTTTGAAAGGATCAATACAATTGACAAACATTTACCTAGACTGACCAAGAAAATAAAAACACTAATTACTAAAATCATGAAAGAAAGGATATCACTACCAACTCTACAGGAATTAAAAGGATTATAAGGGAATATTATCAACAGCTGAATGCCAATAAATTAAACAACTTAGACAAAATGGAATAATTTCTAGAAGAACACAAATAATCAAAACTGACTCAAGAAGAAACAAAGTATCTGCATAAACCTTTGACAAGTAAAGATATTGAATTAGTAATTTATTTTTTTCTTAAAGATTTTTATTTATTTGACACAGAGAAAGAGAGAGAGCAATTTAAAATCTCACTAACAGGGACTCCTGGGTGGCTCAGTCGGTTGAGCATCTGCCTTCAGCTCGGGTCATGATCCCAGGTCCCGGGATCGAGTCCCACATCGGGCTCCCTGCTCAGTGGGGAGCCTGCTTCTCCCTCTGCCGCTCCCCCTGCTTGTGCTTGTGCTCTCTCTCTCTCTGACAAATAAATAAAATCTTTAATAAAAATAAAATAAAATAATAAAATCTCACTAACAAACCCAGGCCCAGATGGTGTCCCTAGTGAATTCTATCAAATGTTTAAAGAAGAAATAAGACCAATCCTTCACAAATTGAGAAAAAGAACACTTCCCAACTTATTTTATGAGGCCAGTACTACCCTGATACCAAAGCCAGACAAAGACATCACAGGACTGAAGACCAATATCCCTTGTGAACAAAGATGCAAAAATCCTTAACAAAATAATACCAAATCGAATTAAGCAACTTAAAAAAAAAAAAAGAATAATATATCATTCCCAAGTTGGATTTATTCCAGGAATGCAAAGTTAGTTTAACATCTGAAAATCAATTAATGTATTATATTAATGGAATAAAGGACAAAACCCACATAATCTTTACTGTAGAGTAGGAAGAGCCAGCAAAGGATAGTGAGTGGAATAAGAAAAAACAGAAACCGAGAATGTATTTCAAGAAAGAAAGAGTGGTCAACTGGTTGTTTGCTCCTAAGTCCAATAAAAAGAGAAATTGGATTTTTTAGGACCATTGGATTAAACCACATGGAGGTTGCTGACAACTTTCAGAAGGGTTTCAGAAAAATGGTATAATACTGGAATGAGTTAGAAGGGAATGAAAAGTGAAGAGGTGGAGAAAAGGAATAAAGACAACTTTCTCAAGGAGTCTTATTTTAAAAGGCAGCAGAGAAATGGAGCAGTAGATGAAGAGAAATGAGAAGCCTAAGGGGAACTGTTTTCGTCTTTTAAGGTGGTAGATATTATATCACCTGTACAGGCTGGGGAGTGATACAGTCGAAAGGGAAAAATTGACAATGCAAAAGAGAGAGCAGATACCTGTAGGAGCAAAGTCCTTGAAAAGGCAAGAGGAAATGAGATGCAATTCAGAAGTAGAAAGTGTCAAGAACTCTGAAATGTCTGAGATTTTATCCAACTTGCATGCTGACAAGTTAGCCTGTCATAATTTTATGGATGCAGGCAGAAAACATGAGACTCCTGGGTCAGAGACAAAGGATTTCATTTCTCACAGTAGCCAGAGATCAGAGTTTTATTGCATCAATTTCCTGAACCTCAATTCCCACAAAGCAATGTAGGAAGAGGGCCAGGTAATGCCTGTACATGGAGTGTTGCATTACAAGTAAGGAAATCTGAGTTTAGTGAACCTGAGTCTTTTACACTGGGCAGTAAACATGCTTGTCCTTTGCTCCAGAGAAAGACATTATTTTTATTATAGTGGACAGTAAGCATCCCTACCGTTTGCTCCAAAGGAAGACACTATCTCTATCTTCCAAGGCTATTCACTCTACAAATATCCTTGATAAGATAGTCTGAATCAAAACAAATGTGAGAGATACATGGATAACTATCTCTCAACAGAGAGTTTAGCCTTAATAGCATGGACACTTCATTTTAGGGCATGGATGTTGGGGAAGTAGGGAAGATAAGATTATTGGAAAAGAGCCAGTCTCTCTCTTTTGCTTAATTTTATTTTATTTTTTTCCCCAGTGTATCAGTGGGTGAGAGTATCAGGTAAGAATGAGGACTGGGCATTGAGAGTGTGGGATTTAAATAAACATAAAGTCTAGAAGAATGAGAGAGGATTAACTAAGGAAATGAGGAATTACTGGGCACTGCTGAGGGCCCTCCTCTAATTTATAATCCTAAGTTTAAATTGCACAAGTTATGACTGTTTTAACAGTCTTTTTGTTTGTTCCACTGCTTGGATGTAGGGACAAGATGGGTAGAGAGTTGACTTGAAGCAGGATTGGAGTTTTTCCAGGCAAGTGATGGAGAAAGAAAGTGGCAATGGAGTTGTGGATGTACACAAAGGACTGATTACAGTGATGGACCCAGGATTCTAGGATGAAGAAGAAAGAGACTGAGGAGAGGAAGAACTGTGAAACATGGATAGAGCTAAAGGATGAGAGTTCCTGATGGGGTTGAAGAATGGTTGGAGTCAGGGTATTGTAATAAGTGAACTAGAAGACGAGAGGCAGTAGTCAAACAATGGAATGCTTAAAAATCAAGATTTAGAGTTACAATATCTGAGCATGAGAATGGATAGCTGAGGTGGGGGTAGAGAAAAGTCTCATTAGAGGTGAGGAGTTCAGTAAACTAAGTGGTCAGAGTGTCATATAGTTCATTTATGAGCTTGTGAAATCACCAAGAATAACTGGAGTCACATGGAAAGAACGACAGCGATCCAGGTGCTAAAATTTTCAATGAATGAGGGGAAGCAACTAGAAAGTTACAGATGATTACGACAGGGAGGGTTGGCAGGTACTATGGACAGACTATTCCTTTTTTTCATAGATATTTATATATGACCAAGTAAGCACTGTGAGAGAAACAAGTTATCATGATCCTGAAGAATTGTATAAGCTAACTTGAAGATAATATAGACACCCATGAAAAGTTAAACAGCAGACATTGCAGTATGGTAAGGCCAAAAACACACTGGTCTAAGAGTCAGAAGATCTGAGTTCTAGTCCCAGCCATGCCAATAGTTAGCTGTGAGCTTAGGTAAATCGCTCACTCTCACCAGGCTTCAGTTTCCACATTGGGATATTGATTAGATGATTCTCAAGATACCTGAGGGCCTAATATTCCATAATTCTATGATATAAAACAATGTACAGTTCACAAGGAAGTTAGGAAGAATAAGCACTATTATCCAGATGTTACAGAAAGAGGAAATTGAACCATGAATGACTATATAATTTGTTCAGCATCAGACTATTAAGTCAGGTTCATTGTTGTTTGTGTTAGATCTTACACGGTACAGAGTAGATGCCCTAATCTGTGTTTGTTTCCCTTCACTTACACAAAGTTGTGTTTGTCTTTCCATTATCTCTATTTGGTTCTGGCTAGGTCATGATTGTGTATGTCAAAGAACAAAGAAAGGACTATCAGAAACCATAACTGGAGCACCAATGTTTAACACAGCCCTGAAAGAACACATTTTTACAGGAAGCAAAGAGGTATGTTGCCCTCTAGGAAATGTATGTCACTCTGGAGTAATTAGGCTGACATGCATTTCCCTGGTGGCAAATGTAATGAATGGGTCCAATAACCCTTGACATCAGCATAATGTTGGGGTGGGATTGGAAGGCAAGATTTAGAAGGATATAATTGGAATAAAGGGGATATAAACAGTTTTTCCTCTATAACAAATTCTTCCTTTATAATGTTACTTCTATAATTTTTAATATATGCAAACGCATTCAGTCATACAGTTAACAAATATTCATTGAGATCCACTATATGGTAAGCACCTTCATAAGAGCTGGAAATACTGTGGAGAGCCAAGACAGCTAAGGGCCCTGTCCTATCTCCCTTTGCTAATGTATACTGAATGGAGTGAGGGATGGACATAAACAGGAAGATGAATAAGATATTTTTCAGAGTATGATCAAAGCTACGGAGAATATAAAACAGGGTAACAATATATCCCTTACCATGTTCTGCATTCTCTCCATTTAGAACGTAAGTTTCACAAGAGCTAGTATTTTGTCTATTATTCGTCACTGTGCCCTCTCTGCCTTGATTAGTGAATTTTAACTGTGGGCTCCTTTAAATGGGAGAGGTATCTCTATGGAGGCACATCTGAACTGAGACCTAAAAAATGAAGCGTTTTCAGCCATGCAAAGAAGAGGGCAGGGAAAGAGCAATGTAAAGTTCCCAAGAAAGCCACAAGTTCAGCATGTTTAAGAAATATAAAGAAGGCCATTGTGGCTGGAGAGCTGTAAGGGTGGGACTGTAACAGAAGGTGAGGCTGAAGCAAGAGTCAGGGCTAGAATAAATAGGGCCTTGTAAGCCAAGGCTAGGAGTTTGAATTTTAATTTACTTGCTGTGGTAAGCCATTGGAGGATTTTAATCAGAGATATTATATGACCTTACTTTTACTTTTAAAAGTTTGTTCTGGCATCTGTGTGGGTAATAGACTGAGGGGAGCACGAGAGGAGGCAAGAGATGGGTTAGGACATGAGATGTGATGGTGGCTTGGTGTCAGAGAAGAGGCTTAGAGTAGCTGAATTTGAGATACATTCTGAAGATAGAACCGCAGGACAAGGGGATGGGTTGGATGTGGAGTGTTAGAGAGAAGTCAAAACAGACTCCGGTGTTTTGGCTTAAGTAACTTGGTCCTGGTGGTGCCACTAACTGATAGGAAACTGGGGGAGGAGCAGAGTTTTTCCAGGGAAAAATCAAGCATTCCATTTTGGCCATGTGAAGCTTATCAGACTTCCAAATGAGTATGTAGATTAAAGGTTTGATATGTGAGTATGGCAAGATGTCAGAGCTGAAGATATCCTTTTGTGAGTCATTGGCATTTAGATACTATGTAAAGCCACGTAGCTGAGTGAGATCACCAAGGGAGAACATGCGGATCTGACAGCCGAGGACTACGCCTTGAACATCTGTCATAGGCTCCAGTTTTGGCCTTTGAACAATATGATATTTTATATAGAACTGCATTACCTACCAGATCAATCAGTTTTAAAACCCCATTTTGCCTTTCTCTTAGCAAGTAGTAGGAGGCGGTCTTGGAGGGAAGCCATCTTGGTGAGAACCTTTAATCACACAGCAACCCCTGGGACTTGCCAGTATGTCATCAGATACAAAGAAGAGGGCTCTGGTCCCCACCATGCCTCCCTCCCATTATGGAGTGTTCCCTGACCTCCCCACGCCACAGTGATCTCTCCTTTCCTCCAGTTTCCTCCGAACCCCTCCTTTCCTCAGAATTGTCTGTGCCTCTGCAGTCAGTCCTGCTGGTAATGTAGCTATTTATGCAGAGCAGGTACTCTGTGTTTGTTTCCCTCCACTTACACTAAGTTGTATTTGTCTTTCCATTATCTCTGTTTGGTTCTAGCCAGGTCACGATTGCGTATCATCCCCACTTTCAACTACTGTACACTGTAACTCCTTCAAGGACAGGATATTCTCTTATATATCTTTCTATCCCTTACCCTGTTCTGCATTTCCCCACCTAGAAAGTTAAGTACTCCAAGAACTAGGACCTAGTCTGTGATGTTCACCACTGTACTCTTTGAACCTGGAACGGTGTTCTTGAATAAACACAAACAGAATGTATGAATACAATTGCTATTGACAGATCTATGTTCTAGATAGGTGATCAGGCACCTCAATGCAAGACTTCCTCCCTTTTCCTTGATAGATGTTATCTCCCCTTTGGGTCCCCTTGAGCTTTACCATCACCCACACTTACTGCAACGTAAAGAGGTGTTTCACTTCTCACCACCTTCATGGACTCTTTCCACAGATTCTGCTGATGCTGAAGTAGATAAGAATAGGGCATGCGTTTTTGGTTTATATAATGCAATATGCAGTTGGGATCTGGGGTAGATTGCCTGAAAGATGGCCATTAACAATGGCTTTCATCTCTATATATGCATATTGTTCCTCCAACAGGATATGGGGTTTATCTCCCTTCCCTTTGAATCTGGTTGGCCATGAGACTTGTTTTGGCCTGGAGATTGCAGAAGTAATGTCGTATGAGTCTGGGCCAACACCTCAAGAGACCTTGCAATTTCCAGTTTTACCGTCTTGGGATTTAGACACCATGCTTAAGAAGCTTGGAATTCTGGGATTCTGGGTAATGTGAGACATGGAGAGAGAGAGAAGCCCAGCCAGTGTCCAGCCGTCCCACTCACTACAGCTGAGGCACGAAACGTGAATAAAATCACATGGATTCTCCAGCGCCAGCCAAGCTGTCCCAGCCAACCAAATGGAGCAGAGATAAACCATCCCTGAGGAGCCCCATCCAAACTGCACAGTCACAAGAAATAATAAAGGCTGTTGTTTTAAGCCACTACCTGTGGGGGTTATTTGTTATGTAGAAATAGATAACTAAAATAGAATCTGTTTCAGGATCCATTTGATAACAAAACTTCTAGAAACACATTGCATTTAAAAGCAAAGCTCCTGCAATTTCTAGAAATTTACAGATACAGTCATCCTTTGTCTCAGCAGTTTCCCTTCTGGGAATCTATTCTAAAGATACCCTGACAAAAATACAAAGAGAGGTATTAGCTATTTATTGCAGCACTGTTTGTAGTAGCAACAAACTTCAAACAGATCAATTGTCTAGCAGTAGGGGCCTGGTTGAATAAGCTATGTAACATCCACATGGTGGAGTAATATGCAGCTATAAAAAAAGGAATGAGGGATTCCTCTGCAAACTGGTGGAGTGATCACCACCAGATAATGTTGAGTGAAAAAAAGCAAGGCAGAGAAAAAGTGTGTAAGGTATGCTATTTTTAAACTATTTTTTTAATGAAATGATAACATAAAATTTTCAAAAGAAATTATTACCTACAGAGGGAGAGAAGGAATAAGGTAAATGGTACAACAGGAATATAATCTGCAACCTCCAGACTGTGGGAAACCTTATAGAGCAACCAATCCAGTTTCTTCAACCAAAAAATTTTTTAAAAAACCCAAAAGGAAAAGAATGAGAACCTAGTAATTAAGAAGAGGGACTTAAGTACGTATCAACCAATGACAATTTATGAACCTATTTGTATTCTGAGTACAACAATACAACTTGACTACAAGTTGTTTGAGTAAACAAACTGAAAAAGTTTATGAGATAATGGAAAAATTTAAACACTGGTTAAATATTTGATGTTAAGGATTTATTATTTAAATGTGATAATGATAGTGTTGCTATGTTCTCCAAATAATCTTCATATATTAGAGACACACACTGAAACTTCTCACGTATGAACTGATATGACACTGGCAGTCGCTTCAAAAGAACTACATGTATTGTTGAAGTGGGTGAAATTATAGATTAAACAAGATTGGCCAAGAGTTGATGTTATTGAATCTAGATGATTGGTTCACGAAGTTTCATTGTATTGTCCTCTTTACCTTTATAAATATTTGAAATTTTCCAAAATAAAAAGTAAAAAAAAAGGCCTCTGAGACCCAGTGTTTAAGGGCACTGAATCCATTTTCTTAAAAATAATGCACTTAGGTCCATCACTCCAAGTAACAGCATCTATATCAAATGGAAGTCACGTCTGTAAAACCATGGTAGGTATTTAGAACGGTGTGTGATTGACACCATGTAAGTGATACTAAAGTCATAATGAGTTCTCAGGAGGTCCACGTGTTTCTGTTGTTTTGGTTTGGGTTTTTAACAATTCTTTGTGTCATTGTTATCTCTGATACTTCGGAAAGTTTTAACTAACATGTGACTAGTTCTCCTCTTGTCTTCCAAACATGTATCCTTCATTCACTCAATCATTCAGTACTTTTTGGCCAGGAGAGTTTTATGAGAGGTCCTGGTGTTCGGGAGAGGGTACAGCTAGTCAAAAGAAGTCTCCAGCCCTGCTGCCCACGACTGTGAACATGCATGCCCAGATGCTGACCACACCAGGGAACAATAGAGGGCTGTAACAGAGGTCTGGGAAAGGCAGAGGCCCCGTTGCTTTGCCTCTAGCGGAAGACTGGGGGAGAAATCTCGGAAGAGGAGGTGTTAGAGCACGCGAAGATGCTGCTTCAAGGAAACAATAACAGAATTGAGGTTGAGTTATTTTGGAGGAAAGATGTAACCTGATACTTTTCACTTTCAAATACCCAAAGCTTCTTAGCTCCTTCCTCCACTGACATGAAAGATATAGATCAGTGGTTCTCAAAGTGTGGTTCCTGGACCAGCTGCATTGCTATCCCCTGGGAATGTTTAGCAGTGCAAATGCTGCAGCCCCGCCTCCGAACTACTGAATCTGAAACTCGAGCTGGGTCAGTAATTTAACAAACCCTCCTGGTGATGCTAATGCTCACTCAAGTATGGGAGCCACTGGTTTAGAGAAAAGCAGTAAGGGTTCCAGAAATGCAGTTTAAAGAAAGAAAAGGAGCCTGCTCTTTTCTCCAAGTTAAAAAAAAATTGTGATTATAGGAGAAATTTTGAAAGAATCCAAGGTAGAAAGATAGTTTAGCTTGGCCGAGGGCCTCACTGTGGTCATTGTGGAGAGACCAGTGCTCCACAAAGAGAACCACAAATGTCAGGCTGGGCAGTTGCTATCTACCACCCAGCAGTAAGTGCAGACTAGAGAGGTCTAAGGCCCCCGGTCTCCTCTAAGATACCAGTCCTTGGCCAGAGATACCACAAGCCCTAAATATAAAAACTTTCCTCTGAAAGTGAGGCTGTTCAACACAAGGTATATGGGTAATAAAACTGGTAGAATTTTTGTAAAAATGTGTTCGTTTCTCTTCAGCTTTTTCATATGGCTATTAGAAAATTTAAAATAACCTATGTAGTTCACATTGATGGCTTGCATTATATTTCTATCAGTCAGTACTGGTCTATAAGGTGTATAGAAAATGGAGGATGGGTATGTGACCATTTTTCCTCCAGCTCTGAGCAGGAGAGTGGGTGTCCAGAACCACAAACTGTCATTTCTTATTTATGTATCATTTGTGTTTTTACTGTGAAGATAGCTCAGTGGTACTAGCCATACGAATCATGTAGCAAACATCTTTATATCCTTGTTCACAAAGCAGTTTTTCAATTCTAGAAAATAGACTTTCTTATTGGGAGTGCATGCCTTTAGATTTAGAAAAACTAGAACATATAACAATATATAACAATATATACCAATAATAGCCACTCCCACTTTCCCCATCTTGACTGTTTCAGACGTAGTCAACTAACCAGGACATTTTTTTTTCCTACTGACCCCAGACACAGCATCAATGTCCTTATCAACAGAATGCTATAAAGGAGCTACGTAGTGACTGAGAATTGCAGCCATGGTGCAAAACTAGGTCTGCCTGCCTCCAAAGGTCAAGTTCGTTCCTTACACCATTCAAGTTCCCATTTAATAACAGGTGCACATTCGTAATTGTCTTTCTAAATCTAGGCAATAAATGGTCTTTCTGATTTATATATCAGTTTCTTATGAATTTGGTTGGCATAAGTCCATCCCTGAGGTATCAAATACCTTTATATACGCTGGCAAGCTTGTACATCTGACCTTACCAAGAGGCAGCCCCTAGATTAGGAATGGCCTGTGCAGAGCACGTGCCCTCAACTCTCTCCTCCCTAACCCTGACAGACATTGCTAATCAATTGCAATACTCTTTTCTGTTGAGCCTAGACATAGTCTCACAGTCCTTTTTAACACAGTGATCCAGGCAGGTACTGCCACTCGGCCCCTAAGACTCTAATGGTTGCTAGCGTGGATGGATAATGACTTCAGAAAATGAATTTCCTTTCTGTCCAGCTGGCTTTCCTCAAGTAAAAACTTGGCTTCACACCCTTCTTTTCTTTTTTTCCAGAAGAGTAGATAGGTTCTAACAAAAACAATTCCTTGTGGTGCGCAAGGGGGCCCTGGGAAAGAACAACAGCATTTTAGGAAGTCAATACTCAATAGGATGGGAGAACTCATAGAACGTATTTTTTTGTTTTGTTTTGTTTTTGTTTTTCCAGAGGCAAAACCCCAAGGTTTATAGACAGTTCTCTTCAAGTTCTACTACTATAACTGATATAGATCTCACCAGGAAGTTTCCGTATGGACTTCACAACAATAATAATAATAATGGTTCCTAGACCATAATTATTTGGGTTGCAAATAACACATACATTTCTATAGTGAGAATGTTGATACTGCAGCTATTGAAGAAACTTAAGTATGCAGCCAGAAGGCAAATTTATCATCAATGAGTGGCGTGACAAAAAGGAGGATGTCTCAGAGGAAGTGACAGTGGCAACATTTTCATATTAAAGGAACTCTCAAGGGTATTTCACCCGTAAGTGTAAAGGATAAAATGTTGGAAGCAGATCTAAAGTTAGAACGGATATGACAATTTGCCAAGGCAGAGAAAAGATGCTCTGAAGGTAAGCACTGTTCAAACTACTCTTGATAGAATTTTTCAAAGAAATAAAACATTTAATCAACGTTTCTAATGTTTTAAGCAACACTCTATTAAATAAATGTAACTTTTACTATTTTTAAAATATCCCTATACGTTTGTAAATGAAAGTTAAGTTTTTAATATTTTGGAAAAAAGATTTTATGGAGCAGTTGTAATTTTTCCTGTTAATTATTAAGATTGCTTTGTACACTTTCAGTTTGCCTGGTCATTTTTATGCTCCTGCGCTACCATGCAAAGTGAGGGCTGCCTGTATACGGGTAAAACAAGAAGAAATTAAAAACGATAGGATTGTACTAATGCCTTGGCAATGTAAGCCTATTTTAAAGTATAATTGGGGTTTGAAAAAAAATAAAAGGTGCAATAATATTGTAGACACATCTGCCGATGCAAACCAATAATCCACATAGATATTTCAAAAGTGCGTGATGCATTTGAGACAGAGATCACCTCGGTATTCATTTGCCTGGTGTGGAGGAAGACTATGAAGAAAACGATGGAGAACAGGTGTGAATCACCATATAATGTCTCATCCTCAGAAACCATGGCAGCGGCTGTCAAACCATCTTAACATTTGCTTCCTTAAAGAAGAAATCTGCGCCAATTAGGAGGCCATTGGCTGCAGGTGTGTCAGGACTTCTGCTCCTCTTGCTGGGCATTTCTCCTGGCTCTCCTTTTACTTGCATATTGGCTCTATTTCAGGCTGGCAGCAAATGGTGACAGCTGTACCAGGCATCACATCCAATGCCATGTCGTCCAGAGGCACATAGGGGCTGTCTCTTCTACAGTCTGCTTCTCAGGAGGAGAAGAAAAGCCCTCCAGACTGTTGTCCACACTGGACCCCTGGCCACTGTATCAGTCAGGGTTCAGTGAAAACTAAAGCCACTGTACGCATTCTGGATCAAAGGGGCTTAACATAGAATTTGGGGCATACACAACTCCTGGGAGAGCCGGGGGAGCAGACTTCAGAAACTCTATCCTTAAAGATCAGAAGAGTTGACCCTGAACAACCTTAGCCTCAAACACCTAAGTGTGTAATGCCTCAAATTTGTGCCAGGAAGCTGCTGGGACTCTCTCATCTGCCCGCCTATATAGCTACAACCATCTCTAGAGGAATAACAGCCCCCTCTTTGCAAATCTTGACCTGAGTTCCTCTTGTGAGCAATGGCCTGGAACAGGACAGAGACAGACAGTGATTCTGGACAGCACGGGTCCTAGACTTAAAGGGGAATAGTGGTCCACTCTGGCAGCTGACAATCCAGCAAACCCACCCCTAAAGTAGCTCCAGCAAAGGGGAATGGGCCCCTGAGATTGGTTGAGGCCCATTAGGCTTTCCTTCTGATCCTGGGGGTAGGGTAAAGTCACTCTCAACGTGTCGCTTGGGGGAGGATTGAAACCCAGCCGCCTCCCTCACAAATCAGTGCTTGACTAGCAGGGAAAGTAAGGAAAAACTGTTGGTTAGACAACCAGCAGCGCCTGCTCCATGCTGGGTCGCAACATAATCGTAATTTTCTTTGCAAATCAACATATTTGTTACCAAAGTAGCTCACTGTATATTTTAAAGAAATGTGCTATATAACATTCACCATACATACCTATTATTACCCACAAGGTACAATCTCCTGCAAGCAGTTCAAATTCCAGGCTAAATTGTAAAATTATAGTCAGCTGATTGATAATGTATAGTGTTACTGCATACGGTAAAAAGTTAAAGCTCCTTTTAGAAAATTCCTCCATTAGCTCTCTCCTTCAGATAACTGGCCAGATTTGTTTGTCTGATGCTGCTTTACATGCCTTACCAGCAGCACCTTGAGCATATCCTCGATTTAATGAACTTATTTGCATGGTTCAAATTTACAAGATCGGCCATCCCTCCTCCCCGCCCTTCCTGCTGCTCTTCTTCTTAATCCCCATTTGGCTGTCCCTTTACATCCCAGTTAACACCGTTCCAGTTTCCTCAGAGACTGTGGGACCCATTTTCCCCTGGGAAAAGGGAAGCTGATGGCTGTGAATCCATTTGGGGGCCGAGGAAAGAATGCAAATGTCAAGGATGCTAATTGCTGATCTTCTCACCAGGGTTGTTTACAGTAAATCCTTTTTATAAGAAAGCCCTAAAGATGAGCCTTTGTGGGGTGAAGGTGGGGGGGGGGGTGTATCAGGAAAGTTATGTATGTGCAGGTGCCAGGGAGTGGTTTCTGTTCTAGAAGGGCCCCACAGCTCAGCGTTTCCTCCCACATGCCTCCTCGACTATGCAAGCTGCATATGTATTTATAACTCTGCAGTAAAAAAGTGAACTTTATTAGCGGAGATAACTGTCATAATTCAAGCAACTGCATTCTGCAGAGCAACCAGAGACTACAGGCACCAGGATTATATATGTTCAGTCAAATCATGTGCAAGTGCAGGGGAATTATGGGTCACTAACTGGGCATAAACCAAGAAGGAGGAAGGGCTAGAATTGACTGTCCCTGTAGGGGACTCTGGGGTTCCAGAGAACATGTCCAAAAAGCTTCTTCTAGGCAATTGTTAGATCCTGGGGGTTAGTGACTTTATCATGCATTTTTTGCATCTACCCATTCTAGTAGCAGCCCTCAATAAATGTTTGTTGACCGAATGAGCGAATGAAATGTTGACCCTGGCAGTATGCAATAGCTCCTGAATTGTTCTATGTGTATGTACTTCTTCTCCCCTTCCTAGTCAAACATTTATTCTAAACCAGTGGAGCCACAGCTGTGCAATTGCAGAGCTACGTCCACAATCACTATTAGCCAAGTGGGGCTCCAAGCCAGTGGTTCTCAGCCTTGGCTGCACTTTAGAATCACTCGGGGGCTGTTTGAAAAGCCCAATGCTCGGACCTACCCTCAGACCAGTTAAAATCAGAATCTCTGGAGCCGAGGCCTAGGCCTCAGAGTTCCGAGATGGAGAACCACCGCTCTAAGGTAGCATGGAAACGGCTCTGGCTTAGGAATCAGAAGACCTAGAAGCCGTCCCTCAGCACGAAAAGGTGCCAGTGCCGCTCTCACTGAGGCCCAAAGGGCAGGTAGAGAAGAAATAATATTCTGATGCAACTTAGGAATTGGTCTTTATATTCATGTGGAATTTGAGGAGGGGAGGGTGCGTCCCGTGTCTTGGGAATACAGAACACCTCAAACAAAATGATGCCACGCTGTGAAGTGAGATGAGAAGCTGGTGGATGGCCCCGCCCCGCCCTGGTTAATGACCCTTCTCCAGCCTTCACAGAAGCTCTGGGGCTCTCTCCATGCTGCCCAGGGGTCCCAGAGTCCTCTCTGGTGACCTCATCTGGTTCTTGGGAAAGGTTGAGGAGAGGTAGGTAGCTGTTGCTTGGGTTTGTAGACTCGTTGGGGGAGGGGCGGCTGAGCTGGCACGGGGTGGGGGGGTAGAGGAGCTGTGACTCAGGGGAAATTCTAAGTCGCTACAAGCTGCAGAAGTGTGTGTCAGTGGGAGGTGAGAAAGGCAAACAGAGGGCTGAAAACCGTGCCAGGAACCTGCCTAGTGGATAATCAAAACTTGACTATAAATAACTAATGAAATGATGAACGCGTTAGGGAAGTTATTTTGTAAAGCAGCATACAGGCAACATGAGTGCTTCCCTTGAGCAAATCCTCAAGCTGTTTCAGAAGGCCAAGTGAAAATGCAGAACACCTGTCTGGTGGTGGGGCCTCTACAGAAACAGTTTTTTCAGATAACTGAATGCTACCCTCACAGACGTCAAAAAAAACCCCCAACATTTTAATTGTGTAAGGGAAGTCTTTCTAAAATGGATTATATTCTCCCCAGAGACGGTGAATGGAGTACATAGTCATATATTGGCTTTTGGTGGTCCAGGAAGCAGAACCCAGATTTCCTTCTAAAGATTGATTGATTGATTGATTTGAGAGAGAGAGAGAGAGAGAGAGAGAGAGCATGGGGGAGGGGCAGAGGGAGAGAGAATCCTCAAGCAGGCTCCCCACTGAGCACAGAGCTCCACATGGGGCTCGATCCCAGGACCCTGAGATCATGACCTGAGCTGAAATCAAGAGTTAGACGCTTCACCGACTGAGCCACCCAGACGCCCTCCAGAGTTCCTTCTGAACCACCCTTCTCACGCACCCTCAGTCTGGGCTCCAGGAGTAGAGCATGAGACGTAGGCCTAAGGCCATCAGGGTGTTTTGTTTCTCCTGGCTAGAGGTCAGGGGCTCTAGTGCATGGGCTTTGTGACAACTATTCCCTTTGTTTTGAGCTGTTTCTGGCTCTCATGCTCTCAGCTATGTTTTGAATAGATCCAATTGCTGCAAGTCTGGCCCCTCTATAAGTAGAGAATATGGAAATGAATATTATTATTTCTTTTAGTATTCTTAGAGTTCACTTTGGTTTTTGAATATTTTTAAAAGATTTGTAAAACTGTTGCTATCCCATGACCGGAAAATACACTATGGAAAAAGAGCTTAGGAAAGT
The DNA here is from genome assembly GCF_004348235.1 of Phoca vitulina. Lineage (NCBI taxonomy): Eukaryota > Metazoa > Chordata > Mammalia > Carnivora > Phocidae > Phoca > Phoca vitulina. Next base: position 26,727,113 of record NW_022589713.1, read on the forward strand.
CATCTAAAATAATCCACACCTAGTTTCAGTCTCACTTCTTGAAATATTTTGTGCACAACCCCATCCTGCCTTGGTGCCCTAAACATGGCAATATTGACATATTCAGAGTGGCACAGTTATAGTGAAATAAAACAGCATACCATTTATCCCACAATCAGCTTTCATGAGACTCACGTCACTATAGACCTTTAAGAGAAAAACTGTGTATTGTGGAAAATTTTATATAAAACCCCGTGTACCTGACTCAGTTGTGAAACTCCCCCAGGCCTAATGGTTTAGAATCGTGGGTGAAATTAAGCTCACTAATGGATCAAGTTCCTGTACTTGGTTCATTGCTGAGCTAGTGAAGGGAGGTGGGATGCTGTCAGAAGCCACCACATCAAGATGTGACAAGGAGAGAGGAAAGAGCCAAATCACTTCCAGCTGTAGAGACATTAAGTGTGGGGAAGAAGCCCTGTAAGCCTCACTAGGCCCTGTTCTGAGGGCCTCATTATTACCCAGAATGACAACTGAGGTTCACACTTTGTGTTATTAAGAGAAGTCTACAATTATGGCCACATGGCTTTTCTCCAAGGCGGGAAGCGTGCAGTATGCCTCAGAAAGCTTTACGTCAAAGAATGGTTAGGTATGGACATTTAAAATGGCAAATTTGATTTATCTGGGAAAATCTTTATGCAGATTCCCCAATTTACAAGGAATAGGATGGAAGCATTTAAAAGATAGAGGAGAGCAAGGTTTCAGTTTCGGATGTGTTATTAACTAGCTATGTGGTCAAGGAGCTCAGTTTCCTTATTTTTAAACTACACTGCTTAGTATGGTAGCCACTTGCTGTATATAGCTACTTAAACTTAAATAAAAAATAAATAAGATAAAAAATTCAGCTCCTCAGACACATTTCAAGTACTCGACAGCACACAGTGTGGTGAGTGGCTATCATATCTGAGAGCGCGGATACAGAGCATGTCCATTATCAACAAACGTTCTGTCGGTCTACCCTGATCTAGACCCTGAGGAGAAAATATGTTTCATCTCTTATGCCACTGTTGATTGATAATAGTAATGGAACACATCTCTGAGTTTCTGCTCACGCTGTGAGCCATCCCTACCCTCTCTGAGAACTGCTCCCCATTCCAAAGGAGCGGACACCACGTAGCCATTTTGAGCGCTGTCACTTCCTTTTAGATTAGGGCTGATGGGACCAGCAGGGGTCACCTGACCCCAGCACAGTCAATCAGAGCCTCTCCCTCGGGGATTTGATGCCAAGATTCAGATAGAGTCGCTGCCGGAGCCTGTAACTGGAATAAGTAACCATGGGTGCTAGGAGTGGCCGCGTGACCACGAGCAGATTGGAGATGCCAAGAAAGCCTGACCGCAGAGAGCAAAAGTGAAACAAGCAGGCAGAAACACGCAGAGATAAGGGACAGAGTCCTGCTGGTGCTCTGGTTCCTGGTTCCTGAGGCCTAGCTGCATTCTTGTGCTTGACTACTTTACGAAAGCCTTGTACTCTTCTATGAATTTCCTCCTTATTTGCTCAAGGTGACTCAAGTTGGTTTCTATTACTTGTAACTAAAGAGCCTTATCTAAAGCAGTAGTAGGTTCTGAGAACTGAGAACTCTGAAGCTCTATTCAGACTCAGCAGAAGAATGTAGTGATGGATTGATGATGTCTGCCACGGGCACCAGCCAGGGAAGTTGAGGCATCCATGGTAAATGTTTGCCATTACTGATTAGTCAGTCTGTGAAATGATCTTCAGTTCTCAAATTCCTTTGCTTCTCTGGTGATTCTTAGGTTTTTCTTTCTGATAATGCTTGATGAATAACATGTTTTTGTTTCATTCCCTGATGTTTACTATTAACTGTTTTCATTGGTGAAATAAGGTATCATGACATTTTAAGACCTTAGAGAGATAATAAATTGGAGGTATTAAGCATCAGATCTTTAAGTTTTACGTAAAATGTGAGCTCTAAATTCAACAAGCTTTCAGCAAAATGTGACTTTTAGTAATGCTGGCCAAATTCCTTAAAGCTGGTATCCTATAGATGTTCTTTGTAAATTACCACAAGGCTAAACTAAAAATCTAAATGATGTCCAATTTCTCAAGGTAGTCAAGTCTGTTCATCTAAAACAGCTTCTTCTTATCTGAAGAAATTTAACCAAGATCTTCTTATTTAATAATTATAATGTACTTTGTTTGATCCAGTCAGCTGTAGTTTTCCCCTATGTGACAGTTTTGATCAAATACATGAAAACTGAGGCAGGAAATTAACTAAAAAAGACTATTAAGTGTGGGACCACAGGCAACAGCTGCAAGAATACAGAGATGGGGCTATGTAACTAGCCAGGGGGAACTCAAGACTGAACCAGTGGTCCAGAGATACCAGTTGAAAATGTGTTGTCAAAATGCACACAGATACGAGAGGTCAGAAAGCAAAGGAATAGATCAAAATCACTTAGGGTCTGCATGGGAAAGACCTTGCTTGCATGCTTAAGACCAGGTTGGTATGAATGGAAGAATTAGAAATGTAGCAATGCTTTCTCCTCCACAGCAAGGCTTTCCCAAGAGGCCTCCAATGAAACATCCTCCCTCCATAACCGTTGTGGCGGACAGATCCTAGTATGGCTTCATTTTTATGCCCTGTATAATCTCCTCCCTTTGAGTGTGGGTAGGACTAGGAATTCTCCCTAGAATATGGCAAGCGTGTCACTCTTATGATTATGTTATTATATGTCATTCTCACGATTATGTTATTATGTTCATATGTTCTCGCTAGCATGCACTAGAGAGATTCCAATAGGCCTCGGAGGAGTAAGATGCCATGCCACAAGAGGGCCACATGGCAAGAAACTTTGAGTGGCCTGTATTTGCTTACAGCAGCCCCCACTGACAGTCAGAAAACAGGCCCTAGTCCTACAACTACAAGGAGATCAATTCTTCCAACAGCCTGAAGGAGACTGGAAGCAGATCTTTCCCCAGTTAAGCCTCTGATGAGACTGCAGCCTCTGCCAACACTTGGATGGCAGCCTTATGAGACTCCGAGCTTAGCTGTGCCTGGACTTCTGACCTACAGAGACAGGGAGAAAAAAAAAAAACACATATATTAAGCTTCTAAGTTTTTGGTAAGTTGTTATGCAGTGATAAAAAACTAATACACTTATTTTGACCATGGTCTATCACAGTAGTTCTCAAGGCTTTCTTTTAGCAGTGGAGACCTATGGTTAAGCAAAAGCACATATGGAAGCCCAATACATAAAACAAATAAAAGTAGAATTGCTTCATTTTTAGCCAGGTAGAGGGCCTGGAGCCCTTGCCAGCTGGGCTTTCCTGGCTTGATGGTGACCTAAGAGGAAACTCTGTAGAGACCATTCTGAAAACCAGAAGGCAAATTGAAGAGAGAGCATAAGGTTGCTGATCTAGCTACACTCTTCGGGCTGCCAGGAAGAGATGTACACAGTGACCTTCCATGATGGAGTACAGTGGACACTGTTGATGTACTCCCCAGAATCCTCACATTTCTTTACTGTTTCTGGTCACTCCTTCCCCGGCTTCAGTGTGCTTTGCCTTCAGTAGTCTATACCTGTAGCTCTTTTTCCTAGAACTCTCTTTGAGCTACTAGAGCTGCATTGCTTAGTATCACATGCAAGAAGTACCCAGGAGTTTAGGTCCCCTGCTGAGGAGGCCTTGGACAAAGGGCTGATTGGTGTGGGGGCTATGAAAACCAGCCTCCCTCATCTTGAGTTGGGGAACCTCTGAAGTATAACTTATACTTCAGAATTTGCCATCTGGATCAGGCGGAAGGTAGCCTCTGCAGGACTGTTGAAATCATACATGCTGAGCTTTCCCTGCGTTTCTATCCTGTCCTCTACTTCCTACCAGCTTCTCTTTGGAGCACTTTCTTAATAATTGCTTTGCGCATTAATCCTCATTTCAATATTTGTTTCCGGGGAAGCCCACTTGAGACATGGGAGTTTCCTGAGAGGCTATATGAGCAACTGAGATATCGTCTCTGGGGCTCAGCATGTATAAGTCCCTTGTTGGTCACATTCCAATCTGGGCTCCAGTACTTTGTCTGGTCCTCACATTAATTCTTTTTTTTTTTTTTTTTAAAGATTTTATTTATTTATTTGACAGAGAGAGACACAGCGAGAGAGGGAACACAAGCAGGGGGAGTGGGAGAGGGAGAAGCAGGCCTTCTGCAGAGCAGGGAGCCCGATGCGGGGCTCGATCCCAGGACCTGGGGATCATGACCTGAGCCGAAGGCAGACGCTTAACGACTGAGCCACCCAGGGGCCTCCCTCACATTAATTCTTATTACATGTGTAATTAGTGCATATTCTTATTACGTATGTAATTTAAAATTTTTAGTAACCATATTTTGAAAACTAAGTTTAATAACATTTTATTTAACAAAGTAAATATTATTTTAACATATAACCAGCATTAAAAATATCAGTGATATCTTTTATGTTATCTTTTAATACTAGATCTTTGGAACCCAGTGCATGTTTTTTATACATAGAGCACCTCTCAATTTGGGTGCTAGATTTTCATTGGAATTCTAGATTTCAGTAAAATTTACAACTTGAGAAAATGTAGATTTACACACCCCCCCAAGTTGTTACAAACATGCTTTTATAGTTTTCTAATAATTGAAGTAAGTATCAATTTTTAAAATTAAAATTAAGTGAAATTAACTATTCAGTTTTTCAGTTGCATGAGCCATAGTTCAAGTGCTCAGTAGTCACATGTAGCTAGTGGCTACCGTTTTGGACAACACAGCTCTAGGGCCTCATCGCTCTCCCTTAGACTCGGTTCTGGGGTCTCCACGGGCTGATGGGAGTGGGGAGGAGATGCCAGTGTAAGTCATGTTGGGCTGGTGTCGAGATGGTGCTTGGTGAGCACTCAGGATCCTGAACACAGAAACCTTGTCCTGCCACTCACCCACAAAACACTGTTTTAGATCAGTTTTCCAGGAAGCAGAGCCTGAGAAAGAGTTTTAGGTGCACACAATTTATTGAGGGCTGCCCTGGAAAGAAACTTGTAAGGGAGGGAGGGAAGCATGACAGGCAGAGGAATGAGCCGATCAGGGATGTGGTCTCAGGTAAATTCCTGCATTGGCCGGGCCGTGAGGACTCTGCAATGTAAACTGCATTACAGAGTTATCCCACCTTGAAGCAAGGGGACCGGGCTTTATACCCCTGTATCTATCAGTCATTGGTTGCTTGGGGTGGAAGTGGGGATGACACATCCCCCAGTTTTCTAGGTGAGATAGCTCATCCAACAGCAATTGTCCAAAGAAGGTCACAGGTAGAAGCTTCAGGCCCTTGCACTTGCAGCAGCTGGGAGACACGTCTACTGGCTAGTGAAGGCGATTTGGACAGGACTCTGATAACCCATAGCACCTAAATACAGAAGGCCAGGCCAGGCCCAGACACTATTACCTCCTGGCCTCAAACCCCAGTGTGGAAGCATAGTGAGCAGGGCTGGACCCTGTGGGGCCATAAGGGTTCCCTTGCGTAGAGAAATTGAGGTCTAGAATCCTAACGAGTCAGGCATTCTCATCGGCCCTTTCTTCCTGGGTCAACATTGAATTTCAGCCTTCTGCATCACACTTTTCGGATGGCAAATAAAAGTGAGAGGAGGGAAAAACAAAGAGACTGGATCCCCCAAAGGAGATCTAAACCCAAACACTGTGGCCCAATATGAAGACTTGTTCTTCATTCATTTCCCTAAGGAATGTTTGGTTAGTGCCTATGCTGGGCCAGGTGTCGTGTGAGGTTGTGAAGGCAAATTCCAAGGAGCAGTTCCAAGGCCATTTTGAGTAATGGCAACATGACTAAAATAAGTGCTGCTGTGAGGTTTTTGGTATCCAAACGTAGGGACAGGCCAAGAGAGGTGGGGCTTGGGGAGAGCAGGGATGAGTCTAGAACAGTCTAGGTCAGCGGGGAGTGCTGAGAAGTACAGCAACAGGCCCCAGCAAGTCTGCCAGGGACTCCAGGGAAAGAGTTGAGGTCAGTCTGGGGCACTGGCCCAGTGGTAGAGTCTGAGCAAGCAAGTTAAGGTCAGCTTTCAGAAGCCCAGGCCAAGGAGAAGGGCTCAGGCCGATGGAGCTGGGCACAGAGGCATGACAGCGCCAGGTGCCGGGTAAAGAGGATAATGTCTTTAGGACCTAGGACCTGCCAGGCACTCTGAATACATTTGCTCCTCACAATAACCTTGCAAGATAAGTACAAGGTTCAGAAAGATTAAAACAGTGCTTCTCACACTTTAGTGAGCCTATGAATCACCTGAGGATCATGTTAAAATGCAGATTCTGATTCAACAGGTCTGGGGTGGGGCCCAAGATTGAACATTTCTTTCTTTTTTTTTTTCTTTCTATGTATTTATTTATACAGGGAGAGAGAGAGGGAACACAAGCGGGGGAAGTGGGAGAGGGAGAAGCAGGCTTCCCGCGGAGCAGGGAGCCCAATGTGGGGCTCCATCCCAGGACCCTGGGACCATGACCTGAGCCGAAGGCAGATGCTTAACGACTGAGCCACCCAGGTGCTCCCCAAGATTGAACATTTCTAACAAGCTCCAGGTAATGCTGATACTGCTGGTCCACACACCATACTTTGAGTATCGAGATGTTAAAACCCTTACCACAAAGTCAATGCTTTTATTATTATGAAGGGGAAGGCAGACAACGAAAGGCAGGAAAACAAAAGTAGTCTAGTTTGAGAGTCTAATTTTCCAAAAACACGGTCATGGCCCTGGGCCCTGGCCCGTGGCTGTCTGCCTCCTGGGTGTGCGCAGGGAGGTGTGCTGCCCCGAGGAGGGGAGTGGTCCACTCTGGATGGTTGGGGAAGTGGGGAAACTCCTCTAGGGGCTCTCCTGGGGTCACTTAACTCATTTCAGTGCATCTGATCCAGTGTATTTTCATCATTGTTCATACTTGGCTTAATGATCAGTGAATTTGGATAATATATTGTGCTAGAAATTTCTTTTCAGGAGGTACTTTTAAGCTGTTAGTCTCAAAACGAAACCAAATCTACTTCTCAGAAGTTTTCTTAACTTTTTTTTTTTTTTTTAAGTAGTTTGTTCTTTATCTAAGACCTTCTCATGGGCCTAATTAAATTTACTCCTCCATCTCATTATGGATAATGGTGTGAAGACTTATGGAAACATTTCTTAGGGACCCTCACTAGTTTTTTAATTGTGATAATAATCATTATATATATATATTTTAAAAGACCTTGCATTCATAAGATGCTTTATAGTTTCTAGAATGCTTTCGTTGACATTTTCTTCATTTTGATCTCCTTATACCCCAGGAGGTCTGTGTTACTATTCCAGTTTTAGAGGAGGAAACAGAGGCACAGGAGGGGGAAGTGAACTGCCCAGGGTCATGTGGCTACATAAGTGGTAGAGATAATAACACTTTTTGAGCCTTTGCTGGTGTCAGGCACTGTGCTAAGAGCTTTTTATGTAGTAGGTCATTTAGTCCTTACCCCAAACCCATTATTATCCCCATCTTATAGATGAGAACAGGGAGGCCTAGAGGGATTACCTATATATTCAAGGTCACACGGCTAACAAGGGGGTAGAGCCAAGGTCTGAACTGAGGCAGAGGAACATCTAACTTTTACACTAGAAAGGGCATGTTGCAATGTTTGCAAAAACAAAAGCAGAAGCATGTATGGGATTTGTCCAGCTTTGTTCTAGAGTCATGGTGTCCCTGGCCGGCCACAGTGAAGACCATAAAGGGCTTGGGTTATCATTCTCATATGGAAGGAAGGGCTTTGCCTGGCTACCCAAATGGGTGGATGGTAAATAAGTCCTCTTAAAATCACCTGTTGGGCCCGGCCAGCACTATGTCTGAGGGTATCTGACGTTTACACTTTGGTGCAGGGCCAGCTCCCAAACACTCCCACCCCAGTCTGCCCTTTCTTGTTCTTCTGACTCACCCTTGCTCAGCCCATGTCACACTAGGGTGCCTGAAGCAGAGTCCCAGCATGAAATCAACTTCACTCGGATGGTACAACTGAAAAGACTTTGAGGAGGGAACTGCTTATTGGGTGTGATTCAGGTCAAGGGAACACACAGGGTGTTGAGGCAAACCCAGAGACTAGCGGGAAGCCGTTACCACCCTTCTAGGCTTGCAAGGGGCAAGGGGAAAAGAGAGTTTTACCAGAGGTTGTGTGAGCTGGAGCCATTGAGGAGCTGTAGCTATGGAGGGGCACAGCCAAGGCCACACAAGGTGCAAAGCTGAATCCTCTCTCCTCCCACTTTCCAGTCTGCGAGGGCCTCTCATTGCCGAGTCCAATCAGAAATCAGCTGGTGAGGGGGCCCGGCTGATGCAGTCCACTGGGATCAGCTTCCCTGAGTACAGAGCACGACAGAGAAAGGTGGAGAAGGTATGCAGGAAGTCGGGGACAGGTCGAGAATAGCCAGCACATGACCACATCAGTTCTTTCCCTCACACCCTGAACGCTAGGCAGACTCGTCCCTCCTCCCCACTTCAATTCCACGTGCTGGGCCGTACTTTCCCACCACGCATCATTCACTCCCTTGGCTCCGAGTTTTCTGGCCCAAAGTTCTTTTTCCAAAGAGGCTTCCCTGCTATGAGGAAAATGGAAGACTGGCCAACAGGAGGGTCCTGGTGTGCTTGAGAGTGAACTTGGTAGATGTGTCGGTTGGTTTTCAGGAATTTGAATTGCTCCGGTGTGAAACTGAGCAGATGCCGTGGCTGGCTGACAGAGAGCAAGAAGGGTCAGACTGAGAGAGGCGGTGGTGAGCCAGATGCCGCGTCATGGTGCTGGTGGCATCATGGCCCCCTTAAGAACAACGGTCCCTGAGGGCCACACCTTTGACATTTGAACACTGAAGAAGGCTCTGAGCTCACATAAAGCCTCTGACCTTGTGAGAACAGACCCTGGAGCCAGATTGCTTGGATCCGAATCTAAATGCCACTGCTCACTGGCTGGGTGGCCTTGGACAAGTTACTTCATTTCTCTGACCCTCATTTTTCTCCTCTATAAAAAAGGAATAATAAAAATACCTACCTGATAGGGTTGTTGTGAAGACTGATTGAGTTAATCCACAAAGTGGATTATAGAACCTCTTACACAGTAATCCTCATATAAAAACAAAATTAAAAAAAAAAACTCTGCAGGGCTAGTGTCCAACCAAATGAGGGTTTTTAATAAAAAATTGGTGAAAATGTGTAAATGTAGCAAGAAGTACAGGTAGTGAGAATTCAAACAAAGAATAGGAAATATAATGGGGTTGAGGGGAGTGTATTCATCTACATGAATTTTCCATTTTAGTCTCACCATGGGTTGAGCCACTGTGGTGAAACTTGATATCACTAACGTGGTGAATGTTAATTGGCAACCTATTCTAGCCCTCCCAGGGAGAACTCTCATAAGTTAATGCCTCACCCAATCCCATCCAAAGCTTTTTCAAAAGCAAATTCAAGTCACTTGGTGTTTGACCAAATATTTGAGAAAATGTTTTGAAAAGTCAGTTTAAGAAGACTTCCTAAAATCTTATTTTCTCCACTGGCAAAAGCAAGAAACAATATTCCCCAACGACAAGATTATTCTGAAGAGTAGAGACAAAGTGTCTGGCACATAGTGCTCATTAAATATTAGCTGTCTTTATTGAGTTTTATGATTTTACCTTTGAAAAATTTGATAGGTCTAGACAAGAAAATATACTCTGTATTTTGACTGCTTTGAGGAACTGAATTCCATTTTTGGATAATTAAACTATAAGCCTGTTATAGTTAATAAGTAAACTATAAGCCTGTTAATAAGTTAATAAGTATGTTAATAAATGTTAAACATTTATATAAACTAGTATTATAGATGGAGGTATACAGTACCACCATGAAATCATCTTATCAAAAGATACAGAAAATTGGAGCACCTGGTTGGTTCAGTTGGTTAAGTGTCTGCCTTCAGCTCAGGTCATAATCCCTGGGTCCTGGGATTGAGTCCCGTGTTGGGCTCCCTGGTTGGTGGGGAGTCTGCTTCTCCCTCTCCCTCTGTCTCTCCCCCCGCTCATGCTATCTCTCTCTAAAAAAAAAAAAAAAAAAAAGATACAGAAAATACAGAGGACATAAGAACATGTTAAATGACATCACAGGGATGCAATCAACCAAGTCCAGACTGTAGGTATTTTGGACTGAATTATGTTCCTTCTACCCCTCAAATTCATATATTGAAATTCTAAGCCCAAATGGGCCTATATTGGGGGATAAGGCATATAAGGAGGTAATTAGGGTGAAATGAGATCATAAGGGTGGGGCTCTAATCCAATAATACTGGAGTCCTTAGGAGCAAAGAAAGAGATACCAGAGACCCCTCTTTTTCTCCAAGCACACACAAGGAGAGGGAAAAACCATATGAGGAGACAATAAAAAGGTAGCTGCCTACAAGTCAGGAAGAGATGCCCCACCAGGAACTGACCCTGCCAACACCTTAATCTTGGACTTGTAGGCTCCAAAATTGTCAGCAAATAAATTTCTGTTGTTTAAGTGATCTAGTCCAGGCTATTTTGTTACAGCAGCCCAAGCAGACTAATACATAGGAAACTCTGGAGGGCAACCACCCTGGTTTCTTCAACAAATAAATTGCAGTAAGAGAAAGAGATAGAGAGGCAGACAGACAGACAGAGAAACAGACAGAAGTAGAAGAAGACTCTGAAGATTAAAGAGACTTAAAAGACACATCCACCAAGCATATGTGTGGGCCTTATTTGGATCCTGATTTAAATAAACTGGAAAGAAGAGAAAAAGAAAGACATAGAGAGATAGCCACACTATTTATGACATTTATGAGACAATTGGAAATTTGAACACTGACTGGATATTTTATGATGTTAAGTAATTTTTAGGTGTGACCAGCTTATTGCGGTTATGTTTTTTTCTTTAAAAAAAAGAGTATTCAGGTACATACTGAACTATTTACAGAGGAAATGATGTGATATCTGGGATTTGCTTCACAATAATATGGGGGGTAGTGGAAGATAGAATAAAGACAACACAGCTGGCTATCGGTTGATATTTGTTGAAGCTGGTGATGGAATTTGCACAGGTGCATTAAACTATTTTCCTTATTTTTGTGTATGTTTGAAATTGTCTATAATAATAAGTTAAAAGTTAATACTGGTTTTATAAGAACTAGAAAATTCTTTTTCTTCTAGACTCAGTAGTATCTAGAAATACAATCTATAGTGTTTGACAGTCAGGACTTTACAAGCAAGGGAAATCTTGACAACAAGGTTCTGGTAGATATATGAAAGCTTCCATGCATACAGGTGCAAGAATAGTTCTTGGCATTAACATCCCACAAATGTCTATTAAGCACCTACTATGAGTGAGGCATACTCCTGGGTGCTACCAACAAGATGGATCCAGTCCCTGACCTCTTGGAGCTTACATTCTAGTGGGGCTAATTGACTAAAAGCAAGTAGATCAATGGATAGACTTTTAAAATGTTTTTGGATCTGAGATAAGTGCTATAACAAAAATAAGGACTGAGATACTGGGATTCTTGTTTAGAGGGTAACTCAGAAAAAGCCTCTTTGGAAGAGGTGTCATTAAAGCTGAGAGAGATCCATTAAGATGAGCAAAAAGAACCACCCCTGGGAACAGTGCAGAAAGAATATTCAGGTAAGAAACAGTGAGGGCAAAGGCCCTGCAGTGGAAGTTTGGTCGGATGGAGGAACTGAAGGGAGCCAGTGGGGTTGGGTGTGGTGGGCAGAGAAAGTATGGAGGAGAGTCCTTGAGATGAGGTTACACCCTTAGGCAGGGGCTAAATTGTGCAAAGGAATAAGAAGTTTGGATTTTATTCTGGGAGTCATGAAACCCACTGAGGATGCTAAGCAGGGAGTGTGACTTTGCATAGGACCAGTGAAGGTTGGAAGAGGGGTGATGGGGCAAAGAGGGTTGTGAAGAAGCAGGGAGATAGGGCTGTCTTCAGTCTGGGGCTCTGGAGCTGACTTGGGACTCACGGGACAATCGTAGGATCTCCCAAGGTGTGTCCTGTGTCAACAGCCTCAAGAAATGCTTCCTTCCTGGCTTGCCCAGTGCCCGGTGAGCTCGAGGTTCAGGGGTAGGATACTCTTGTTATCTGTTGCTATATAACCAACCATCCCAATTACTGGCCTAACGCAACAGGAATTTCTCAGGAATCTGCATTTTGGGCAGAGTTTGTCTCTGCTCCATGCCACATCTGGGCCCTCAGCTGAAGTGACTAAAATGGCTGGGGCTGGATCAGCTAAGGGCTGTCTGGGCATTTCATTCTCTTCTCACACAGTCCCAAGCCTCTCTATGAGATTTCTCTTGCGGTACTTCCAGTTTGTGGCCTCAGGATAGTTGGACATCTTACATGCAGGTCAAGGCACTAGGAGCAGGTATTCCGGAAGAATAAAGCAGAGGTTTCGTGGCCATTTTAATTTGTGTGGGAGGGGACTCCCTAAGGATGTGATCACTGAGCAGGGAGCAGTGTGGATCTTATACATCTGTGTAGTCTGAGTGTGCCAGAGGGATGTTCTGGGACCTCCAGAGGACTTGCTCAGGAGCCATAGGTGATTGTGGTTGGCTAAGTCTTAGGCTTCCATTTTGTAGGGTGAAATATTACATCTGGGAAGACCCAACATGCTTGGGGCAGCAAACAGGGCTTTAGGAGCTGTTTGGGGAAGGCAGCAGGAAGTGGTGAGGGAGTCGACTGGAAGAGGATTCTGAAGGGAAGCAAGATACCTCGTAGGAACTGAAGAAGTCTTTGCTTTGTGGTGTGTGAGGCCAATCTCCTCTGCCTTCCCTCCACCAAATCTTCAGTAAATTCTCTTCTGTGAGTGCATTGTGGGTCTGTTTTGAGGAACACATCAAATACTGAGTTCTGTTTCAAGGAGGGTTCAAGGTGAGAGCAGATGCAGCTGAAGGCAGCCTGGCCACACTAGGAACACTAAAGAAGAAAGGAAAAACTAAGCAAGCAACTGAGTGAATGAGGGAATCCTGCAACTCCAGTGATCCTCCACTAAATCCTCTAGTCTCTAGCCAGATTCTGGAACCAGCCAGTTTACCCACTCCATGTTCCATTTCTTTCTATCCCAACTTCTCTTCCATTTTCTTTTGCTTCACATTGTGGGTTTGGGGATAGAAGTGATTTTTGTAGCATGAGCACTCAGTTTATTCATTCTTCATTTCTCTGATGTGCATTGAACGTTGTATGAGGCGCGGTGCCATGTGCACTGGAGGATTCTGAGAAAAGATGGAATTCACAGTCAGCAAGAGAGAGAAGACTGAGCTATTCCAAAAGGCAGGAGGAAGCAGCTGCCCCAGAAGAGGCAAGAAAAAAAAGCTGTAACTGTTCATGGGGTTGGGTGGGGGCATTCAGTGGAGACAGTGAAGGGTAGGGGGTCAAGAAAGGCTTCACACACATGATGGCATCTAAGCCAAGCTTTAAATTAAGGGTGACATTTGGATATGAAGAAATAAGGATTTGGGGGTTAGAGACTGGCTGAGGGGATAATTTCTGACATGCCCACTTCGCCTTCCACACCAAAGTGCTGCTGACCTGTGTCCAGGCCCCTCTGGGTCCTTCCTCAGTACCTTTCTGGCCTAGAAGGGAGCTGCACTGACATGTTAATAAAAGAAATCAGCCCCAGTCTTCTAAACCCACTCCTCAAGAAACCAAGGTTCCTTTTTGACTGTGACCTTCTGGAACCAGTCAGAGAAGGGAAGAGCTGGTGTCAAAAAGAGCAGTACTACCAGAGGCCTCGGATGTTGGGAGGGAAACAGAGGCCCAGAGAAAGAACACTGATGCCATATTCCCTTAACTGCGCTCAATGAATAAATGCGTTCATGTATGTGTCTGTTTATTGCCCCACTTTGACTACGAGCTCCTCAAGGGCATGAGATGAGTCTCACCTCTCTTGGTGTCCCCAGCACAGAGCCTGGCACATTGTAGGGGTTCGATATAGGGTAGCTGAGCTAACAGTCTAGGGCTAGAGCAGAGATGCTCAATTTATGGTCCTGAACATACAGTGTCAGCATCCGTTCAGGACTTGTTGGAAATATAAATTCTTGGGGCCTCATCCTAGACCTACTGAATCAGAAACTCTGGAGGTGGAATCCAGCAATCTGTTTTAACAAACCCTCCAGCAGATTCTGATGCAGGTTAAAGTTTAAGAACCATTGTTGCAGAATATTGGAGCCTAGAAGGCTTGCTTTGGCTTTGGGACATCAAGAACTCAGATGCTTTTTATCTGTAACAGACGCTTCTTTATACTCTTCTATCACCACCCACTGCCTTTGGAAAAAAAAATAGGAAAGAAAGAAAAGAAACACCACAAAGATATTACCAGTGACCGGGAAGAAATAAATCAGCAATAGCAGGTTGTTACCCTTCCTGAAAAAAACGAAACTTTGTCTGTAAAAAGTATATATATATATTCAACAATTGCAAAAACAGACTTTTTATAGCATAGGAAAGAGCAAAGAAACATGTCAAAAAAATTGAGCTGTGGTTTTATGTGAAAATGCCACTCCTTTCAGAGAAAACCACCTGCTCATCTTCCTTGTCAATCTCCAGTGTCATCCCTGATAATTCCGAGGAGCTGCTACTAGCTGATTCCTTCTGGAGTGAAGGATCCTGTAAAATTCATTATTTTCTTGATCACTGACAATGCTTCCGTACTTATGGGACAGGCAGGATTGATGGGCTCTTCTTTCCAGCATGGGCTTATACCTGGCAGATAAGAACAACAAGGAAGTTTTACATATATCCATATAAAACCAATCCCCAAGTAATCTTGGTCCTCACTGTGTGGTCACTGCTCTGCTGGCTTTATAGAGAATGATTTTGTTCCTATCCTCAAGAAACCCACAATCTAATAGGATGGGGGTGATAAATACACACAGAAGGAATGACAGCCTTTAGATTAAAGCTGTTGAGTTAACAAAATGTTTTCACAGATACAGTTTGATTTGATCCTTACAATAGATCCCGGAAGCACCGGGTAGTGGCAATAGCAAGGTAAGCTCCAAGCTTGGAGCTACAAAATGAGCTCGTGCTAAATGAGAAGGAAATCTCCCTGGCTTAATAATCACTCATTGGGTGGCTAAATAGTGAGTGTGTTCACAGGTAGGCAAGAGAGGGTTGTGACTGTACCTAAGAGAGCATAGAGCCAGTCAGTTATAGAAGCCAGAAACCGATGTGCTGTTTTCTCTGCAAGACATACTGATGAATGCCCACATCTCACTGAAAACTTCTGGCTGGAAGTCCAGTCTGTTGTATGCCTACCAACTACGTTATAGGCTTTCCTAGAGTCAGTTGGGTTTGTTCCCAAACCTGTTTATGTCGGTTGTGCCTTTTGTAGCTATAAAGTTAAAGAAAATATTATATCAATTGATATAATTTGGCTTTGGGACATCAAGAACTCAGATGCTTTTTATCTGTAACAGACACTTCTTTATACTCTTCTATCACCACCCACTGCCTTTGGAAAAAAAAAATAGGAAAGAAAGAAAAGAAACACCACAAAGATATTACCAGTGACCGGGAAGGTCAAACATGATGAGTTCTTGTTTTGATGAAAGTTAAGTTAGGTGCTGTGAAAAACTTGATGAAAATGTTTTTATTAAAGTTGCCATTTTAAAAAAAAAAGACTGTTTATTTGAGATAGAGAGAGAGCATGAGCAGGGGGGATGGGCAGAGGGAGAGGGAGAAGCAGGCTCCCCACTGAGCAGGGAACCGATGCGGGGCTCGATCCCAGGACCCTGGGATCATGACCTGAGCTGAAGACAGATGCTTAACTGACTGAGCCACCCAGGTGCCCTTTAAAGTTGCCATTGAATGATATGTAAAGGAGAGAACTTTGGGTTGAAATTGTAAAAATCTAGAAGGATTCTGCTCTCAAATTGCTTCACAGGGGTCTTTATGTTCTTGCTCCACTTTAAAGAAATCTAAAAGGAAATTGTAGATGATGCTTTACAGGTGGGCATTGTGCAAGGGAAATGAGGTAAAATTGAAAGAATAGGTCTTAGCCCTAGATCAAAAGATTGGCACATAAATGTGCATTTAAATGTTTTGGAAAAAAATGTTAAATGCATTCTTTTTTTCTTTTTTTTATAATTTCCTCATTTTTTTCCAGTGAACTTGTTTCCAATTTACTTTTAAAAGATATTCTATTGGGGCACCTGGGTGGCTCAGTTGGTTAAGTGACTGCCTTCAGCTCAGGTCATGATCCCAGGGTCCTGGGATCGAGCCCTGCATCAGACTCCCTGCTCCTTGGGGAGCTTGCTTCTCCCTCTCCCTCTGCCTGTCGCTCCCCCTACTTGTGCTCTCTCTCTCTGTCAAATAAATAAATAAAATCTTTAAAAAAAAAACAAAATAAAAGATATTCTATTAACACACTACACATCAATTTTATTAGATAGGAGGACTGGAACTGAACTACATCTGCATGGAACCTAACCAAAGAAGGAGAATCAAGGGTACAAAAGAATTAAAAGTTGAGGGGTGCCTGGGTGGCACAGTTGTTAAGCATCTGCCTTTGGCTCAGGTCATGATCCCGGGGTCCTGGGATAGAGCCCTGCATTGGGCTCCCTGCTCCTTGGGAAGCCTGCTTCTCCCTCTGCCTCTCCCCCTCTCCTTGTGCTCTTTCTCTTGCTCTTGGTCTCTCTCTCACAAATAAATAAATAAAATCTTTAAAAAAAAAAGAATTAAAAGTTGATGGTGTTCTCCAGGGCTGTCCTTTAGAGAGAGAAGACTCAGGCAACCACCCCTTGGAGCTCTCTCCTAGTGGAGGATATGGCTGGTTGAGCTCATTATAGATTGGTGTCACTGGCCATTGGGATTGTTGAACACGCCCCTTGTTCTGATTTCCTCTTCACCAACAAATCCTCTGTCTACAATCTGGCCATCCATGTGCATTTCCTTCTAGAAGAGAATGTGCTGATGAGAGAAGACTTGAGTTCTGATTCCTAAAGTTGTCAATGTTTTTCATTGTAAATTAGTGAATTATTAACATTGTGTTTAATTTATAGGAGACAACACCTATCGCCTCTTCTGACGCTTCTAGTGAAAATGTACCTCCTAGAGGGTGGAAGTCATCCAACAGTGTTAATATATCTGCTACTATTTAAATGCTGGCAACAGATTCAAATGTTTCAATACTACCATGTGATCCAAATGAAACTACCAGTTTGTAATCCATGTGCTAGAATCTACGATGAAGGAAGATACTTTTTTTTTTTTTTTTAGTTTTACTGTCTAACTTAGGGTCTGGGTCTCTTTGGCTCAGCAAATGTGTTTATTTGTTATGGATTGAGGACCTACTATGCACAATTCACTCTCCCATGTATGACTCACATACATTCAAATAATCATTATAATCTAGCAAGTAGGTTTTACTGTATTCATTTTATAGATGAAGAAGCAGAAACTCTGAAAAGCTACTTAACTAACCCAAGCATGCACAGCTAGGTGGAGCTGACTTAGAGGTCAGTTTTCTCTTGCTTCAACATTCTTTTTCACCAAAAATATATATATATATATATATTTTTTTTTTAAAGATTTTATTTATTTATTTGACAGAGAGAGACACAGCGAGAGAGGGAACACAAGCAGGGGGAGTGGGAGAGGGAGAAGCAGGCTTCCCGCGGAGCAGGGAGCCCGATGTGGGGCTCGATCCCAGGATCCTGGGACCATGACCTGAGCCGAAGGCAGACGCTTAACGACTGAGCCACCCAGGCGCCCCCCACCAAAAATATATTATTAAATTAATCAATATTCCCTTTTTCTTGTGTCACTCTAACTATAATTTTTTTCCTTCATTTGGTAAACATTACCACAAATTAAGAATTCCAGGAGAAACAAATACTCCATATTATCAGGAGACATTCTGAAAGAAGACAGGGTCAGCCCTACGGCCAAATAAATGGGGTGACGTGAATGGGCTCCATGCTTGTGTGGCCCCCTGAATTGCAGAGGTGCTAACATCAGGTAAAACACTTTGTGATGCTTTAATAGTCAACACAATGAAAACTGTTAGCTGTTACTGTGCTAAGTATTTGAAATGCATTTAATCTTACAGCAAATCTAAGAAGACATGGAGGTGCAGAGATGTGAACTAACTTACCCAAGGTCACATAACTAGTAAGTTGAAGAGAAGCTTCAAATTCAGGTTAAGTCTGGCCCCAAAGTCCATGCCGTTAACCACTTTGAGAGTCTACTTCCCAGCTACAGTAACCATTTGTTGAGTGAATATTTTGTGTCTGCCACTATGCTAAGCACTTCATATATTTAAATAAATTAATGTATCTAATTATATTTCATGAAGTAAGTGCAGGAAGTTCTATAGCACTTGGTACATCCCTTGGTTGTAGCTGGTTCTTTATTTGTTGGTTAGAATAGGGTGGTGGTGATGCAAGGATTTGATCTTAGCGCATGTTTTTTGTAGGTACCAAGTTTTAGAGAGATGATGTGCTATAAGGCAAAGATGTAGTCTTTGTAGCAAGGTTGTTGTGTTCACATCTTGACTTTGCCACTTTCTGGTCTAGTAGTCTAATATAAACTATGTTATAAATTGTGTACAGCCTCAGTTTCCTGATCTGAAATAATGAAGATGATGGCATTTGCCCTGCAGAGTTCTTATGGAAATAAGAAAATGGCATTTGTAAGGACTTGGAACAATATAGGAACTCAATAAAACAATGTATGAATACACTGCCTGGCTCATCAGGAGCTTTTGAGAAACAGTAATCATTATGATTGACACCTGTATTGTAATTATTTGCTGATTCTCTCCCCATCTCAGCTGATGGATTGATTCATTCAATAAATAGTTATTCAGCATCCACTCTATGCAGGCAGAGAACCAGGTTGGACATAAAAGAGTGTGATCTAGGTAAACATGGTTTTTGCCTTCAAGGGATTTACATTCTAGTGGGGAAGACAGAAAATAAGCAAATATACTAGTTCATAAAATTGCAATAATAGCTGTAAGGAAACCCATGATGTGCTGTGAGACAGAAAGGTGGGTGGAGTAAGGGGGAGGGCAACTGAGAGTGTGTTCTGGAAAGTCTCCCTTGAGGAGGTGACATTTAAGCTGAGATCTGAAGTATGGGAAAAGCAGGACAGGTTTTCCAGGAAGAAGGGGGTCTTATAGGACCCAGGACTGGAGAAGTGGCCCGTGTGGCTGAAGAATGAGGCCAGTGGGAAAGAAAGAGGGATCAGGGACAGGCAGAGACTAGACTTTGTGGGGTTTTGCCCGCTGTAGTGAGGGGATTGGATTTTGTTCTGAGTGCCATGGAAAGCTGTTGGTGGGTATTAACAGGTGAATGGCATGAGTAAAACAGTATTTTAACAAGATCATTTTGGTTATGTGGAAAACAGAGGGAGCAGGGCAGGAATACAGCAAGGCAACTAGTCAGGGAAGGCTATTTGTGGAGGTATTGGGGAGGCATGATGGTGCCTTGGAGTAGGACAGAAGCACATAGCTTTTAGGTATATTTTGAGATTGTGTACAACTTGAGAGCAGGGACTGGCCCAGATTTAATTTGGGATCACATGGGTAGTGAAATTCCTGCACTGTGAGTGTTCAATAAGTGTTTATGAAATCAGATTGTAGAAATTAGATATTCTATAATAAGACTGACTATGGTATCATAGGAGATTCCAGTATAACATAAAATTTAAGGGTATGGGCTCTGGAGTTGGGCAGACTCCCCCAGTTACTGGTTATGTAACTCTGAACTATAGTTTTTTTATCTGTAAAATGGAGCTATTCAATGATAAAGATGAAAACACATGATTTACTTAAAATGCTGTCCTTCATCTTAATTTTTCTCCCTCATTAAAATAAGCAAATTAACAAATGAGAGAGTACTTCTGATTTTGAGCAAGTATCACTGGACTGTGGAAACCTCTATCCACCCTGGTCATTGTCAAGATCCAAATTTCAAGTCATTTCCTCACATCCATCATTGTCTTCTCCATTTCAGCTTCTTATTCTTTATTTTTTAATTTTAATTTTTAATTATTTATTTTTAAAATTTAGTTTTGTTTTGTATTTTTTGTCAGCTCCTCATTCTTGTGGAGGACCCACGTATTAGTTATCTATTGCTGTGTAATAGACTAACTCAAAACATAGTGGTTTAAAACAACAAACATTTATTATCTCACAGTTTCTGGGGCTTAGAAATTTGGAAGCAACTTAGGTGAGTGGTTCTGGCTCAAGGACTCTCATGAGGTTGCAGTCAAGATTTTGCTGTGGCTGCAGTCATCTGAAGGCTTGACTGGGGCTGGATGATCTGTTGCCAGGATGGCTCCCTCACATGGCTATTGGAGAGAGTCTCAGTTCCTCACCACATGGACCTCTCCCTCGGGCTACCTGAGCGTCCTCACAACACATCACTTGGCTTCCTCCAGTGTGAATGATTCAAAAGAGAGCAAGAAGGAAGCCATATACCATGGATCCTAATCTTGGAAGTCACATAAACATCACTTCCACCACAATCTATTAGTTAGTAGGAGTAAGCCATTATGTCTAGCCCACACTGGAGGGGAGGAGAAATAGGCTCCACTTTTTGAGAAGAGGAATGTTAAGGAATTTGTGGACATATTGTAGTACCATCACAACCCATAAAATGCCTTAAATTTAAATCTTGATGAAATTTTCAAACACTCTCAGATCTGGCCTCGGGCTTGTCATTGGCAAAAGAGCCCACCTCTCCTTTTATTATCCCTTCTTATGAAACACACACATATTTTTGTGTGTGTGACTTAATTCCTCTTTTTCTTTAATTAGTTTTATTGGCATAAAACAGGCAACTTATGCTACATGGCCCGCCCCTCCCTGAAGATCCTCAGATAATTTATTTTTTTGAGGAATGTAGCCATTGTGACACTAAAGAAAGTAAATTATGGCTACTATAAATTACCATGGTAGTGATAATTACAGTTTACTGAGGGCTTATTCTGGGCCAGGTATTTTATTAAGCATTGTATATGTCATATCCTATTTTTTTTTAAGGTTTTATTTATTTGACAGAGAGCACAAGCAGGGGGAGCGACAGGCAGAGGGAGAAGCAGACTCCCCACTGAGCAGGGAGCCCGATGTGGGACTCGATCCCAAGACCCTGGGATCATGACCTGAGCCGAAGGCAGATGCTTAACCAACTGAGCCACTCAGGCGCCCCTGTTATATCCTGTTTGATCACTTTACACCAATGCTATGAGGTAGATACAGATATATGTAGTCCCCCAAAACCCTTACCCAAGATAAGGATAATGGTATGACTTCCCCATACTGATTGAAGCACAATTGGAAAGAAGCTATACCAAAATGGAATTTTAAAAACTGAAATCAATGGAACAGAGTAGTTCCCAGAAACTGGCCCATGCATGGATAGAAATGTTTTATACAATAGCTCTGGCACTTCAGATTGGTGAGGAAAGTATGGACCACACAATAGCTGGTGTAGGGAAATTGGATATACTTATGGACAAAAAAAAGATTTGGTTCCTCCTTCACACTGCACATAACAGTCAATTCTAGGTAAATCAAAGAGTTGAGTGTGAAAAGGAAAACTTCAAAGCTTTTAGAAGAAAATATAAGAGAATATCTGTTTGATCTCAATACAGGAAAGAATTTTCTAAACAAAGAACAAAAAGTGCAAGGAAAGTATTGTCAAACTCCACTCCATTAAAATTAAGATTATCAATTAAAATTCTGATTATCAAAAGATGGTACAACAATGTGAAAGACAAGTTCTAATCTGAGAAAAGAAATTTGTAAAACATAACTGACAAGGAGTTCTATCCAGAAAAAAAATGTATGTTGTATAATATATATAACACCTATGTTTTATAACACACGTATAATACACACATATTTTAAAAATCAATAAAAAAGGCGAAAAAAATGGGCAAAAGGCACAGAAAGGCATTTAACAGAAGAGAAACCATGAATGTCCAATAAACAGGTAAACAAGCTCAATCATTTATAATTAGGGGAATACAAGTTAAACCAGAATGAGATAACATTTTAGAGCTCCCAAATTGATAAAACATTTTTAAAACATGTTGGTGAAGGTATGGTGAAGTCTTATACACTGCTGGTGGGAGTATAAATTACTCCATCCTCTTTTAGAAATATTTTGGCATTATCTAGTAAAGTTAAACATACACATAAAATGTTCTCTAACCCAGAAATTCTCAGGAATTCCTAGGAATTCCAACTCTTAACACATGTGCAATTGACACATGCACAAATACGTACACAGCAACATTTCTTTTGTAGCAGAAACAACAAAATACAATTTAAATGGCTATCAATAGGAGAATGGATCATTTTGCCATACTTGTACAATGCATACTTTGCTGCAATGAAAATTAATGAACTTCAGGTATGTACATCAATATGGGTGATTTTTCAAACAAAACATCAAGTGAAAAAATCACGTTGTAGAAGAATATATGCAATATGATAACATATAAAGTGCAAAAACAGGCAAAACCAAATCATATATTGTTAAGACATGTGCGAGAATCTATTTTTAAAAAAGTGATGGAATGATAAACCCAAAATTTGGAGCAGTGCTTACTTTTAGGAGAAGAGAAGTCAGGAGAATGGCACGAAGGTGGGGCGCAGAAGGGACTTAGAACTGATAATGTTTTCTTTCTTGAGCAGCGTGGTAGATCCATGAAAGTGCATATTATTATTATTGTAACTAATACCTTATACATTTTTGTAAATATGAAATAAAGAAGAAAAATGGAGATGAGAGAGGCGAAGATGACTGGAATGGATGGCTATGTATTAAATAATTCAAGGAAGTACTATCTTTTGGAGAAACAAATCTATATTCTCTTTTATCTTCTCTACCAACATTCCCCATTGCTCCTCCCTCCCCACTACCAAAAAAAAGAAAACAAAAACCAACCATAATTTGAGTACAGTTATTTAAAAAGTAAACAAACAAACAAAAATGGATTGGTAAAACCAAGATACCAAAGACATCCTCCTAAAGGCTCAGGGAACTGCTCTGCCATGACTTTGACTCCTCCCAGTCAGGTGTACCCTTCACTGTATGATATGAGCAAGAGGTGTGATAACCTGGTGACATGCTGTTATACAGAGAGCAGGGTCTTGAAGAGCTGTTGTTTTTTAACTCTAAAAACAAGTGATTTTATCCCGAATAATTTAGAATGCCTGGCTACGTAGCCCGGAATCTGTCCATGTAGGCATTGATCCATCCATCCTTCATTTGCCCTCCAGCACTGAGTTCCTTCTTTATGCCAGGGCTAAGAAGCTGCTGGAGATGACAAGAAGAAGAGTTAGAGGTAATCACACTGTAGGATGACGGTGTGAGGTTGGAATCGGGTCTCAGGAGATTTGGGGGCACAAAGACACAGTCATGCTCTGCTTGCCTGAGAGGTCAGAGAGGGGGCTGCATCATAGGCAAGATGACTCTGTGTCTTGATAAATCTTGCTATGCCTTGAAGGTCAGAGGAAAAGCTTTCAGACATGTGGTCTTCAAACTTTTTGTTTGTTTTGGTATGAACTTCTTAAAGAAAATCTGAAAAGCTATGTACAGCTCATAGTTTTTGTTTACACTAAAAATGTTTTATCCTAAGTTTAAGTAGTTGGAAAGAATGTGATAATCTGTTTATTTTGAATGCTGACATTTTAAAACAAGCCTCTTGGGGTGCCTGGGTGGCTCAGTCATTAAACGTCTGCCTTTGGCTCAGGTCATGATTCTGGGGTCCTGGGATCGAGCCCCGCATCGGGCTCCTTGCTCAGCAGGGAGCCTGCTTCTCCCTCTCCCTCTGCCTGCCGCTCCCCCTGCTTGTGCTCTCTTTCTATCACAACTGTCAAATAAAGAAATAAAATCTTCAAAAAAATAAAATAAAACAAGCCTCTTACACAATTTAAAAAATGTTTCCAATGGAATCTATATTCTACAGTAATTTGATATATAATATCCAATAAGAACAGACAAGAACAAACAAAGTATTGACATTTAAAATAAGACTTTTATATAATTTGTAAAAATGCTTCCAGTGGAACCTATATGCTG
Source organism: Phoca vitulina (assembly GCF_004348235.1). Classification (NCBI taxonomy): domain Eukaryota; kingdom Metazoa; phylum Chordata; class Mammalia; order Carnivora; family Phocidae; genus Phoca; species Phoca vitulina. Next base: position 26,751,187 of record NW_022589713.1, read on the forward strand.
TAGTAATTTGATATCAGCATCCTTTTAGAAATAGAAGAACAAGTTCTTTTTTTTTAAGATTTTATTTATTTATTTGACAGAGAGAGCAAGCAAGCACAGGCAGAAGAAGGGGCAGAGGGAGAAGGAGAAGCAGGCTCCCCACTGAGCAGGGAGCCCAACTCTGCTATGGAAAAAAGCATTTCCCCGGGACCCTGGGATCATGACCTGAGCTGAAGGCAGATGCTTAACCAATGAGCCACCCAGGTGCCCCAAGAAGTTCTTAAATGTTGCATTGTTCTTTCTTAACTTTGATTCATCTTTCCATTCCTTTACCTTATAAAACTTTATCCTTATAAAACATAATTTGTGTCATATTTTTCTATAACAAAATAATATATATAAAATCAGAGTCCATGAGTCTCTAAATATTAAAACACTTCTTTTGGATTGAGTCCTACAGTGATTACTGGTACACAAATGATGAAAACAACATAAATGTGTTTTGGTAATTATTGTTTTTAAACAAAATGTTTATTGGAAACAGACCTCTTCATGACATAGACATTTTTTCTTTACATTAGTCTGCTTTTTAAAAACAATTAAGTAATATGTCCATGTTGACCACTACTTATTACTAAAAAGGGAACATAATTCAGCATCAATACTCACCCTATTTTTTTTTTTTTTTAGATGTGAGTGCTGAGACATTTTGTTCGTATTTAAGCAGTGGGATTGGAAGTTTTGTTATAGAAATGTCATTTAATTCTTTGAATTCTTTTTGAGTTAAAAGCTCAAAATCACTTTATTATTTTTTTTCTCAAAATTATTTTAAAATAACTCTCAGTGGATAATTCACATCTCCTTCAGTTCTGTTGCGAGCAATGAATCAATGCCATTTGACTTGTGAAAATATTTGTAACCAGTTATTAGAATTAGTCACTTTCTCAGCAACAACAAAGATGTTTGTTTCACATTGTTGCTTTACTAGGGAATCTGGTGGGTTTTGCACCCTGAGGCGATGGATCCCCTAAGATCTGAGATGGAAGAGAGGAGGGTCTTTGCTCTGTAAAGTAGGAAGAAGTCCATTTCAAAGGGGAATATACAACTTTGACCTCACTCTTTCTTAGGTAACTTTTAGAAAAGAGTAAACATGGGCTTTGAGGATCTGAAAATTGATTCCCGTAAGAGAACTCAAGACTGAACATGAAAAGTTCTCTAGACCCTTGCTATTGGAGTGTGGTCTGTGCGTGGGCAGCATGGGCATCAGCTGGGAGCTGGGTAGAAATGCAGAATCTCAGGCCCACGCCCGACCTACCGAATCAGAATCGGCATTTAACAGAATCTCAGGGTGATTCGTAAGCACATGCAAGTTTGAGAAACACTGGGCTGGACCTCCCCTCCCGGCAAAACCTAGCTTCAGAGCCTGGAATCTGTCCATGGCCTTCATGTGGGCTCCTTCCCAGGGTAGGCTATCATTTAAATAATTCTTCAGCGTCTGCTGCTCATGCCCCTGGCTTCCATTCTCCAACAAGTCCCCTGCTTCAGTTTCCAGCAGCCTATGGGACTGGCTGAGCTGGGCTTTCTGATTACAAATAATTCGAAGACTGCTTATGTAAGACTAGATGGCCCCTAAGGGATGCTTGGTAAGTGGTAGCTGATAGCTCTTACTTTCTTCTCGCTAATGTGCAGACTTGGGAAGATCTGTTTTCCTCCCTGAGTGTCACTCCAGCCTGTGATTTTGCGTTACTTGATGTTAAGATTGGCAAGATCCGCCGGTGTCACAGAGAGGTTTCCTCCTATCATCCCTGTGAACGTTGTCATTAGGAGAGCTACAAATAGAACAGCCTTTTTTTTTTTTTTTAGGAAAATAAAAGCCCATTCAAATCGAGGGTCAAAAGCTACTGGCTCTAGCAAGAAGAAAATGGCTGTGGTTGTATTTTTGAAATGTCTTTGCCTTTCCCTGTATTTTTGCTGTGTTGACAGTTGTGCCATCTGAACTTGGCCTAGCCCTCTGCCCTCCCTCTCGGCCCCACATTCACTTTCCGTGTGTGTGGGATACCAGATCTATAAACAAGGGGGCCTGGAGCCAAAGCCTCCCTCTTGGGTGCAAACACCCAAGCGGCGTGGTGTTTAGAAGCATAAGTCCGTGGGAAGAAGCATTTCCCCGACATCATTCTCACTTTGCCTCCACAGCAGAAAAGCCTGCAGCGTGCAGGACAGAGCAAGGACCAGAGTTCAAACTCCACTCCATTACTCATTAGCTGGGTGATGCAGACAGGTTACTTAAACTCTCTGAACTGCCATGTTTCTATCTCTAAGAGGGCCATCAACTCGAATGGCTACAGCAGAATTAAATGAGACTTCGTGCATCCATAGATAAATGGACATATTTAAAAGTGATTTTCCTCCTTCCAAAACAAATGGACAGTGCTTCTTAAAACCATTGCTTCATACAATCATGGGACTCTAGGCTGGGGCAAGTTCTTAAAAATCATCTCATTCACTCGTGAAATACTGGAGGAGAAAATAATCTGCACCGATGAGCCAAATTTCAGACTTTACAATAGCACTATGTGCCAATAGTAATTTAAGATGATGGTGGCCAAGAAGGGACATGTTTTTCTATAGCTGCTCAACCACAGATCAGTCCTATAGGTTATGAGAACTAAGTCGGAACATGAATAGACAAGAAAGATCGTACAGAAGAGCAAAAGAAGCACAGCTCTGAGAGTCCTCAAATGCATTGTATTTGCTGCTTTGCACAGCATTTTGAATAGTCAAATTATGTATCCCTATCAGTGGTTCTCAAAGTGTGGTTCCTAATTGGTAGCAGCAGCATCACCTGGGAAATTGTTAGAAATGCAAATACTCCAGCTCTGGCCCAGGCCTACTGAATCAGAAACCCTGGGGGTGGGACCAACAATCAGTGTTTTAGCAAAGCTCATATGTGATTCAGATCCACACTAGAGGTTGCAAATTACTGGTTTACGTTATAACAGCTTACGACCATCTTTTCCAAAGCAGAGTAAAATGACATCGTAAATATCTTAGCATTTTAATTTCCTCACCTCCTTGACATATACTGTATACATTCTAGATGTTACTGTCTGCTGATTCTTGCAGAGATATGCATGAGCAGAGTCACCAGACAGAACTTTCTCCATCGCCTTGGGTGGGGTTTATTTAATCACAAGGCACTAATAAGGAGAATGATCTTGAAAACTAAGCGAAGGAATCTGATCTCACTTCTGTTCTCTAGCGATACCTTTCCTCTATAGTTACAATGTATTTATAACTTTATTACAAATTATACAGATCACTAGGTTTTCATTTCTGCACCTAGGCAACTCCATCTCTAGATGCAGTTACAATGAAGCCCTGTGTTGTCTGGAAGGTGGCCACATCTGTGATGATGTCGTGGTGTCCCACAGGCAGAGATTCTGGGCCCTTCTGAGGGGTGTCATCACTCAGTTCCACCTACCGCTTACTCTGATTTACTGCTTCATGGTTGAAAGTCAGAAGTTAAAAGCCTATACTTCATTCTGCCACTCATTCATATTCCCTTACCATTGGCTATTTGTGTGTCTGCCACAATCCCCCAGATTAGGGGTCCTCCAAGGGCAAGAGTCATTTGTTTAATTCCCCCTTCACAAGGTAGGCATGAAATAGATACTCATGGACGTAACTAAAACGGAAGCCCAAAGAGGCCGAGAAGCTTACGGAAGGCTGTGAACTCTTCTGAGTGCCCCCTGGCTGCTCCCTCTTGGTCCCTTTGTTGCACCGTCTCTGTTTATTGTGTGGGTTTTATTACTTACTTTATTTCCACGTGGCATTCTCTAGAGACTTTGTAAATGATTGACTGTGTTCATCCCCCCAACTCTGCAGAGACCAGGCTTTGTAAATAGAGGGGAAGACAGGAGATCCGCAGCTAAAAGCTTCCTAATGAGGACAACTCGAACATGTTATTTTCAACATTCAACTCCCAAGTTTGAATAATTCATGAAAAAAAAAATCTGTTGAACTAGAAGTGACTGGGCTATTTTAATGAAAGTAGAGATTTGGAATATTTCAGACCTGGAGATGATGTGGGGGAACTGCAGGCAGGGAGAAGTGACCAGCCCGGCACAGAGTTAGCTCAGGTCTTCTCTGGTCAGTACCCCCATCATCCAAGGTCACACCGTGGCTAGTGGTCATTCCCAAACCAGAACCCAGACCTTGACATGCACATGCGCAGCTCTCTCCACTGAGCCACACAGCCTGCCACGACACCAGAGGGTTCTGGCCCAACGTCCTTCTCTCTTGGGCCATAGAAGACACAGCAGATCATTTTTCCTCTTCCGTCTTCAGTCTGGCTCAGCTGGTCTCAGCCAGCTGTACATCAGAACCCCTTGGGGAGCTTTTTTTAAAAATCTGGATGCCCAGAACCCACCCCAGGCCAGTTAACTAAGTCTCTGGGGGTGGGGCCCAGGCCTCAGTCTTTTTAAAGCTCCCTAGGTGATCCCAACCTGCAGCCAAGTTTGAGAAACATCAAGTCTAGGCCACCTCCGTCTTCTTTCTCCTATTCCCTTAAAGGCCAGAAGACTTCTCTTGTTCCTTCTATTTTCTTTTGTTAATCCTCAGGTTTTAACACTGTAATCGCACAGTTTACATTATGGGTGCTGCCATTCCAAGCCATTTAAAACATTTGCAACAACTTAGCCCTGTAGTCCCGTCCTTATCTACTTGTCTCTCTGTTGGCTTAGTCTCTGTGTCCCTCCTCCTCGCCTCCACAAGGTCACCCGCCAGGACCCCACTCTCCTACGAGGGGCTGCCGTCTGTAGCCCATCCTGGCACCTCCTCCCCCTGAGCTTCTGCGGATGGCAGCTGGGGGGCTGGGCTACAGCTTCTGCGGATGGCAGCTGGGGGGCTGGGCCCCCCCCCCCGGAGGGATGATCAGGGAGGGCTGCTCCCGTGATGATTGGTCCCAGAAGGAATAACTCTTGCAGCAACTCTTCTCTTCTTCTTGCTGGCTAAGTGTGTGGGTGTGCAGCAGGCATTTGCTAGGGAACGTCGGCAAAAAATAAAACTTTTCAAGCTTCAATTCTGCAGACAGATTGAGAGGCTCCCCAACAGTTCAGAATTGCTGAATCTGGCTCCATCCACCCACTTACGCCCCAGGAAGTGGTAGGTCGAGTTAGATGTGTTTGAATTTGTTAACAGTGGCCGAGCTTAGGGGAGTTTAAGTCATAAGGGTGACAGTTTAAGACAAACCAGGAACAGGTTGGACACCCACCGCATGCAGGGCACTGTGCGAGGCACTGATAAAACCAAGTGGGAGGTCTCCCCTGCTGAAGGTAGTTAATGGGCAGGGGAAAGGAAGGAACAGAAGTTTGGGGGAGGCTTAGAGTCTGCCTGAAATTCAAGAAGAGCAGAGGGCTGAAATTCAGTCCCTAGGCAAGGGTAAGAAGGAACTATGAAGAGCCATAAAGGGGCAGGTGGTGGGGTGAGTGATACTATGTGTTTAACTTCCTAGGATTTGGAGTCCGGGCACTATTTGCCCAGCCCATGCTCAACAATCATACTGCAGCCTCCATATTGTTTTAATCTTGCCATTTTGACCCTCAAGACATCCGGACCCCTCAGAGAGCCTAGCAAACACTATCTCAAGATAGCTGCCACTTCTATCTCAATCTGTCTCCATCTCCCCTGTGCGTGTCTCTTTTCCTCATTTTCTGACTCCTACACTTTATCTCCCTTGCTATGTCTTAGATACATAATGTTTTTTTCATGGAAAAGTAAAGAAATAAATCTAAGTTCTCAGTCTATTATCAGAGTAATAATGAATATCCCTGATGGAAATAACCGACACAAAATAAAAGAGTAACAGCAGCTGAAACTACATACAGGGGAAAAAATGATTATTGATGAAAAATGGCCCAAAGAATCATATCTTGACAAAAATGTAGACCTCCAAATCTGACTGGAGAAAAATTGGATTTGATAGAAATAACGACCACAAAATGAAACTCCCGAAGGCAGATGTTATAATTGGTAAAATTTGACATGGATGAAAACCTGGTAATGAATCAAATCTCGTTGTATCATTTAAATGGAAAAAGAATTAATGCTGATGAAAATAATTCCCATAAACTATAATATAAGTGGTAAAACTGGAAATGAATTATGCTGTAAGCGAAGTTGATCAATGAATTTTATTGCTTAATGATACTTGTTCTGGGAACCCTCATGCACAGTTGGTAGGAAAGTATATTGTTGCAGCCATTATGGAAAACGGTATGAGGTCCTTCAAAGTTAAAAATAGAAATACCACATGATCCTGTAATTATACTTCTGGATATTTACCCAAAGAAAACAAAAACACTAATTCAAAAGGATATATGCACCCCTATGTTTATTATTATTACAATAGGCAAACTATGGAAGTAGCCCAAGTGTCCATTGACAGATGAATGAATAAAGTGTCACATATACGTATATACAATGGCATATCACTCAGCCATAAAAAAGGAAAAGGAATCTTGTCATTTGTGACAATGTGGATGAACCTAGAGGATATTATGGTAAGTGAAATAAGTCTGGCAGAGAAAGACACATACCATACGATTTCACTCATATGTGGAATTTCAGAAACAAAACAAATGAATAAACAAACAAAAAAGCAGAAACAGACTCATAAATACACAGAACAAACTGGTGGTTGTCAGAGAGGGAAGAGGTTGAGGAGTGGTAAAATAGGTGGAGGGGATTAAGAGGTACAAACTTATAAAAGAAACAAGTCACAAGAATGCAAAGTACAGCATGTAGAATATGGTCAATAATATTGCAATAACATTGTATGGTGACAGATGGTGACCACACTTATCGTGCAGAGCATTGCGTAATGTATCTAATTGTTGATCACTATGTTGTACATCTGAAACTAATATGATATTATATGTCAACTATACTGCAATAAAAAAAGACACTTATTTTATTTTTTTATTTTATTATGTTATGTTAATCACCATACCTTACATCATTAGTTTTTGATGTAGTGTTCCATGATTCATTGTTTGCATATAACACCCAGTGCTCCATTCAATACGTGCCCTCCTTAATACCCATCACCAGGCTAACCCATCCCCCCACACCCCTCCCCTCTAGAACCCTCAGTTTGTTTCTCAGAGTCCATAGTCTCTCATGGTTCGTCTCCCCCTCCGATTCCCCCCCTTCATTTTTCCCTTCCTACTATCTTTTTTTTTTTTTAACATATAATGTATTATTTGTTTCAGAGGTACAGGTCTGTGATTCCTCAGTCTTACACAATTCACAGCGCTCACCATAGCACATACCCTCCCCAATGTCTATCACCCATCTACCCCATCCCTCCCACCCCCCACCACTCCAGCAACCCTCAGTTTGTTTCCTGAGATTAAGAATTCCTCATATCACTGAGACCATATGATACATAAAAGACACTTATTTTATTTTATTTTGTTTTTTTTAAAGATTTTATTTATTTAAAGACACTTATTTTAGAAATTACTTTCTTGATGGAAATCTATCAATGTTGGCATAATTTTGATTAAAATATTTATGGTCAAACTTCTGTTGGGGTAAAAAATTATCATGACTCCACAGAGGCTGCCTTCTGAAGAGGCAGCTAGGTGGAAGCTAAATCCCAACTCTGGGGTGGGACCTGGGAATCTGTATTTCTAAAACAATGTGCCACCTTCTGAACCTTAATTTATACAAACCAACCATTGTGCTCACTTCGGCAGCACATATACTCAAAAACCTAACTATTAAAAAAAATGTTTTGGGGGCAACTAGGAAAGTTTGAACACGGACAGGATATTAGATAATAGTAAGCAATTATTATTATTTTTTAGGTATAATAATGATGTTACAATCTTGTTTTTAAAAGTTTTATTATGGACTGAATTGTGTTCCCCCCCAAATTTAAACGTTGAAGCCCTAACCCCCAATATGACTATATTTGGAGACAGGGCCTTAAGGAAATAATAAGATTAAATGAGATCATAAGGGTGGGGCTCTAATCCAACAGGCCTGGTGTCCTTATAAGAAGAGGAAGAGACACCATGAGTGCGTGGGCACAGAGGAAAGGCCATGTGGGCTTGTAGAGAAAAGGTGGCCATCTGTATGTAAGCCAAGGAGAGAGGCCTCAGGAAAAACCAAACTTGCTGATGCCTTGATCTTGGACTTCTAGATAACAGAACTGTTAGAAACTAAATTTCTGTTGTTTAAGCCACTGAATCTATGGTATTTTGTTGTGGCAGCTCTAGCAAACTAAGACTAGTCCTTACATAGTAGAGACACTTACTAAATTATTTATGAGTAGAACAATATGTTGTCTGAGATTTGCTTTAAAATACTCCAGGGGGAAACATGCTTAGGAAATAAAAATTTAGAGTAAGGGACAGATGAAACAAAACTGGCTAAGAATTGACAATTATTGGAGCTGGGTAACAGATACGTGGAGGTTCATTACAGCATTCTCTTCTATGGTAGAGTATATTTGAAAATATCCAAATAAGCTTAAAAAAATTGACAGTGAAATTATTAAGATGATTTTGATGCACATCTAAGTAAGTAATTACTGAGAAAGGGTTTCCCAAAATCTTGTGTTCTAACCTGGGCTGTTATGGCCTGAAATAAATGTGTTACTAACATATATTTATAAATAAGAACTTAACTGAATACAATAAGGTGGTAGGGAAAGGAATCAAAATGCCAACTGCAAGCAGCAGAACTGCGGCCAAGGGACAAGCAGGCAAGGAAGAAGGAATCAGCATTTACTGAGTGCCTAATGCATATGAGATGCTTTGTAAACATTATCTTTGGATGCTCACACAGGTCTATGAAATAGACTTTTTAAAGTTTTAATCTTGGAGCGCCTGGTTGGCTCAGTCGTTAAGTGTCTGCCTTCGACTCAGGTCATGGTCTTGGGGTCCTGGGATCGAGTCCCAGTTCGGGCTCCCTGCTCGGTGGGAAGCCTGCTTCTCTCACTCCCTCTGCTTGTGTTCCTTCTCTCACTGTGTCTCTCTCTGTCAAATAAATAAATAAATAAAATCTTTAAAAAAATAATAAAAAAATAAAGTTTTAATCTTTTTCAAAAGTTTTAATGTGAAGAAACTGTGGCCCAGAGAGTATGAATGAATTCCAAAGATCCCACACTAGGAGGGGGCTGGGATTTGAATCCCAACTGACTGCCTCCAAAGCTTGCATTCTTTTCCCTACCCATCACCTCCTCCCTAGATATAGCCAAATTCCAGACCACAAAGGGCAGAGGAATTTTGAGGAGGATGGGATCATGGAGAGATGGGGCCAACAAGGACTAACGAAAGACCATGAAGGAATTGAGTTTGGATGTAGGTCCTGGAGGTAGAGTAAAGGAAATGGGAGCATCCCATGAGTGGGGAAGGATGGCAAGAAGCAGAAACTTGGTAGCAGATAGAGAATGAGATGAGAATGACAGGCATTGCGTGCTCCTGGGGAGATACGGCGAGGGCAGGATTGGGTGATGGGCATATGTTGTCTGAGATTTGCTTTAAAATACTCCAGGGGGGAAAAATGCTTAGGAAATAAAAATTGAGAATTGAAATTGGAGGTGTCCCAGGACTTGGACCTGGACAAGTTTGGTTAAGGTAACAGATTTCCAACCTATAATGCCTCCATCCACAGGTGAGGAAAGCCAGGAGGAAGTTGTTTCAGGTGGGGAGGGGAGAAAGGGATAAATTCAGCTTAAAGATGTAGAATTGGAGATGATAGTGGAACATCCTAGTGGAGAAGCCCAGATGGCAGTTGGGTTGACAGAATTTTAGATTTGAAAAATCATGAGATCTACCAGTTCATTCGAGAATATGAATCCAAGAAGTAACCAGTGAGAGCCTGGGGAATACAAAGATGTGAGTCCTCAAGTCTAACTTACACTGTGATACAGAATGTAGGCATTTCATTCTTTGTCTGCCTACTATGTTCCTGGCACAGTTCTAGGTGTTGGGGATGCAACAGTCCTGCGGTAGATAGATTGCGGGGGTTGTTACAAAGGCCTTTTAATTGGTCTCCTTGCTTCCACCCTGGCATCTCCTTCATTTTTACTCAGCCAGGAGCCATTACAGTTGCTATGTTACACGTATGGTCTATGTACATGGACTAAATGTAAAAGGAACCCCCTTGACAGTGTTGTGGGCAGTCCACCCCACGTGGCTATACGTAGCAGCCCCGGGAAAGGGACCCTGTTACAAGTCAGCTCACATTACCCCTTGGCACCAAATGCTCCAGGAGCTCTTTTCTCTTTTCCCCAAACACGTAAGCCATACTCTAGCCTCAGAACCTTGGCGCTGGCACTTCTCTCTACCTAGAAAGCTCTTCTGCCACATATCTATCCAAATCTCCCTCAAGGCTTTACTCAACTGTCACCATTTCATGGAGGCCTTCCTTGGCCACCGGTTCCAAACTGCAACTATCTCCATCTTCCTCTGCTACCTTCCTAATCTCCTATACCTGGCTCTCACTGGCGCTTTTGCTTTTTTTTTTTTTTTTTTGCTTACTTGTTTCTTTCTAACACAGTATTTATGTTAACTTTTTAAGTTGTCTGTCTACCTTCATTGGAATAGAAGCTAGACAGGGCCGGGGTTTTGTCCCGTTTGTTCACTGCTCTAACTCCAAGAATTAAGCGCAGTGTCGGGCACATAGGAGGTGCTCAATGCATGAATGAATTCATTGTTTCATGAATAAATTACAGCATAACAGGGTAACTGATAGAATAAAGACGTGGACAAAGTGCCGAGGAATGAAAAAGGGGTGCCAATTCAGTCTACCTGAGAACATCAGGGAAAGTTTCACAGAAAAAGTGACGCTTGATCTGGGACTTGAAGAGAGGGTGGTGGGTCAAGGCAGATGTGGTAGGTGGAATAATGGCCCCCAAAGATACCCAGGCCCTTATCCCTGGAACCTGCGAATGTTACCTTATATGACAAAAGAGACTTACAGATGTGAGTAGGTATCTTGAGGTGGGAGAGATTATCCCGTATTATCTGGTGGACCCCCATATGCGATCACAAGTAAGCTTGTAGGAGGGCGACAAAAGCAGATGTAACAGCAACAGAAGTGCAGGTGGCCATGAAGCAAGATACTTACTTCGCTGCTGGCTTTGAAGACAGAGGAAGGAACTGCCAGCCAAGGAATGCGAAGAATGCAGATCCAGAGGCTGGAAAAGACAGTTGGATTCTTCCCCAGAGCTTTCTAAGGGAGCATGGCCCTGCTGACATCCCTCATTTCGGCTTAGTGGAACTGAGGTCAGACTCCTGATCTCCAGGACTGTGAGGAAATAAACGTGTGTGTGTGTGTGTGTGTGTGTGTTTAAGACTTTATTTATTTATATGACAGAGAGAGACACAGCGAGAGAGGGAACACAAGCTGGGGAGTGGGAGAGGGAGAAGCAGGCTTCCCGCTGAGCAGGGAGCCCGATGTGGGGCTCGATCCCAGGACCCTGGGACCATGACCTGAGCCGAAGGCAGACGCTTAACGACTGAGCCACCCAGGCGCCCCAAATGTGTGTTGTTTTAAGGCACTTAGTTTGTGGTGATTTGTTAAAGCAGCCAGAGGAGACTAACACAGCAGGTAAGGGCGTCCTAGTAAGAGGGAAGCATATGCACAAATCACGAAAGTGGCAGCACATTTAAGAATCCCCTGAGAAGCTGAATGTATCTGGGTTGGGCAATAGGAACTGGAGGAAGATGGGGCTGGAGATGGTAGCAGGGGCTAGATTGTGAAGGACCTTGCAGGTCAGGCAAAGGAGTGGAGTATATTCTGCGGGTGTAGGGCAGAGCGGGGACGCTGTGTCGTGTTGCCCAGATCCCCTTTCAGGACTGAAGGGCTTATTCTGTGGGCTTCATGGCATGCTGCTAGCAGATGGCCCTTCCTCTCAGTCTTCTTGTGCTCTTTCCTGAAGGTAGCCACCTTGCCCAAGCTCACGCCAGTTTCCTGGAGCAGCCTACATCCAATGACTGGTCTACATAGAAGTAGAAAGAGTCTGTCAATCTTACCCCAATTCAGGAGAACTCTGAAGGCCATCCCAATATCAAAAGTCCCCCTGGGGATTTGTTGAAGCTTTATTTTGATGACTTCTCCATGTGTCTGTCCAATCCTGCCCCTTCTGCCCCGACACAGGTGTTAATTTCAAGAGCTCTCCTAAGTAGACATCAGACCTGCTAGTCTCTGTCTATTTCTGCTTTCTGGAACTCAGCCTGCCAATGTGAGCTAAGAAGTCTTTAAGCAAGAGAGTGAAAAGTGAGACTGGCTTGGGTGGTGATAGTGATAGATCAGTGTGAGGATGATCTAGGTTGTGGAAAGACTGGAGGAGGAATCAGTTAGGAAAATGGAGCAAAATTGCAGGTGAGAGGTAATGAAGTCCCGGACAAGGGTAGAGGCAAAAGGAACTCTATGTGTGGTCATCAGCTTTTCTATAAACAACCTCATGGAGAGAAGGTCATCATTCCCAGAGAAGCCTTGTTCACTGCCTGGACTAAAAAGAAGTCCTTCCGCATGATGGCCCAAATCATTGCATTTTTGTCCTTCATTTCTAGTCTGGTTTTGTAGAACAAGTCAATTTTCTTACCAAAAATATGTTCTCTGTTTCCCTGATGAAAAATCAGCTTTGGGAAGTAGCAGATTTGACCAGCCATTCTTCTTAGAATAAGAAGCCTACCAAATTGTGAAACTTCCACTGGGAAGTGTTCTTTCAATTTCTCCTTGAATATCTCCAATATCGGGGAGCTCATTATCTTCTTGCAAGGCAGCGTATTCTCACTCTTAGCAGAGATCCTTATATTAAACCTGAAATTGCCCATAGTTTTTCACTTGGTTAGTTCTAAGTGAGGCATGATCATCAGCATGGAACAAGGTGTTTAGTAGACCTAGCTTTGGAGTCAGACAGAACTGGGTTTAAATCCAGACTGTGCTCCCTACAGTGACCTCAGTCCATTTATCTCACCTAGTTTGCTCAGTGCAAAAGGGGGATAAAAATACAATACACCTTCTTGTTGTTGTTTTAAAAATATCTTTAAAGCCTGTTACTTGGCACATGGTAAATGCTTAATAAATGGTAGATACGATTATGGATGTTAGATGTCAGTTGAATAGATCTCCTCCAAAGTATTGCATTATGATATGTGCCCTCTTCAGAGGAGAGAGAGAGAGACAGAGAGAGAGAGAGTGTGTGTGTGCTGTCTCTCCATTGAATTGTGAGCGAGTGGATATGCAGCTAGCCTTTCAAATTAAATGTATGTTAAGCACAGATATGGTGTATAGACTCTCATTCAGGACATGCAGAGGGTATAATCAAGGCGTCTCTCAGGGCTGTCTATTTGCCTACTTAGAAGGAGAAAGAATTTGCTTTCCATTTACCAAACAGCAGGCCTGCATAATAAGAAAGGATTGATTTTCTCAGTGTTCCATTAGCTCCGGGTCTTTAAAGAGAGCATAATGCACTCCAGTGGGGAGATGAATTGCATCATCCGGGAGCTGGAAAGAGACCTGGAGAGGAATCAGGCTGGAGTCTTAGCTTTCAAAGGGAATAATCCTACTCTCCTCCACATTTACCATATATGCTTTTTAAAAAAAATTCCTTTAAGTCTGGCAGTTTATACCCACATTTCTGATCCAGACACACGTTTCATAACCAGCTCAGCTGCCGACCCAGTTAAATAATAATGAGTGATTTTTATAAATCTAAACTTTTTCTCTCATAAGAACCCAGCAGACAAGGCTACAGGGCGGTGGCTGGAGGAGGAGTCATCATCAGTGGTGATGTTGAAACCCATTTGATTGATGGCGCTAAACACTAGCTGTCTGCCCATCGAACCGCTGGTGGGAGAGAAAGAATTCAGTGAAGCCACTGTTTTGTCCACCCGTAATCCACACAAGTAAAAGATAGCAACTGAAAGAAGAATTCTCAGAGAATTCAGGGATGTTTTCTCCCCCACTGAAGAAAGGTTGCCTACTGGAGGCTGTTGTCGGAAATACAGAATAACCAGTGGTAAGAAGGCAGATGTTTAACAACAGACTGGGGTGAGGGAGTCCTGATTTGTAGAAAGTGCTTGTTGCGGTGGTGCAAATCTTCTCACCATGGTCTGTTCCAAGGTCCCAACATGACGTCGCTGAATGTGGTGGTGGGAGAAAGTAACCAGTAGCACACCATGGCCTGGTGTTTCCACCATTCGGATACAATACAAGTGGTAAACTCGAGGGCATGGAGAATAGTAAAATGCAGTGAAATAATCGGGACATGGAGATTTTTGAGTATTTATCACCTTCGTTCTTATGTATTTATTTGGGTATAAGTTTGCAAAATGTAGTTTTTTTTCCTAAAGATTTTATTTATTTATTTGTCAGAGAGAGAGAGAGAGAGAGAGAGAGAGAGAGCAAGCACAAGCAGGAGGAGCAGAGGGAGAGGGAGAAGCAGGTTCTCCGCTGAGCAGGGAGCCCCATGCGGGGCTCGATCTCAGGACCCTGGGATCATGACCTGAGCTGAAGGCAGATGTTTAACCGACTGAGCCACCCAGGTTTCCTGCATAATATAGTTTTTAATTATGGCTGTTTTTAACGGCCAGCTCTCAGAATTCCTGAAAATTTAACACTTTGTGTGAGTCAATCTAAGAGGCTCCAGCTCAACCCTGACTTTCGTGGCCCTTGAAGATAAAGAACACATTTTCCTCGGATGTTGGGGATGGGAGGCATATAAACTTCTCTCAGGTCCAGTCCCCACCCCTGACCATCTACTCATTCCTTCATCTTTTGTTTAGTCAATAACTAAATATATGCTGGGCACTGGAAATAGTGAAATGACCAAGAGGAGAGCTCGAGATAGATTACAGGGGAGTGTAATAAGACATGTGACCGAGATAGAAGTGGGTAAGGTGAAGGTGAGGAAGGAAGGGTGGCCTCCTGGACTGGGATCCAGGGATGCCTTGCTAAAGATCTCGCTCCAAGATCTGGGATCCAAAGATGCCTCGCTCCAAGATCTTCTTGATATGGTAGATCTTTCCCCTGTTAATACACTCTCTTCGTCATCACCAAGGACACCGCCCTCTTCCTACCTTGTTAACTGCTCCAGCTCAGTCTCTTTTGCCAGTTCCTCCTTACCTCCACGACCTCCTAATGTTGCAGTGTCCCAGATCCCTGCCTTGGACCTCTACTCTTTCTTCCCTCCCGCACCCAGTGGTTAGTTACCCAGCGTCATGGCCACAGCTCATCCACCCCCAGCGTGACCCTTCCTCTGAACTCCAGACTCATGTATATCACCCATTTGAGAACCCTACTGGACAGCTAGTAGATATCTCACACTTAACATGCTGAACACCTGACCTTCTGTCCTTTGAAACTCGCTTCTCCTCCATCTTCTCCATCCTGGGAAACAGTAGCTCTATCCTTCTAGCTATTCAGGGGCTCAAGTCTATAAGGCATATTTGACTCCCCTTTTTCTCTAACACCTCAAATTCAATCTTTTGGCAAAGACTGTGGACTCTGTCTTCAAAACATCCAAAGTGCAACCATGTCTTACCCCTCCCAATACCTTCAGTGTGGACCAAGCCATCGTCATGTCTCACCTGCATGTTGCATTACAGTCCTGGTGAGCCTCCCTGCTTCCACTCTGTTCACACCCCCTTCCTCCCATCACCTCCATAGCTTCTCAGCATAGAAGCCAGAATGGTCCCATTAGGAAAAAAAAAGTTTGATCATCCCATTACAGTGCCTGACATATGGCAAACATTCTGTCACTGTTGCTTTTAAATGCACAGAAAATGTATTCTACTCGGTGATACCATGATTTCTAATGCCCGATTTTGTTGGTTCTCAAAGACAAACAACTTGTGCTTAAACAGGGCACCCATGATTATGCGGGCGGCTGAGTAGGTCTTTAGTCTCAGGACAGAGGAGACACTGGACTGCAATGCACAAAATAGCACAGAAGAGCTGTTTTAATAGCTGAGACTAATGTGGTTTCATTTAGAGAGTGAAAACTTTCCAATTTAGCAAAATGAAAAAGAAAGTCTTTCTGTCTCTCTTTTCTCTTCACATTTATCTGTACCTATCCCTGTGTTCATTTTTTAAAAATTGATATGTCATTTTCTTACAGTGTAATTCACCACTTTTAAGTGTACAGTTCTTTAAATTTTGACAAATCAGGTAACCACCACCACCACCAAATGACTTTCTCTTGAGTAAAATAGGGATTTCTGGGTATACCTGGGCTATCAAAAAGCCTATATTTTAGAATATTCCTGAGTAAATGCAGGCCTCTTACTCTCAAATCCCTGACAAACACCAATGGAAGTGGTAAAAGCACTCTTCCCTCTGGAGGATCTTCTGTGTCTCAATCAATAAGAGGAGTGATTTGTAAATTAACAAAGTCCTTGTTCGGTCAAGTGGCTCTATTCAAAATAATTTTACAAGTACTCAGAAATAGTTCATAGCTTTCCTTCTTTTTCTTTTTTTTCCTTTTTTAAAATTATTATGTTATGTTAATCACCATATATTACATCATTAATTTTTGATGTAGTGTTCCATGATTCATTGTTTGCGTATGACACCCAGTGCTCCATGCAGAACATGCCCTCTTTAATACCCATCACCAGGCTAACCCATCCTCCCACCCCGCTCCCCTCTAGAACCCTCAGTTTGTTTTTCAGAGTCCATCGTCTCTCATGGTTCATCTCCCCATCCGATTTCTTCCCCTTCGTTCTTCCCCTCCTGCTATCTTCTTCTTCTTCTTTTTTTTAACATATAATGTATTATTTGTTTCGGAGGTACAGATCTGTGATTCAACAGTCTTGCACAATTCACAGCGCTCACCATAGCACATACCCTCACCAATGTCTATCACCCAGCCACCCCATCCCTCCCACCCCCCACCACTCCAGCAACCCTCAGTTTGTTTCCTGAGATTAAGAATTCCTCATATCAGTGAGGTCATATGATACATGTCTTTCTCTGATTGACTTATTTCGCTCAGCATAACACTCTCCAGTTCCATCCACATCATTGCAAATGGCAAGATCTCATTCCTTTTGATGGCTGCATAATATTCCATTGTATATATATATACCACATCTTCTTTATCCATTTATCTGTCAATGGACATCTTGGCTCTTTCCACAGTTTGGCTATTGTGGACATTGCTGCTATAAACATCAGGGTGCACGTACCCCTTCGGATCCCTACATTTGTATGTTTGGGGTAAATACCCAGTAGTGCAATTGCTGGATCGTAGGGTAGCTCTATTTTCAACTTTTTGAGGAACCTCCATACTGTTTTCCAGAGTGGCTGCACCAGCTTGCATTCCCACCAACAGTGTAGGAGGGTTCCCCTTTCTCTGCATCCCCGCCAACATCTGTCATTTCCTGACTTGTTAATTTTAGCCATTCTGACTGGTGTGAGGTGGTATCTCATTGAGGTTTTGATTTGGATTTCCCTGATGCCGAGCGATGTTGAACACTTTTTCATGTGTCTGTTGGCCATTTGGATGTCTTCTTTGGAAAAATGTCTGTTCATGTCTTCTGCCCATTTCTTGATTGGATCATTTGTTCTTTGGGTGTTGAGTTTAAGAAATTCTTTATAGATTTTGGATACTAGCCCTTTATCTGATATGTCATTTGCAAATATCTTCTCCCATTCTGTCAGTTGTCTTTTGGTTTTGTTGACTGTTTCTTTTGCTGTGCAAAAGCTTTTTATCTTGATGAGGTCCCAATAGTTCATTTTTGCCCTTGCTTCCCTTGCCTTTGGCGATGTTTCTAGGAAGAAGTTGCAGCAGCTGAGGTCGAAGAGGTTGCTGCCTGTGTTCTCCTTTAGGATTTTGATGGACTCTTGTCTCACCATAGCTTTCCTTCTTAAGAATACTAAACATTTCCCTTGTTTATATATTGATTTGCCTTACAAGCATTTTTCCCACTGAGAGTGCAAAAAAGTCCAGCCTGCTGGAACACTGTGATTGCCTTGTGGTCGGTGAGGTCTCGCCCTGCGATCGAGTAGGGCTCAAAGCCCTCATCCAGGCCAATGTGCTACCTGCTTGTTTGATTTTCATTTTTTCTTAAACAAGATAGTTCTTTATGGATGCAGAGAATACACTAAATTAACAATACCAATGGGAAAAGACACTGATGTTCAACACCCGGCATAAATAAAACATGCCCTTTCTTAACTTATCTGGTCTTTCACTGGGATGGTTATTATTATTGTTCTTTTTATTATGCAATGGTTATCAACCTGGGCTGCATATAATAATCACAGAGAAGCTTTAAAAACAAATAAAGAAAAATGATGCCAGGTCCCATCCCAGAACAAGTCTGAATTAAAATCTGAGTGGGACCCAGGAATCAGAAATGGTTAAGGCTCCCTGAGGATATTCTTTTTTTTTTTTTTTTTAAGAATTTGTTTATTTGACAGAGACACAGTGAGAGAGGGAACACAAGCAGGGGAAGTGGGAGACGGAGAAGCAGGACCCCCACCGAGCAGGGAGCCCAATGCAGGGCTCGATCCTAGGACCCTGGGATCATGACCTGAGCCAAAGGCAGATGCTTAACGACTGAGCCACCCAAGCGCCCCTCCCTGAAGATATTCAAATGTGCCACCTAGACTGAGAACCACTGTTTTAGTATTTGTCTTTGACTTTTAGCCTAGGCCATCCGCAAATTACTATGCGTTCACTTGTGCAACCTAAAAATTCTCAAAATACGTGTGTTGGTTGGGGAGGATGGTGTTAAGGTGTACAATTAGCCATGCCCCCTAGGGGTGATTTGTATTTATTTTAAATTTCAAATAACGTGAAAGGAGGGCTTGTGTCTGGGGCACGCAGAGTTAGCTCCTCCTGACTGTGAGAGCCAATTGTTAAATTTTCAGGAATTGGGTGATATAGGGCGTTATTAAAAATTAAATTATATAAACTTAGGATTAAATAAATTCTGTTTAAAAATGGAGGTAATAAATACTCAAAATTCTTCACATCCTAATTATTTTACTACATTTTACTATTATCATGTTCTTGAGGTTACTTAGGTCTATTGTATAGAAACCCTAAACAATGGTGAGCTGCTGAGCATCGCTTCCCAACCACATTGGGTGATATCACAAGGTAGCTGGAAATCAGCTTCGGTAGGAGTATTTATACCATGGAAATTGGCAAGTGCTGCAAATTATGGCTTTGTCACTTGGAGATCCAGTTGTTAAACATTTGCCAGTGTGCCTACTGGCTTGGGTTAACTAAAGAGAAAGATGGTACCTGTGATTTCCTATTGTCCCGTACAGAGTAGCTTCAGGTAGTGGAGAGAACTCTGTGCTGACCAGTCTGCTAATCATTTTAAGAGTATCATCTCTGTCGGGGTGCCTGGGTGGCTCAGTCAGTTAAGCATCTGCCTTTGGCTCAGGTCATGATCCCAGGGTCCTGGGATCGAGCCCCACATTGGGCTCCCTGGTGGGGAGCCTGCTTCTCCCTCTCCCTCTGCTGCTCCCCCTGTTTGTGCTCTCTCTCTCTCTGTCAAATAAGTAAATAAAATTAAAAAAAAAAAAAGAATATCATCTCTGTCCCTCAATTTCCCTCATCTCTAAAGCAGGTAAAAGTGTCATGCTTGCCCTTGTCATCTTATAAGATCATTGTGAAAGAAAAATTTATTTTACCTGTAAAGATAGTTCTGTGGTTTATGATTTGTAGTTTAACAAAAGGGCTGTAGAAAAGCGAATACATTGTATATGAGGCATTGTTACGGAGTACAGAGGATCACAGGGTCTCCAGGGAACAGTCAACAGATATGAAGGCATATTTTATATTTAATTCAGTGTTTGGCTGGCTGTGAGGAGTGACGGAATAATGCGTCAATGCCCAACTCTGGATTCGGTGGCCTTTGGGGGGAATCTTGAAACACCGAAACAGTTTTTCAGGTGGCACATTTTGGTTACGCTGGGAGAGTTGAGTGGCTAAATTAACTCATGGCTCAAGCTAAATGTTATTAATAACTCAGAATTTTATGTGAAGATTATTCATTTGTAGGCTTTTTCTTTTTCACAGAAAAATGTGTGAACAAAACGTAAAAGGATTCATTTAGCCCCAAGTCCTGTGATTTCAATGTGGGGCAGAGTGGTAAGGTGTCACTGTACTTCCTCAATTCTCACACTTGATCTGTAGTTGTGAACTCAGTTTGGTCCAGAAATGGAAAATGTCACTCTCATTCTTGCCCTACTGTGGCCATTAGACATAATCTTGAGTGGTCTCTACCCAGCTCTGGACTACAGACCCTTGGGGAAGTGTAAAATCATGGGTAGGATCTGAATCCATTTCAACCCTCAAAGCTTTTTTTTTTTTTTTTTTCTGTCTTTTCTGTAAAATAAATAGTGACTATTTTCCAAATCCATCCAGACACTGTTCCTAGGAGCCAAACACAATTTTATTTCAAAGCTTTACTGAATCCATAGTCTTTGGGTTATCAGGGCTTCCCTATGGTTACATGGGCTGTCCTCTGGCCCAAAGTGCCCAGCTGAGGAGCTCATATAAGAATTGAAACCAGCTCTAACTCCCTTCCACGAGCCATTTGTCCTACTTTGGGGCTGAGTCATCCCTGAGTGGCATCATTTTTTAATTGATCCATCTGGAAAGCCCTCTTTCAATTTCATAAATGCGTGTAAGTACTGGCAAGGGCTCTGTGGGCATTATATATGTTCTAAGTCAGTTGACAGATATTAATAAACAACTACCAGAATACAGGTGTCCAAGTGTTTTGCCATCAGAAAAAGAAATCTTGGGGCACCTGGGTGGTTCCGTTGGTTAAGCATCTGCCTTCGGCTCAGGTCATGGTCCCAGGGTCCTGGGATCAAGCCTCATTGGGATCCCTACTCATCGGGGAGTCTGTTGCTCCCTCTCCCTCTGCCGCTCCCCGTGCTTGTGCGTGCTCTCTCTCTCTGTCAAATAAATAAATAAAATCTTTAAAAAAAAAAGAAAAAGTAATCTTTATGCCTCAAAGGGTTGGAAAATCCTGCGTGAGATCTTCAATCTGTTTGAACCCACATTTCCAATTCTCTGAGTTGTGTGTGTGTGTGTGTGTGTGTGTGTGTGTACGTCAGTGTATGCGTGTGTATGAATGAAGTTGGAAGCTCACCCCCCAAATAGAGACCAGATTAACTGGATTTTACCAATCTCCATTCTTCCCCAGACTCTGCTGAAGACTCTATTCATAACATGGTTGTCATGGACCCATCCACACTCTACCAGTTAACTTTTGCTGCACAAGACAGCCCAAGTCTTATGCTAAAACAATACACATTTATTATTTCTCATGATTCTATGGGTCAGCTAGATCAGCTGAGTTGGGGCTGGATGACCTAGAATGGCTTTGCTTACATGTCTGGTGGTTGGCTCTGTGACAGCTGGGGCAGTGGGGAAACTTGACCATGTATCTTTTGTCATTCAGCAGGCTAGCTTGGGTTTACTCACTTAGCTGTGAGGTTCCCAAGAGTGCAAGAGAGTTAGCCCTGATGCACAAACAGTCCGACAGCCTCTGCTTGCATCCTGTTTGCTCAAGTCACCACGGCGAAGCAAGTAGCAAGTCCAGCCCAGAGTCTGAGTAGGAGGACACGGCCAGACGGCATTGATAGAAATCGTGGCCATGTTTGCAAATTACCATACTCATTGATTTTAAAGATATTAGGGAACAATATTCTACTTACAGTTTCTTTCTTTCTTTTTTTTTTTTTAAGATTTATTTATTTGAGAGAGAGAGAGAGAGAGAGAGAGTCAGGAGGGGCAGAGGGAGAAGGAGAGAGAGAATCTTAAGCAGGCTCCACACCCAGGGCAGTGTCTGATGTGGGCTTGATCTCACGACCCTGAGATCATGACCTGAGCCAAAATCAGGAGTTGGAGGCCTAACCGACTGAGCCACCCAGGCACCACTTACTTCCTGTTTCTACTAGAGAAAAAGAACTGTTTCTCGCTTCGTCTAACATTATGGCTATGTAATTTTTAATTTTCTAGTAGCTACGTTAAAAAAAAGTAAAAAAGAAACAGATAAAATGAACTTTCACAATGTATTTTATTTAACCCAATATATCCAATGTCATCATTTCAGCATATAATCAATATAAAGAATCATGAGATATTTTTCTTCCTTTTACTTTTTCATACTGAATCTTCCACATCTGGTGTACATTTCACACTTAGAGTACATCTGAATTTGGACTGGCTGCATTTCAAGTGCAATAGCCACTGGGGCTGATGTCTACCACACTAGACAGCACAACTTTATTTTTTTTAATGTTTATTTTTTTAAAGGTTTTGTTTATTTATTTGACACAGAGAGAGAGACAGCGAGAGAGGGAACACAAACAAGGGGAGTGGGAGAGGGAGCCCAATGCGGGGCTCGATCCCAGGACCCTGGGACCATGACCTGAGCCGAAGGCAGACGCTTAACTGACGGAGCCACCCAGGCGCCCAACAGCACAACTTTAGAACACAGACTTCATTTCTTTATTTACATGAAAAAACTGAGGCTCAGAGAGGATAAGTAGCTTTCCCAAGGTCATATGGCTGGTAAGTGGTTGAGCCCGGATTCAACCCAAGGCTTTACCAAAGGCTTTACTCTTTCTACTCTACCACATTGGCTGCTTCAACACGCATGATTTTTTGGGGGTGGGGAGGAGGCCATGTATCAGAGCCTTGCTTTTGAGATGTAAACTATTCCCTTTTCCTTAGCCCAGAGGGTCTAAATCTATCTCTGACTTCCAAGCCTTCCACAATTGAGCCTCTCCTAGCTCATTTGGACTGTTCTGCCTTTGTGCAGTCTCCCTTCCCACCCTGCATACACACCATGTTAACCTGGGACTTGGAAGACATATTTCGCTCCTGTAATTTCCCTCCTGTACTACCTACCCTTCCGATGTCAGCTCACCAACTCTGAAAGATGGGCTTTTCTTTCTTTCCTGGTGGTGCTCTATCTCCAGAACCATTGTGAGGGTCTCAGGGACAAGAGCTATGCCAATGATTTCTCTTTATCTCCCCATACAGCCTTTTGGAGGTTCTTTCTTGGTATCAGGAGCCCCATAAATCAGTGACCCATCTGAGCTGGCATCAGAGGAAAGATCAGGGCGCTCAAAGAAAGGGCACTGGACGATGGCCTCCGAAGCACCCTCTTCCTCTGAAAGGGAAGGAAGGCAGCTGGCTGAGCACATGACGAAGCAGCAGGCTCGGGGCAGCCTGGTACGTCAGAGGCCATCAACGGATGTTTTGTTGGAAGAATGGATCAACTGTACTTCTAAGTCAGTTTGAGCCCAAAGCAGGGTGAGATTGACAGACTGCTCACCACACGCACAAAACTGACACACGTAGTATCTTGCAGATAATATGTAAATGCTGAGTGTAAACTCAGTGGCAGAATAAAAATGGATGTTAATGGTTGACAACTAAAAACCGCTCAGTCTCGGAATGATCTTTTCCAACATTCTATTTTTCTATCTGAAAAGAATATATTTTCCAATGTCTTCTATGTTCCTCTGGTGAAAAAAACAGCAATTAAAGACTCATTTTTGATTGATCCTTTCCAACATTTTACCTGTTTTTCTGTTCGAAGAAAGCATATTTTTCAGCACTTTTTTGGTTTTCCTCTGATGAAACATTGGAGCAGTTTTGGTTCTTGGTTTTTTTTTTTTCATGTAATTAAGCTGATTAGTATCCCATATGGAGTGGAAACAATTGGTTTCACGTACGCTGGTGTACAGTTACCCACAGAGCTGTAATTGTTTACATGTTTCCCATTTCCTTGTGGAAATTTTTAGACTTTGTTAGATAAAGATCTGGCAGACTTGAACTCTGTGAACATTACAGCCTCTGGTTATCAGACATGCCTGTATCCTGTTCAGTGGTACGAGATGAAATAGGTATTCTACAGTTTTGTACAGAAGGAACTTTGAAGATGCTCGCCCAGCATCCATTTCCTTTTGCCTATTTCTGGCAGCCCCCTGATTTTTGTTCAGGGAGTTTTGTTCAGGCCCATGCGGCCTGAGGTTTAGGGAGCCGCCTCCACACTGCAATAGCGTGGGCTTGACTGGTCTGAGAATCCTGCCCCCTTGCCACAGAGATTCATTAGACGAGGAATCCAGACCTGAGACAATTAGTGTGTGGCATTCCTCAGGTCACGGGGATTGGTTCAGGAAGGGGCATCTGACCAAATTCTGGCCATTGAGATGAAATGGAAGGTTTGGCAGGAGTTTTGGGGTGAGAGGGTCTCAGTCTTAAGAGTGGTGTTACTGAGCCAAGTGGTCCCTCTTCCTGCGGACAGTGTTATGGTCAGACTGAAAAGCTAGGAGACGCTATGGTCACCTTGCTGTTGGCTTGAGTATGTTGCCAACCCAGAAAAGAGGGACGGACCAAGCAAATGATAGAGAAGCAGTTTGGAGGCTGATGGAACCACACTTGATGGCCACTCGACATCTGGACTCTTCTAGTTACATGGGCCAGCAAATCCCCCTTTAGGGTGTGAGCTGGTGAAATGGAGTTTCTGTCACTTTCTGCCAAACGCATCACTACTGATATAGACGATTTTACCAAAGAAATGTGAATCGAAAAATGAGAAGTCAGATTAACATAAATGTGTAGATGTGCTAGGAAATACAACAGAAAGCAGACCTGGGTGGCGTATAGTGTCCTGCCACCCCTACCCCTACCTTCTATCTTCCAAATGAAGAGATGAGTTCCTAGACTTTCAACAAAGCTTTGAAGTGACATAGCCTTAGCATTCCTGCTGGGCGTATAAACCTGAGCTATCCACAAAAATCCGTCCTTTGACAACTTCCTTCAGAGAAGTTCTACGGGCAACTTGGTATCCGAACTTACCTTCACCTAATCTTAGCAGCTAAGCCCTAGGCCTCCTACTTTTTTGCTGTAGTTCTTGTAAAATATTTGAACAGAAAATAGTTTGGTGTATCTCCTGGTTTCTGTCTTGATAACCTTGCCCTTTTTCTTGAAGTGGCTTGTTTTTTCTTTATGAAGAAATGCTTAAGAAGATAAGTCTTTCCCTTCCCTAGACATGAGCATGGCACCCTGATAAAAATAGTGTAGTCAAATTCTGTCTGAACCTCACGCTGTATTCCCAAGCAACTTGTCAAGATATTTTGCTAAACATCTTGGAGTTCTCCTGCCAAGAATTCTGGTGGCAGTTGTCAGGCCATAAAATTGCAATCTCCTGATTACCAATGAATGAACAAATGAATGGTCTCTCCAATGAGGGATGACATCATATTGTATAGATTTACTGCTACTCTTTTGAAGAATCTATTGCAGTCCTGGTTTAGAGTGCTACTATATTTATTATTTATTTATTTATTTATTTATTTATTTATTTATTTATTCATTTTTAAGAGAAGGAGAGAGGGGTGGGGACGGGGAGAGGGAGAGAGAGAATCTTAAGCAGGCTCCATGCCCAGTGCAGAGCCTGACACAGGGCTCGATCCCACAACCCTGAGATCATGACATGAGCTGAAATCAAGAGTCAGATGCTTAACCAACTGAGCCACCCAGGCACCCCTTCCTTTATCTTTTAAAATGGCTCTGAACTTTCTGAAGTTTAATAATTAGAATGGAATATTTTACAAACTTTCCTCAATATTCACCAATGAGTATTATATCATTATTTACCATGCAACTATTATTTTGACACATTGCAAAGCACTGGAAATATGGCCAGAGTTACATTTGCCTAATTATCTAACCCTGGAGTTTCTTTTTAAAGGGAATGGTGTGGACAAAGGGAATGCATAAAGCATATGTCAGGGAAGAGTGAATTGACCAGTCTGGCCAGAGTAGAGAATAATGGGGAATTTTTTTCACAAGGTAATGTAGAAAATCTTAAAACCCAAACCAAGAAGTTTGGATTTTTCTCTCATAGGTGTATGGTCCTAGGTATGGGAGGAATGAGGACTGCAGGCCTTAAGAAGGTGAATCTGGTTGCAGAGTGCACGACCCTGAGGCTGGGGCCCATTTCAGATGACATGAAGTGGTCCATGTGCAGCTGGAACAGCATGACTGCAAGTGTGGCAAGAACAGTGGGAACGATGAACGAAGATGTTAGGAGGACAAAGAATTGACTTCCCTTGGGGACCAACTGGATAAGAAAGGCATTAAGAGGGCATCAAAAGTGATCCTAAGGCTCCAAGCCTCCATAATGTGTGGGTGAAATTACCACTGGAAAAGTCAGGAAATGCAAAAAGGGGAGGCAATATTAGGATAAGAAAAGGAATCTGTTTCCCGAACGACTGAGTTTGAGGTGACAGTAGGACAATGAGGTAACGCTGCCCATCAAGCTGTTGGAAAGATGTGACTAGAGGTGAGAAGAACAGTCGGCTGGAAATAAGATCTGGGAGCTGTTGCCTCCTCAATTTCTCTTTCCTTCTGAGTAAAATCCCACCTGTGTTTGGGTTGCAATGGCCCAGATGGAGAGGATAAGTCATGACTGGCCAAAGTCCAAATATGATAACTTAATTCCCTTTGGTTGGTCAAGCAGTTCTGGCCAATGGCCAAGGGGCTTCTAGGAAGGATTTTCTTCCTGATAAAACAGACCTCCATGAGAAGGCCAGTTTGCTTCCATCTCTTTCCTTCCTGCTTGTGATCCTGTCAGAAGAGAATGGGATTGTTGGAGAGATGTGCCTTGGCACATTGAGAGGTATGGCTGCCACGCGGATGGCGACAAAGTGGAAAGATGGTAAGAAGCTTTGGTCACTGGTGTCCTTGTTGGTCTGTGGAACAAAGTCTGGAATTGCCTACACCTAGCCTTCTTGTTACACATAAGTTTATTAAATGCCTTCATTACTTACGTTACTGCTAGCTGGTATTTTATTACCTTCCCCTGAACATATCTCAACTGAAACAGATGTAACTACTAATGACCGTGAGAATGGACGTGAGCTGAGAGGGAGGGAGTAAGAGAAAGACAAAGCCTGGAGATAACACCCATATTTAAGGGATGGAAGCTTTTCGCTAATTAAACTTTGAGATTTTTAATAAAAAAAGCTACGTAGGAAACGTGTTGTGAGTATGAAAACATACCACACACAAAAACACACGCCTACACCCTCACTCCTCGAACCACATATTCCAGAGAGCGTACGTTCCAAACGAAAGGGCAAAAAGGAGACGGGTTTCAGTTTGGAACTACAGGAGGGCAATTATTTCTCTAATGTGATTTGCTTCCTGTAGCTAAAACAGAGTCCCTTCAAATGAGATTGTTTGCTAAGCGAGGCGTCTCCTTCCTCTTTCACCCTTGGATGAATTAGGGAGCAAGAGGAATCAGTCAAGGTTCCTGGCTGTGATGGGCTGAGGAGCTCTGTGTATTCCCTGTGGATTGCGGTCTGCCGCTGGAGAGGACACAGGCTGGAGCAAGGAGCTGACTCACAGGGTAGGGAGAAAATGGCCTGGATCTTCCACAGAGGTAAGCAGTGTCCGATTGCGCTGGAGGGGAGGGGGGGCCGGGAGGGAGAGGTTGTGACAAAGAAAGCCCTATCTATTCCACTGCGCAATTAATGCCATTATTTTTCTTCAAAAAGCAGTTTCTCTTCAGCTACTGAGGATCATTTAGCCCTCATCTTGACAGAATGTACTAATGACTGCTAATGGATACATTCTTGTAATAAATGAAGAGGCACAGGAAAATTGCCCGATATTAAACAGAGTCCCACATGTCTTATCTGAGCCTATAATGGCCCTATCAAGTGACCTAAGTGAAAGAAATGTGACTCTTCAGGGGTTAAAGGAGTCTATTTTTCCTTAGTGCAATATAAATTCACTGCTAGGAGGAATAGTAATTCATTGGTCTATCCTAAGAAATGTGTAAAAGGGGGGCCATATCTCAAGTTAAATGATGCATTTCCTATTGGTAGCAAAGAAAATATGAAATAGAAACTCTGTGCACTGTGGATTTATATAAATAGCCTCTTATCTGGCAACGGAGCCCGAAACTCTTTTGGGTCTCTGATCCTTGACATTTCAGCCCTGAAGTCAAAGAGCCTGGTAATTTGTCATTAATTTTGTCCATTCTTTTTTTTTCAATACCTTCCAGGGTGGTTTTTGTTGGTGGGTTTGGTCTGGTAATTTTAAATTCTATTCTTGGAAATGTTTCTCAAGATTCAAGTAATCCCTAGTACTCTACTTTTGGGGGGCACTTCTTAAAACTTATAAAGAAGTCCAATATATCAGTAAGAAAAAGACAAACAACCCAAAAGAAAAGTGGACAAGAGAAATGAACTAGAAAATTAAAGAAGAAGAAACGGCCAATAATCATGTGAAAAGATGAATGATCTGCATTACAGTCTTCTGCAACTTTCTGTTTTCATGCAACACTATGACTCTAAGCTTCATCCATTCATGTTTTGTGTGTGGCAACATTCATTTTCACTGTTGTAATAATATTTCATTGGGTGAGTCTACGATTCTATTCTCCCACGTAAGCATGAGTCTATAATTACAATGCTCAAAAACAGCTGCAAATCACATAATAGATTGCAAAAAAAAATACTTGATAAAACTATTTTAAAAAAGCAAAGTAATGATAAAAACAAATTGCAAGATAATATTTCCTTGGGGAAAGGGGAGATTGACACTGGGGATGGGATGAGAGAATGTATCTGTTGTCTATTGCTGTGTAACGGACCACGCCGAAACTTAGTGGCTTAAAACAAAAATCAATTGCTCGTGATTCTCTGAGTCAACACCTCAAGCGGGGCTCAGCAGGGCTGGCTTGTCTCTGTTGCACACAGAACCATCTGGTTCCGTCAAGTGACTGCATTCAGCTGCCCTGGGCTGCAGGGTCAAGATGGCCTCACCTGCCCGGCTGCCGTGCCTCGGGCCTTTCCCTCTTGGCTTCTCTCTCCATGTGGTGTCTCATCCTCCAGGTCTTCTTTTTCCACGTGGTCTTTCCCTCCAGCGTGGTAGCCTGGAGTTCTTTACAAGGAGAAAGCACCCACATAATACTTGTTTAATTAAAACTTGATGGCAATTAAAATATATTACCTAATGAAGGAGTGCTCTGGGGCCAGACACTTTTTGGAAATGCTGTCTGTATATAGCATCCCCTCTTAGAGATTCATAATGAAAAACAAACAAAAAAGCTTGCTAAAGGCTCTGCGAAGTCTTGCAATGAGCAAAGAAGAAAAGACCTTTAGTGAAAGCAGCTGGTACGAAAGGTGGAAGTGCTCCATCTTCTCTGTCCTCAGGGATAGAGCAAGGTAGGCCTGGGTTAGAGAAAGCTAGAAGGCTTGGGCCTGCCTTGGGAGAACCTCCTCATCATTTGAACTCCGCTATTTCTGCCCCTTTCTGGGTACAGTGTAACCGGGGGTGGCTCTTTCTGACTGCCGAGGCCGGCTGCACACGCATAAAGCCTGCAGGAAGTGGCCTCGAGGTCAGAGAGTCAATGATGCTGCTCCTGGAATCAGGTCACCTAGGTCTCTGCTCCTCCCCACTGCTCTGCCATGACCTGGTCTTCAATGAGCTCATCTTCCTGCCTCCTAGCTCTCATTGGCTTTAACCCCTCTGACCTGCTTTGATCAATGATCCTGACCTCTTTGTATTCGTGGACCTTCCGTTTGTCCCTTCTGCCTGGTGACCAAAAGCTCCTAGGACTTGCTTTTCTCTCTTCCTTTCCTTTTATTAATCTGAAAGTGACTCCATGCCAGTTTCAACAAACTCAAATAAGACCCCAAAATGAAAGCCTCCCCTTGTCTGTTCCCATCCCATTGTCCCACTGTCAACAGCTGCGTTTCCTTCCAGATGATTTTCTGTTTACATAAACACACATATGCGTGCGTGTGTGTATATTTGAACAAAATGGGCACGAACTTCCATAATCTTCCTTTCCATGTACTATTATATCATGTACATAGAGTCTTTCCAAGTCGGCACATAAAGACTCATGTAACTCTTTTTAATAGCTGCAGTACTCCAAGGTACTGAGCTTCCTTCATTTATTTAACCATTTCCCTCTTGATCAACATTTATGTTGCTCCTTATTTTCTGCCACTGTAACCAGCATGGCAGTGATCCCCCTTGTACATTAATCTTTGCACATTCATGAGAGTGCTCTGAGAAACAAGTTTCCAGAAGAAGCAGTGCTGGATCTCAGGGCACGCCTTGCCGTCCCTGTCCCACTGCCCTTTTGACCCTGATGTCCTAGAGACCTTGGCTGTCACCCACCTGTGGGCCCAGACCACTCTACAGCTCACCCATTCCAGGACCTGTCTTCCCTGCCCCTCCTTGGAGAGCCAATCCCTCATGGCCTGGTCTCTGGAGCTTTGCCCTTGCAGCCTGAGTTGCTCTCGTCGGTTGATAGCTAAGCCTCAGTTCCTGCCCTTGCCACATTGTGTCATTGCGATTTTCCTACTTGTCTCATTTCCCCACTAGCCCAGAAATTTCCAAAGGCTCCATCAGTGTCTGGCACAGGGCTTGGAACTCACGAAATGAATGATTGAATTCATTAGCCAGTTTAAGTGAACTCACACTGTGCTAAACAGCTATGAACAAAACCAAGTTCCCTGTTCTTGAGTGGGCGGAGACACAGTAAACACATAATCGTAAATCATTGGTCAGATGATTTGGTGCCATAAGTGCCGGAAAGAAAAGGTGAGGTGGATCTGGCGCTGGAGAAAGCTATTACTCACAGATGGATGGCTTCTGAGCAGAGACCTAAAGGAGGTAAAGGACTGAGGCTGCTGATCGTCTGGGAAGAACTTTCCAGCCGTGGATGTATGAGTGACCAAGGGAGGCCAGGTAGAGGGCTCCTCACTCCCCGGTATGACAGGAGGATTCCCCAAAGGCCAAAAGGATCAAAACAAAGTTAACTCGGTTTTGGACCCTAACATGGATGTTCCAGCTTGGATTCCCAGGAAGAAGCCTCCAGAGACTAGTGCGTAGAAGGTTTATGAGGGGAAAGGAAGGGACTTGTGGGGAAAGACAGCGAGACTGGACAGAGGGAAAAGTCTCAGAGGGGGTGTCCATCAACCCCTGGGAGTTCTGAAGCCAGATGACCCTTCAGCGTGGTCCCAAATCGGAGTGAGGGGGCCCGACCTTTTTGCCTCGCCTCAGTCAGTCATCAGGTATCGGCCACGCGGGACGGGGTACAGCCTTGGGTGCAGCGGTGTATTTTAGCCATCGCCAGCCCCAAGGAGGGTCGCAGCTGAAGGGCTGTCTGCCGACACACTCTCAGCAGCTGAGGGGGTGAATCCTTTGCTCCTGAAGAAGGTGCTGGGTGGGCCAGCACAGTGCTTATCACAGGTGAGATAGGTGGCCTTTGGAGAGAAAGTAAGAGGAAAAGTTGATGGCCTGGGCCCCTTTGCTTGCAGAGTCCTTTTCCCTTCCCCAGCTCTGCTCAAGGGTGCTGACATCTGCAGGCGGCGTTCCTCCAGCTTCTGTAGGAGCGCCTCAGGCTCGGTGTTAGCTGTTTCTGGCCAGGCCAGTAGGAGCCTTGGGCAGGATCTCCGGAGCCCCTGGGCTCTGGTGAAAGTACTGCGGTAAACGCCAACTGCTCAGATCTCCTTCAAGGAAGGACTTGCTGCCCCACGGCAGGGGATGCAGTCAGCAGGTGGCTTTCAGTCGTCAGCTCCCGCAGGGTCAGCCTGGCTGGAGGTCATGCCTTTCCAAAGCAGCCCACAGCTGGCGACCGAGGGGGATGGGGTAGTCAATGCCTCGCCATGTTGGCTTGATGCGGGACGCTCGAGTGGGCAACCCCCCCTCCCCCCGGACTTGGCTGAGCTTTAGTCTGCAAGGCAGTGCACTTTCTTCCTCTGACATCCTGCTTCTTCTCCTTTCCGTTCCCAGGGGTTGACCCCTAGTAAGGGTCTTACACCCCAAACTATGCTTAGGTCTGCTTTTGGAGAACCCAACCTACAATACCACTTCTTCCCCCTGTCCTTCCTGCCTTGAAGGCTAGTGGCTTCCTATGGTGCTGATCTCTGGGGGGCCCCACCATGCCCGTTTGGCTGCCCAGATTTTCCATTGCCTGTGTAACCAATTCACTGCATTACATCCCCGTCTGCTCAGATACTTAGATTGAGTTCGGTTTTTCTGGTTAGACTCTGCCTGGTATACTGAGTTTCACATGTAAATTCAAGTTCACATTCTCGCCTCCTCTCTTTAGCAATTGTGTTTTAAAGGGCTCCCTGACTTACACAAAAATATTTAAAAATACAATCCTTTCCTTGGTCTCAGGGCCACCTGTCAGTTGGAGACCTGTGACATTGGACCCTTTGAAAGCAAGGACAGAGCCAACCACGGAGGTGTAGCATACGCAAGTAAAACCAGTCACTAGCAGGTGAACCAGCACCCCACATGGTACTCAGATCGGATGGCCCAGCACTGCTCCTCAGAACCGCCTGTTCCTGGCTGTCATCTGTGACTCCAGCTGAGTTTAGACATACAGATCTCCCTCATGTTATGATGGGGGTGATGTCCTGACATAACCTCATAAGTTGAAAATTGAAAATGCATCTAATACATGTAACCTTAGCCTAGCCTAATTTAAACATGCTCAGAACACTAATTAGCCTGTAGTTGGGCAAAATCACGTAACGCAAAGTCTATTTGATAATAAAGTGTTGGGTATCTCATGGAATTTATTGAATACTGTCCTGAGAGTGAAACACAGAGTGGTTGTGAATGTATCGGCTGTGCACCCTCGTGACCAGGAGCCCCGGCTCGCTGCCACTGCCCAGCAGCGCGGGAGAGGATGGGATTGCGTATCACTAGCCCGGAAATCAAACTTCAACATTCAAAGTCCTGTTTCTACTGAATGCGTATTGCTTTTGCACCATCAAAAATCGAAAGATCTAAGTCGATCTGTCATTAGTTAAGTCAGGGACCATCTGTAGGAGGCACCAGTGATCCCTGAGCTGGGCTCTGGTTCCTTTATATTGACCTCTCTTCTCCTCCCCGACTGTCGCTGTGTCTGGTTCCGAGGTCGGCTGGTGTCTCTGGTCCACACTTCCTGGCTCTCTCCTAAAGGCCAGGCTGGGACTAGGGTGAAGCCAGCAGGAGTCTAGGGCACACAGCTTCTGGAAGAGTCCCTGGTAGGCTGGTGCACCTGCAGGGTCTCTTTGGAGTGGTAAGACGGGAAGCTTGCACTGAGCCTGGTCAGAGGCTGGGAGTAGAAGGGGAGCCCCCGTATCAGCCAGAGCACAATCGGGAGATAGAAATTACACCGGTTTGTTTTTACAAGAGAGGACTAGATTGACATAATTATTAATTAGGTCATTGAAAAGGCAAGCACTCTAAGGTATCATGGAGGTAGTGACTATAGGAAGTAGCCGCCGCTCCTCGGGCTTTGGGGGGGCTCGAAGAAGAGATGGACATTATTAATCTGGGGACTGGGACCCCAACCTCTGAGAAATGGGTGCCACTCAGAGCTTGCTGGTGTCTCTGAGGGCCCCCTGAGGTTGGTTGTACAGTGTTGAAGAAATTGCAAACTGTATTCAGCTGCAGCCACAGGACGTGCTATAGCTGGGGCAATGCTTATAGGAACAGGAACTCAAGGGGAAGCAAACTTGAGCGAACAAGCGTTTGCCTCTTCCTTCAGCCGCGCAAGCGCCCTCTAGCACCCCCTATTGGCAGAACCTGGCAAGGAGCCGCTGACATAGCAGGAATTTAGTGTGTGGAGTCCCAGACCCCCCGGGGTCACCAAGCTGAGTACAGAAGGGTGGGTTTGAAGTCAAGAGACAAGAGCTCTGAATAACTGGCATACCTTCCTAAAGAGTTAATTAATATCCAAGGAGTCACAGAAAGAAGTGTCCTGTGACCTGGCCGGCACGGGCTGATCCAAGAACAGAAGACAGCTCTTTGGGGCCCAGCCCGTGACTGGAGATTCAGTTTGCAAACAGGAATCAGCAGGTCTGAGTGATAATATCAAGATCTCAAGATTGTTTGGTGACAGGCAGGAGTGCTGCTAGAGCTACAAGAATTTGGCAATACTGATGCAGTAAACCACCAGTTTCCATGTCTTTCTTCCTACCCAGTCCCCACCCACCACACACACACACACACACACACACACACACACACACACACACACTCCTCATTCGTTGTTGTGTCTGCATTGTAGAATACAATGGTTACACTTTCAACCACCTCTCTCAATGACATACCTATCACATTTTTTTTTAAGTAAGTTCTATGCCCAGCGACTGTATTTGTTATCTGCTGTTGCATAACAAATCACCCCCAAATTTAGCAGTGTAAAACAACCCACATTTATTATTACTAAGTTAATAATCATCATAATTATCATGATCTCGCTGTTTCTGTGGGGCAGTTTCCCTTGCCGTTCAGAGCCTCTCACAGGGTTGCAGGAAGGTGCATCAGGGCTGCCTGCATCTCAAAGCTCAGTTTGGGGGAGCATCCTCTTCCAAGCCCACTTGCGTGGCTGTTGGCCAGTCTCAGGTTCTCGCTGGCTGTTGGCAGGAGGCCTGCCTCAGGTCCTGGTCGTGTGGGTCCCTCCACACGGCAGCTGAAAACATGGCAGCTGGCTTTTCCCAGAGAGCAAGAGAGCATGAGAGATGGCCAGACGGACAGAAGTCACAGGCGTTTTCTTAATCTCAGAAGGGACATCCATCACTTTTGTTGTATTCTATTTGTCCAGTGTGCACTGGAGGGGAAGGGATGACAGGAAGGCCCGAGTCCTGGGAGTTCTGGGAAGTGGGGAATCCTCTGAGCCAGCGCCATTTTAGAGGCTGCCCACCACAGTTGCTTTTCTCACCATGACTCAGGCCCCAGTTGCACTAAATTTTCAAGAGTAGCAGATATCCATTGTGTGTGACTAACAGACTATGCAGACTCAGTTGCATACATGTTGAGTCTCCCGTTCTAATGAAATTACACTTTATAACAAAGTTAGTGGAAGGCATACATAATGATACACGTAAGTTTATGGCATCGGTGAGGCGCCCATGGTAGAAGGCTCACCAAAATGACTGTCATTAGTATTCCTTCTACATAGCCAAACCCGTTTAACTTTGCTGATTTGTTTAGGTTGCCTGTGTCTTTCATCAGCCTCCATGTTGATAATTTTCCCAGCAACCACCTACCACTTAATTATCACCCCACATGTGAACTCTGACACTCACATAAACTAAACAACAAAGATCCTGGATCTTCCCAGAGCTTTCCCTTTCTCCCTGCTCCCCAAACAAAAACTCCCAAGCAGTAACAGGCTTCGGTAGCAACAAATGGGTCCACAGGCTGTGAACTGAATTTCTCAGGGGACGTGTTGACATAGTAGAGAGCTTGGTGAGAACAGCTCAAACCCTCTGGTCTACCTGAATTAAGGAGGGCTGCCTCCATCTCTCCCCTCATCAGCTGCATATTGCTTGGGCAACCTCCACAGGGAATAAAGTCTTTAGACTTTTGACAACCACAAAAAAAGAAAATATGCCAATTGAGGCAAGAGAACATACTGGTATTGAATGAGCTTCAGTTATTTGGGAGCTGTTGTCAGATCCTTTATTGTATTGATGGGAAAGAAGGAGGAAGAAGGCACACCAGAAGAGGTGTAGGAACCGGTGGGCTACAGATCTACAAAGTCAGGGTTCACAGATAAGATGGAGGACATCCAATTAAATTAGAATTTCATTTCAGAAATGAAAAATAAAATTTTAAAGTATAAGACTATCCCACGAAATATTTGGGATAGACTTACACTAAAAAGGATCTCTCTCTCTTTTTTTTTAATTTGAAATTCAAATTTAACTGAGCATCCTCTATTTTTATTTGCTAAATCTGGAAACTCTACTAAAGATTGATCTCTCACGCTCCCCTTTTGTCCCAGAACTTGTCATCATCTTGAGGGTCATGTTGCTTTGGGGCCAAAGGGGTTTCCTGCCCTTTCCAGTGGCCATGATCCTGGCATTAATTACCACCCTCTCCTGCTGCTGTCTGCCTTCTGTCCCCAGCCCCCCAGGCCCCAGAGCCACAGTGCCACCAGCCCCAGGCAGCTGCAGGGACAGCATGTCGCAGGAGATGCCACACGCTCATCTGAGGTCCCTCTGCCCCTCTCTGGAGAGCTCCACAGCACTTGGCCCCTACCCCTCTGAGTCTCCTGGTGTGAGTGCATGTGAATCCAGCAGGACAGATTTTAAGAGGACAAGAGAACTCTAGGTATCGGTTTAAATGTGGGCAAAACATTTCTTGCTGAACGGTTCCTGTTAAAAGGGATTTAGTTTGCCCCTCGGTGAACAGCCTGGGAGGGGAGCCGGAAACCTCCTGTAGGGCTTCTTCCAAAATTGCCCTTTCAGGTTTCACAGCACCACGGCTCCTATTTTAGTGGCCAAGGTTTTTTGATTAACAAAGTAGAAGGAACGACAAGAAATATTCACGTTTTCATGGTGGAAGAGGAAAACAAAATTCGGGTCTCCAAGGTTTCTAAGAAACCAGAAAAAAATCAGGTTCCTTTACATGCTAATCTCTCTCTCCAGTTTGCTGTCTGTCCTTCTCTCTGACTGTAGTGTGGGTGAAACAGTGGCCTGCCGCTGGGAGAGAGCTATTCTCCTCGCCAGTTGTCCAAACAATGGAAATTTCCTGGATTCTTTGCTGCAGTTTTTCAAAGTTAGTGGACATATGCTGACTTTTTAGAAGTCCAATGCGCTATCCATTGCGCAATGGAGCCTGCTGACTTTTTAAAAGCTAGTTGTTACTATGGGGCAAAAAGAAGTACAAGAGAAAAATGTTTACCTTCAGACCCTCTAATGTAGGCAAAAAATGTCTTCCTAAAGAAATCAACAACAATGACAAAAATGCTCACGCCGCGCTTCAACAATCTGGATCCTGTTCTTGCACGGCAGGTTACTCGGTCCCAGGTGGGATGCTAAGACAGGGAGGACAGAAGGAACAACATAACATCTTATTATCAGAACCGGGGTCCAGCACTGGGCCAAAGAGTTCCTGCTGTCTGGCTAAGCTCATCTCCCACACCTTCCGCCTTCCCCTCCTCTGCTCCAGCACCATTTGCTACTCGTTGTTCTCCGACTTCTCAAGCTGTTTCTCCCCTCTGTGCCCATACCTTCTGTCCCTTCTGTCCCGCCATCTCCATTCCATTTCCCTGTTCATTGACATTCAACTTGGGAAAGGCTTCCTCCGGGCAGCCCCTGCCCCTGACCCTCCCAGGTTGTGTTAGGCGTCCTGCCGGTGTGCTCCTCAGCCCAGCTCCATCACTGCATGAATCGCAGCATTCAGTGCCTATTGGCTTTGGTCTCAGTCTCCTCCATAGGTGTCTGAACACCTTGAGGTCAGAGACTATGTCTTGTTCATCTCTGTAGACCCATGTCTAACACCGTGCCTCTTCCACATCAGGCACGCAGGTGCTCTTGAAATGATCTTGAAATACTTGATAATGAGTTCCAGTGTTGACTGAAGCTCGTCAGTCATGCCCACCTGCAGATTATTGTGACAATCATAATGTGGGCCTAGGCACTATTCAAGATTTCTAAAGGCCCGCTGGATGTAACACATTTACCCAGGTTAAGAACCCCCCTGACTAAAATGTCCACTTGCATGGTTTCTGGCTGGAATTCTGTTAATCCTCCCTGATGACCCCAGGCTTGTCATGAGAAGATACAATTGGCTGTCAGGACATACTTGTCCTTTAAGAAAAATGTGCAAATTATCACAATCTTCTTTCTTTCTTTTATATGAAAACTTAGCTGCACATGATAAAGAAAACTTTTTTGGTGGGGTAAAGGTGAGGTGCCAACTTTATGTCATGGTTCATTCATTGATTCATTCAAGTTTACTGAGCACCTGTTACATGCTGGGCACTATTTTCAGGCTCCAGATGTAGCAGGGGACAAGATAGATGAGATCCTTTCCTCTTGGAGTTTGAGAAAGAGATAATAAACCAATAAACACATAAGAAAATATCTGATAATAGTAAGTGCTACTCAAAGAATGAAATCAGAGGGATGGACTAGACTGGGTGGCAGGGAAGGCCTTTGCCAGGTTATGTTTTTTGTTTTTTGTTTTTTAAAGATTTTATTTATTTATTTGAGAGAGAGAGGCAGAGGGAGAAGCAGGCTCTCTGCTGAGCCCAATGTGGGGCTCGATCCCAGGACCCTGGGATCATGACCTGAGCTGAAGGCAGACGGTCAACCAACTGAGCCACCCAGGTGCCCCTGCCAGGTTATGTTTAAGCTGACACCTGACAACAAAAGTATGAGAATAAAGAGCAACTTTGGTGGAGAACAACACGCAAAGCACCTCTGAGGCAGGAATGGATGCGGCCTTTGTATGGTATTTGTGTGCTTACCTGATTATCATCTGTCTCCTCCCCTGAGCTGCAACCCCCACGACAGGAGGGACCATATCTATTCTATCGACCAACATACGCCCAGCACAGTGCCTGCCTGGCACATAAGACATTCTTAATATAATTACTGGATAATGAGTGAACCACTGCCCACCATTCTTTCTGCCTAAGGTCAGGGTAGTTCCTGCAGGGGTGGGCCATGGGGCCCCAGCCTGGGAGGACAGAGCAAAGCAGAAGCTGGTTTCCTTGCCGTGTGTGGCAGTGAGAGAGGGCTCAGGGACTCGGGCGCAGGGTGAGTGATCATCACATCCCAGCCACTGCGTTCAAGGCTTCCTGTGCAGTCTGCTTATTTGCTGTGCTTATGGGAATCTGAGATCAGACTTGGCTGATTTCATTCTTATCGCTCAGCTTCACAATAATTTCTGGACAAAAGAGAGCTTCTAATTAAGAGTTCAAATCCCCCTGAAGCCATATGCCAGGCCACATATGTGGGAAAAATCCCCAGCTGCCTTCTTTGCTGTAAGGATGATAGCAGCTAAGTGACAGGCCGATCTGGGCCAGCCGGGCCTTTAACTCAAACAAAACAACAACAGCCACGACAACTCCAAAAATCCTGCAGTAGCGGCTGGTTCTAGGGACTGGAGTTATGCAGGAGCCCGACTCCCACCAGCTGCCTTGCATCTTTGCTTTTGTTAGGACCTGGGATATTTAAGATCTTTGAAGTTTCTGGGCTGATTTCACTCTGTATCAAATATCTTACATTCTGTCCAAATTTCACATGAAATGCATTTTGCTCTTGCTCTAGAACATTTGAAAGGGTTTTGTTTCACACAGCTAATGCTGTGTAACAAATCACCTCAAAAGGGGGCTCCAAACAACAACAGATCACCCCAGCAAATGGGGTTAGCTGGGGACACCTGGGTGGTGTTAAGTGTCAGTTAAGTGTCTGCCTTGGGTTCAGGTCATGGTCCTGGGGTTCTGGGATTGGGTCCCGCATCGGACTCCTTGCTCAGCGGGGAGCCTGCTTCTCCCTCTGCCTACAGCTCGCCCTGCTTGTGCTCTCTCTCTGACAAATAAATAAAATCTAAAAAAACCAAAAAAACAAAAAACAAATGGGGTTAGCTGGAACAGCAGGTAACTGTAATTGTCTGAAGGCTTGACCAGTTGCTCAGCTGAGGTTGAAATGTCTGGAATGCTTGGGCATCTGGAGTCGGAGCTTGAATGGGAGTTCAGCTGGGGCTGTCAGCTGGGGGCCTTGGTTCTTCTCTGAGTGGGCCTCTCCACGTGGATACTTGAACTGCCTCACAGCATGGTGGTTGAGTTCCAAGAAGGACTGTTCTAAGAGTAAGCCTTCTAAGAGGGAGGAAGCAGAAGCTGCCAGATCAATTCAAGTCTAGTCTTGGAATTGGCATAGCATTGCTTCCTTTACATTTTTTTTTTTTTTTTACTCAAAGCAGTGACAGGCCCAGCCCACAGTTAATGTGGGAGGGAATCACACAAGGCATAAATATGGGGAGATATGTTCATCTGGGTCACCAAAATGACAGTTTACCATAAATCTCAAAATAATTATTATTGTGGCTCTCCAAAAAATTAAACAGAGAAATACCATATGATCCAGCAATTCCACTCCTGGGTATACACCTAAAAGAATCGAAAGCAGGGACATGAATATTTGCACACCCAGACACATAGCCAAAAGGTGGAAACAACCCAGATGTCCATCAGTGGATGGAAAGATAAACAAAATGTGGTGTATACATACAATGGAATATTATTCAGTCTAAAAGATGAATGAAATTCTGATACATGCTATGACATGGATGAACTTGGAGGACATTGTCCTAAGTGAAATAAGACAAACAGACAAATATTGTATGACTCCACCTACATGATATAACTGATAGTTAAATTCAAAGTCAAATCTATAAGCTGACAAATTCACAGAGACAGAAAGTAGAATAGCGCTTACCATAGGCTGGGGAGAGGCGGGTACAAGGAGTTATTGTTTAATGGGTACGGGGTTTTGGTTTGGAAAGATAAACATGTTCTGGAGATGGGTAGTGATGATGGTTTCACAATAATGTGAATGTACTTAATGCCTCTCTGTACACCAAAAAATGGCTAAAATGGTAAATTTTACATTGTGGATATTTTACCACAATAAAAATTATTATTTTGAGTTTTGTAGAAATAAAATATTCATTTTACATTTTTGGTATCTATTGCGTTTACAACCCAACTGTAAGAGGTGGGTTGAGCGGCAGTTAGCTATTTCTTTGCTCTTCAGTGTGGTTCCTGGACTAGCAGCATTGGCACCACCTGGGAGCTTGTTAGAAATGCAGAGTTTCAGGCCCCACCCCAGACTCACTGAATCCAAATCTGAGTTCAAACAAGATCCCCAGAGGTTTCATATGCTCATTAATGTTTGAGAAACCCTGAATTACTTTACATAATGTTATGTTTTGTAGACATTTAATTATTTATTGATTTTGATCAGATGATTTTCTATTTTGCTATTTGGAATCATCACACATATTTTTAAGCCCTCAAAATTTTTCATAGGGTTTTAAGATGCTCTCAGGCCCTGGACACCATGCCTACGGGACCTAAGGGATGACCTTGGTCAACTTTGCATGCGGTCACATCCCTTTGTCTCCATCCCTGTCTTTCCCCTCTGTACTTAGAGTTCTTCAGGTCAGCTACCTGGTTTTCTTTGAACCAGGACTAGGATGACTTCCTAGGCTTTCAGAACCACAGTCCACTGTCAAGAGACCTGTCCTCAAAGCAGCCCCAGGACTCTAGAATACCATATCCCAG
Source organism: Phoca vitulina (assembly GCF_004348235.1). Taxonomy (NCBI): domain Eukaryota; kingdom Metazoa; phylum Chordata; class Mammalia; order Carnivora; family Phocidae; genus Phoca; species Phoca vitulina. Next base: position 26,792,292 of record NW_022589713.1, read on the forward strand.
GCAGGGTTCAGCTGGCCAGGGAGAAAAATCAACCTTACCTACTCCAAATTACTAAATGAGCAGGTCAACCTTAAAGCTTCCTACTGAGAAAGTAACCTCAGCTTAGCCCCATTAAAAAAAAAAAAAAAAAAAGCACTTACTGAAGTACAATATACATGCAGAAAAGTACACACACAAGTTTACAACTCAATACATTTTCATACACTGACAGCTCTTTTTTTTTTTTTAGGATTTTTAATTTAATTGTCAGAGAGAGAGAGTGAGTGAGCACAAGCAGGGGGAGCTGCAGGCAGAGGGAGAAGCAGGCTCCCTGTTGAGCAGGGAGCCCCATGCGGGGCTCGATCCCAGGACCCTGGGATCATGACCTGAGCCGAAGGCAGACGCTTAACTGACTGAACCACCCAGACGCCCCTGACCAATCTCTTATAACCAACCCACAGGTCAAGGAATAGAACATGACCAGCATCCAGGAAACCCTTCTGGTCACTACTGCCCTTCTCACTCAAAGTTCATCGCTCTTTGGACTAAAAGCATACGGCAGCTTTCACCAGTTTTTGTTCTTTCTATACACACAGAATGACACAGTATATTCTCTTTTGTGTCTAGCTCAACTTTGTATTTCTGGGATTCATCCATATTGTCGTACGTAGCTGCAGCATGTATTCTCATTGCTGAATCCTGGGCCATTGTGTGAATTCCCCCCATTTCCAAAAGTCACGATATCGTCGATGGGCATTTGGGCAGTTTCCAGTTTGAGGCTATTATGACAGTCAACGGGAGCATCTCAGTGCTTTCCGGGGCGGTACTCAGGGCAGGTCTGTGGGAACCAACTACCCAGGAGTGGAATCGCTGGGTCCGGGCGTGTGTCTCTGTTTAGATTTTAGTGACACTGCCAAGCAGCTTTCTAAACTGTTGGCCCTATTCTTCATCTAAAAATCAATTTCCTGCCCCCATTCCATCCCTTCTTACAGTTGTGACAAATCTCAAACATGACGTTATTTCTCAAGCGCAAGATTTACAAATTTCTACCAAAACATTGGTGCTCACATTTCAAAATAAGTAAAATGTGTCCATGAGATCCTCAGCAGTGGCAAAACGGAAAAAGCAAAGACGCGGGTGACAGCTATAACGCCAAGATGCTCAGACGTTTTTTCTTTGTTTTCGAGAGGGCTGGGAACCTTTGCAAAACCTGCTGCCAATCAGGCCTGCCGCTCCTTGCAGGGCTAATTAACGGCACTTGGGCAAGCAAGGGGGGCGGGGCCGGCACAGTGAAGCGAATTGAGCCATCCCCGGGCTTACGACTAATTATAAACACAAAGAGCGCTTAAAGACTATGATTTAAAAGAAAAAAAAAAAGACCAAAAAAAAAAAAAAAAAAACCTCTTCAAAATTCTAGTGCCAGCTTGCTTGTGATTGCAGGGCTTGGGGGCCTGGGTGCCAGCAAAAATCTCCTACCGCGGACTAAATCACACAGCACAGCGCAAAAGTCATGCAGCCATCCTCCCAAGCCTGCACAGTGGAAGGGCCTCCTTTGTGTCATGCTGGAGTTGGGGGAGTGTGTCGATTCCATTTCTAGAGACGTCCTTGGCCCTAGCATGTTAAACCTGTTATTCCCCGTTCTCACTAAGCCTGGAAGAGCAGACTGGGGTAATCTAGGCCCCTGCAGGCGCGAGCAGGGTGGGGTTGTATGTGCAAGCTTTGGTCCCCATTAGCTACAAAGAGCTAATAATCCATAAGGTATGCAAATCAGGCCCCAATTAATAGCACGTATTAACATCTCCTGGAACGATGCCAGAGGAAGCTGTGAATGTTTGCCAGGGAGGAAAGCAACCCTTATGCACCTCATTGCAAAAGCTTGTCTGATCAGGCAAAAGGCCCCGGCTTGCTGGGAGGGAAGAAGAAGGCTGAAAGGGAAAGGCTGCTTTGGTGCCCTCAGGTCTTCGTGGAGAGGGTCCACACGGTTCAGGCTGGCACAGTGATCTGATGTGAGACTGAGGAAGCAGACATGACCACATTCCCTTGCTTCCCCCTTCCCTTGGAGGCACCGCCTGGCCCACCCTATCCAGTTCTGCAGGCACAAGCACAGGCTTCCCACCAGCCTCTGAGACCTGGACAACCGAAGATCCCAAAAACCTGGAGGAAGGGGGCTAGGCTGGGGGGGCGGGGAGGGGCAAAAGAAAAAGAACCATTACTTAAAAGGGTGGTGGGAAGCTGTTTGCATTAATAGTCTTGCACAGTCTAGAGCAGGGGGTCTTAATGTTACCTGATCCATGGGTCTTTTTGGCAATCTAGCGAAGCCTCTGGACCCCCTTGCAGAAGAAAAATTTAAATGCATAAAATATAGTACAACTATGTTATTAAAGTACAACTATCAAAATATTTAAAACAATGTGCTTCTTTGCTAACATGCAATCAAGATCCAGTGGCAGAGCCACTGACTTGCAGTAGTTTCAAAGCACTGATGAGCATTAGCAATAATTTAAGATAGCTACAGAAATGGTAAAATAACATCCAAATGTCTTTAATTTTGCTTTGTGACAGTCACAGGTGTTGCTAACGTTCCTATGGTGGGTTACCTACACCCAGAATTGAAGGAAATGTGAAATTTCAATTACAGATTAGGGAAAATAAAATGTTACTTTTTTCCTATCCAAAGTACAAACTTTCTGAATCCTAGCCACAGACTTCCTAGGTTAAGAACCTCAATGTCACAGGAAACAACAAGGTGTTGGCAAGGATGTGGAGAAAAAGGAACCCTCGTGTGCTGTTCGTGTGAATGCAAACTGGTGCAGCCACTGTGGAAAACAGCAGGGAGGTTTCTTAAAAATTTTTAAATGGAATGACCCTGTGATTCAGTAATTCCACTACTGGGTATTTACCCAAAGAATATAAAAACACTAATTTGGAAAGATATATGCACACCTATGTTTATTGCAGCATTATTTGCAATAGCCAAATTCTGGAAGCAGCCCAAGTGTCCATCGATAGATGAATGGATAAAGAAGAGGTGACACACACACACACACACACACACACTGGAATATTACTCAGCCATAAAAAAAAAAAATGAAATCTTGCCATTTGTAACAGCATGGATGGACATAGAGAGTGTAATTCTAAGTGAAATAAGTCAGAGAAAGACAAATACCATATGATCTCACTCATATGTGGAATTTAAGAGACAAAATAAATGAACAAGGAAAAAAAAGAGACAACCCCAAAACCAGTCTCTTAACTATAAAGAACAAACTGATGGTTACCAGAGGGGAGGTGGGTGGGGGGATGGGTGAAATAGGTGAAGGGGATTAAGAGCACACTTATCACAATGAGCACTGAATCATGTATAGAATTGTTGAATCACTATATTGTACACCTGAAACTAATATAACATGTTAACTATACTGGAATTAAAATAACAAAAATAAAAAGAACCTCAATATCAGGGCACCTGGCTAGCTCAGTCAGTAGCTCAGGCGATCGGGTGACTCTTGATCTGGAGCTTGTGAGTTCGAGCCACACGTTGGGTATAGAGATTATAAATAAATAAACTGAAAAAAAGGAACCTCAATATCATAAAATGAATTTAAAATGATATATTCAAGTTATTAATAAATATTTCCCTTGATTCAAAAGACTTACCAACAATTTAAAATGATTCTTAAGAAAAAATGATTTTTATGGACACTGACATTAAAAAGATTTTAGTTTCTTTAAATTGAATAATTGAGTTGAGATGCAAAGATTCATCTATTCATCCATTTATCTACTAAAAGCTGACTAAGCCCCAATGCCCTATGTTAGGGATGACACCATCCAAAGTGATTCTATCAAGTTTAGCTGGCGGCAGACAGCTAGCTGTCCACCAAAGATTTGTTCTCCCAATCTGGAGAGTAGAAATGTTGTAGGGCGATTGCTGCCAAGCCAGAGAACATGTCCCTTGTATCTTATAAGATGGAAGTGGCATGGTGAGTTCTCATCAATGGAATATGAGCGGAAGTGATACGTGTCTCTTCCAGGTCAAGACTTTTTAAGAAGTGAGCATGCCCTCTTCACTTTCTTTCTTTGTCTGTCTCCCATTTGAATACTGAAGAAGTCATTCTGGATCCCAGAATGACTGGATAGTACAGGGCACTCCCATCCTCCTTCCACAATTAGCAGGACTCAGGATTCTAAGTGATAAACTTCTTTTGTGCTAAGCCATTTAGATGTTGGGGTTTGTCTGTTAGAACAGCTAGTGTGTTAATTTGATACAACAGGCATGGCTTAGGAATGCCCGCAGGGGGCTCCCATTTCCCTATTTATCACGGATGGTATGGCAGGTAGTGCAGACTAGCTCACTCAACTCCATTCCGACCCCTTTGTAGTAGGCAATCTAAACACTAGAAAGCCAGATATTTCCCTACATCTCAGATATCTGTTTATAGTTCCGGTTTCACAGGAGACACAAGTTTTGCCAAGTGGATATACTTCTGTGGGATTTGGGAAGCAGAAATGAACACAGTGAGATGGAGGTTGTGCTCCTACTGTTTCTGCTCTTTCTTCATCAAAGACGATTATGAAGCTGCGAGCAACAAACAACTCATCTACAGTGGCTTAAACACACAGGGTCTTATTTTTCTCACATAACAAGAAGTTTGGATGTCGGCAATCACTGGGTTGGTTCATGAGTTCAGCAAAGTCAGGATCAGCATTTGTGCAATTCTTTCAGACTTTCCCTTGTGCTTACAAGGCCACTGTTTCAGCTCCAGCCATCACATCTCTATTCAAAGCAAGACAAAACAAAGTAGAAAAGGGGAACAGCATCACTATTATTGGCCTCTTTGTATTGAAGGCAAAAGCCTTCCCAGAAGCCCCCACAACAGACTTATTTGCAGGTCTCACTGTCCAAAATTGGACACCTTGCCTCCTGAACAAAATTAGAGTTCTGGGGGCACCTGGGTGACTCAGGCTATTAAGTATCCAACTCTTGATTTTGGCTCAGGTCATGATCTTGGGGTCATGAGATTGAGCCCCATATCAGGTTCCATGCCCAGCTTAAGATTCTCTCTCTTATTCAAATCAAAACCACATTGAGATACCACCTTACACCAATTAGAATGGCAAAAATTGACAAGGCAAGAAACAACAAATGTTGGAGAGGTTGTGGAGAAACTGTTGGTGGGAATGCAAGTTGGTACAGCCACTTTGGAAAACAGTGTGGAGGTGCCTCAAAAAATTAAAAATAGAGCTATCCTATGACCCAGCAATTGCACTATTGGTATTTACCCCAAAGACACAGATGTAGTGAAAAGAAGGGCCATATGCACCCCAATGTTGATCACAGCAATGTCTGCAATAGCCAAACTGTGGAAAGAGCCAAGATGGCCTTCAACAGATGAATGGCTAAAGAAGATGTGGTCCATATACACAATGGAATATTACTCAGCCATCAGAAAGGATGAATACCCAACTTTTGCATCAACATGGATGGGACTGGAAGAGATTATGCTAAGTGAAATAAGTCAAGGAGAGAAAGTCAATTATCATATGGTTTCACTTATTTGTGGAACATAAGGAATAGCATGGAGGATATTAGGAGAAGGAAGGGAAAAATGAAGGGGGGAAAATCGGAGGGGGAGACGTACCATGAGAGACTATGGACTCTGAGAAACAAACTGAGGATTTTAGAGGGGAGGGGGGTGGGGGGATGGGTTAGCCCAGTGATGGGTATTAAGGAGGGCACATATTGCATGGAGCACTGGGTGTTATATGCCAACAATGAATCATGGAACACCACATCAAAATTTAATGATGTACTGTATGGTGACTAACATAACATAATAATAATCATAAAAAGATCCTCTCTCCCCCCTCTCTGCCCCTCCCCCTGCTCTCTCTCTCTCTCAAAAATAAGAAAAAAATTAGAGTTCTGTTGGCAAGGAAGGAGGCAGAATAAGCTATATAGGGTACCCCAAACCCATGGAATTAACCATCTCTGTCCTCAAGGAGTTAATGATGGCTTTGCAGAGACAAACAAGCAGGGATATCTGAATAATAATGAGAATTAAGAAAAGATAGAAGGAAATAATAACATAAGTGACGACAGGGGAGAGATTTTAGAGGGTTCTGATGCAGCCCATCCTCATTTTAAGGAGGGCTAGCATGAAGGCCTTGTGTGTCTCAGCTGGGGCAGCCTCTTGCTTCATTTGATGTTACCTACCAGAGCTGACAAGTGTTCTGAGTGAAAGTTCAGACCACGTGCATAGTGCAGTGTTAATGGGCAGGAAGTCATGAACTTGACCTGCCCCAGACAGAGAAAAAGGCACTGCAGGGATTGAAGAAAGGGTCCCAAACACAAGTCCAGAAGTTTATTTTGTGAGTAGAGCATTTCCCTGGATGCAGGGAACAATAAAGTTGGCCACCTACCTGTAATTAGCCCAGGCCCCTTTGACCCAGACAATACTAAGCTCTAAATTTGCCTTCAAGAGAGTAAGGGACCAACACCCTGGACTTACTGGCACTTGGTTTTTGGCACCAGATTTATTAACATTAATCATCCTAATCTCATATGGAACTCACTGGACTGCTTTTGTAATGAGTTTGCCTTTATGGTAGCAGGGCTCCTGTTAATGAGAATGAATGTTCTCCAGAAATTTTAATTTTAACTTGGTGGCTCTTATGGTATTGGTCCTGGATCCTTTGCCGTTCACGCCCAACTTTAATTTTCTCAACAACGTAGTTCACCAACCCATTGGGATGCTGGTTTGGACACGAGTAAAAATCTACAGGAGTGTCTCTACCATATTCTCAGGGCCATCACTATGCCGAAGGCTTAACTTCAACCACCAGTACCTGCACCTCTTGCCTGAGGGCTTTCTTTGAAACCATGGGAGGTCTCTCTGTCTGTCCACACTGTAGCCCAGAAGTATCCAGAGATTAATGCTACCCTTCCTCGGGAGTAGCTCTCAGCCAGGATTAATGGGATTTGATGTGCCAAACTAATGATGTACTGTATGGTGACTAACATAAATACATACATACATACATACATACATATCATACCCTGCTGCTCCACCTTTCTGAGCAATAACTCTGAGGCCTGTGTTCTATCTGTTTCCTGGAGTTCCTCCCTGGGATTAGGCTCCAGTTGCCCGTGGAGGTTGCCCGCGGCTCAGACACTCTCGATTGGAGATTCCCCCTTCCTGATTCACTTTCCCATGGCCCACCACACTGTTTCCCTCACACAGCCTCCTATGCCAGGTGAGGAACGTCAATGTTATCTATTGACTCTGAAGAAAGAAGAGCCTTGGCAACCCCTGGAAGAACAAGAGGAAGAGACACAGCTGTTTCCAAGTTGTAATGAGAATGGAAGGAGGGCTTCAGCCCAGGGAGCTGCCCAGAGAGACTCTGCCAGAGGGAGAAGTGCCGAAGGGCTGATAGGCAACAAGCTATGAACAGTCACAGGAAGGACTTTTTCTCACTTATTTGCACTTAGAATCATCCCGGAACTTAATCCTGCCGACAACTCTTGGTGATTGCTGTTAGCATCTCCATTTTAGAGATGAGGAAACTCACATTCAGGGAGGTTAAGCAGTTTCCCAAGGTGATGGCGCAAGGAAATGGCACACTGAAAATTCAAACCAAGTCAGTTTCCTTTCCACGCCTTAACTGTTATACTGTACTTCAGCCCATGGTTGTGGGTTGAATTGTCCCCCTCTCCTAGTCCCGTATCTTGAAGTCCTAACCCCTTGTACCTGAGAATGTGACCTTATTTGGAATAGGTTCATTGCAGACGTAGTTAAATTATCACGAGGTCACATGGGAATGGGCTCCTAATCCAACATGACTGGTGTCCTTGCACAAAGGGGAAATTTGGACACAGACATGCACACGTGGAAAACACCAGGAGAACACGAAAGCAGAGATGGGGGTGATGTATCTACAAGCCAAGTAATCCCAAGGACTGCCAGCAAACCACCAGAAGCTAAGGAAGAATGGGACAGATTCTCCCTCACAGCCCCAGAAGGGACCAATCCTGCTGACACCTTGATCATGGACTGGGAGACAATAATTTCTGTTATTTAAGACACCCAGTTTATGAGCTGATTGTATCAAAAAGACAGTCTCCCTACAAGAAGAAGAGCATCTGAGTAATCTTCATGTCTTAATTTGGACCTCCCAGAAGCAGACCCCAAGAAGAGGAGATGAGGGACATTAGTTTATTTGGGTGGCCCAGGGAACACCATTACTTATGACTGTTCATACCTCGTTACCCATCAGCCCTTTGGCACTTCTCTTTCTGTCAGACCTTCTTTGGGCAGCTCCCTGGGCTGAAACCTCCTTCCATCCTCCACAAAACTTGAAAATAGCAGTGTTTCTTTCTGGGGTTTCCTGGGCTTATCCTTTTACAGAATCAATTGATAACACTGACATTCCTTGCTTGATATATAAGCCTGTGTGTGTGGGGGGAAACCAGTGCAGACCCAGATAGGAGATATAGTCTTTCTAAATCAGGAGAACTCACCCCATGACATGAGCTTCTGAATATTCTCCAATACATCTTGGCCGGAAAAAAGAAATCAGTTCCCAAATTTTGGCACTGCTCTTTGCTAATTTAATTTCAAGAAACTATACATTTTAATTGTTTCTTTAGAACGTTTCATGGACACAAACGAATGAGTTTTTGTTTGTTTGTTTGTTTTTCATAAGCAGCCCTTTATGACATACAGTGAAACCTTGCGTTTGTGGAAGAGAGAAACTGGCTGTCTAAAGACTTGGACAAAACTGATGATTAGCGGACTTGGAGGGTCAAAGAGGCAGAAGATCCCTTGAATATTAGGAGTCAAGAAGGAGATCCCCAAGTACTCAGAAAAGCCATAGAGGAAGAGAGATCAAAGAAAGGAAGAAAACATTTATTAACCATCTATGAGGAATTCTTAATCTCAGGAAACAAACTGAGGGTTGCTGGAGTGGTGGGGGGTGGGAGGGATGGGGTGGCTGGGTGATGGACATTGGGGAGGGTACGTGCTATGGTGAGCGCTGTGAATTGTGTAAGACTGATGAATCACAGGCCTGTACCTCTGAAACAAATAATACATTATATGTTAAAAAAAAAAAAAAGAAGATAGTAGGAAGGGAAAAACGAGGCGGGGGAAATCGGAGGGGGAGACGAACCATGAGAGACTATGGACTCTGAGAAACAAACTGAGGGTTTTAGAGGGGAGGGGTGTGGGGGGATGGGTTAGCCTGGTGATGGGTATTAAAGAGGGCACGTATTGAATGGAGCACTGGGTGTTATACGCAAACAGTGCATCATGGAATACTACATCAAATAAATAAATAAATAGAAAAAAATATCTACTATGAATGAAGCACTAAGCTTGGTTTTTTCAGTCAGATTGCATGCCTCTACAGGGAGTCATTTGCATCCTCAGAAGGAGCGTGGAGCCTCCAGTCCTAGGAATTAATCCCCCTTTTCCGGAATTTTTGCAGACCACCTCCCATTCACCTATGATGACTTACTGCTTCTTGCTTCTGCATTCTTAGCTGCTTTGCCCCATTTGTCTTTGCCCTCCAGCTTCTGATAAAGGGGTTTCCCCCTTCGCCCCATGAGCCATTTTGAACACAGTTCTTTGGCTGGACTGGTTTCTCCCTCAGCTGAAAGCCTGGCCCATGCCCAAGGATCAGCCCCTCCTTCTGTTCCTACTTCAAATATGGAATGCCTGGGACTCCCACCAGGCAGCACAGTTTGACAAAGCTTTACACACACAATTTTGTTTCATCCCTGGAGATACCGGACAATGTACTCTAGATGAGAGACAATCAGTCTCCACGCTGGAAACATACCCTGGGGTTTGGGGTCTTTTAGCAAATGTTTTGATGTTCACCTGAACGGTTGGAGTTGGCATTTGACTCTGTGTGGTGAGGTCATCCTGAGCCATATCCATTTGTTTTCTCTCTGGACACACTTCAGACAGATCCCACGAACTGGAAAAGGAGACTGTTAGGATTCTGTTAGGTTAACATTTGTTAAGGGAAGCACAGGGTCCGGGATGGCGAGCTGTGGGTCAACAATAGACCACAAGAGAAACTGAAATAGGTTTATCACTCACGGGTCCTGGAGGAAGTACACAGCACGCCTCCAGGGGCCATATGGGAGGTCAAGGCAGGGTGCAGACAGAGAGAGCCACAGACCCGGGGGCACATGACTTTACAGGGTCCATGGGTGGAATGCTTCGGGGTTCCCAGGCTAAGGCCAGATTGGTCAATTCAAACCAAAAAGAGCAGAGTTTTGGTAAGCTCCATGGGGTCTTATCTCAGGGGAACACAGGCAGAAGGCCCTGGGAGGTGAGGAAGACTGTTTATCACAGGTGTTGTTGGGGGAGTCATATCGAAACTTACATTTGCTTGTGACTCTGTGGGCTATTATCTAGGGCCTGTGTTTGCATGATGTGACTACTGTCAGTTGCAGGTCCATGCAGGCTGCTTGGCCAAACAACACGGATGCTGAGGCAGCAATACCAGGGAGCAGCCTCGCTAAGTTCTTTCCAGAGACCAAGTCAGAAAGACGACAAGGATACTTGTTTTACATCAAATAACTTTATTGGATAAACTCCTCTGTTAGGCATTCTTCTTCTCAAAAAGGTAGGATCCAGTGGTTTTCTTGTCGCAGAAGTGCTGTGGGGAGGGAGGTGGTGCACATGCATTAGCGAGCTATCACCACAACACTGCTGTGTAACAAAGCATCCCAAAGTTTAGTGGCCTTTAGTCTCTGCTCACGGTTCCATGGGACAGCTACAACCTAGCTGGGTCAGCGTTCTGTTCCAGACTCCAGTCTCAGATTGGGTTCAGGTCAGCTCCACAAGGGCCCAGGCCAGAGGGGCAGCAACTACCGGAGTATATTTTTCTCATAGGGGATCCGAGAGCTCCAGAGAGTGGCTCAGCCATGCAAACACATTTCAGGACTCTTCATGTCACACGGTGCATACTCACCCTCTATGAATCTACAGCTAGAGTGTGGATAACTCTATTCCAAGAGAGTGACAAATGTGGACTAATAATTCAATATATCACATACCTCATGATAACATTGACATGTGTTTTTTCGAATGAATTTTTGTTCCTCCTTGGGCTTTCTCAAGTGGCCAAAGCATCTATGTCATTGGGAACAGAAGAAATGGGGAGAAGGCACAGGTAGGAAGGGTTTGAACGGCCCGGTCATGTTTTCAGGATACAGTGTGCAGACCTCTGGGTAGGTGTGTTGCTGTTACGTGATTACATTCTCACCACTTGAAAGTTACAAAAGTAAAGAAGTATTATTTCTTGCAGACTTGAATTTGGGGCCTGAGATCTGTTCTTATCTCCCTTAAATTTTTACAAAATTGGTGTTACAACACACATTCTGTTTTATTAATGAAAAAATACATTGTGGGCATTTTCCTATGTCCTTAGTCTGGTTTTTTGGTACATTTTATCAAATGGATGTGTCCCAAAGTATGCTGTCTCTTCATGGGGTACACATGCTTTGTTTCCAATGTTAAGTTATTGTAAACAATGCTGTGATCAGTGTCTTCCTTATTACCCTGCGTCTGATGCTTTTGCTGCACTGTCATTATTCCCCCAGTCTTCAGATCTTCTTATTTGCACTTTATCTTTGTCCCAATTGAGCATTTGGTAAAACTTATTAGTTTGCACTGCAATATATATATATATATATATATATATATATATTTTAGAGAAGTCCTCCTCAAATTCTTTCCTCAAAAAGACAAAAGACAAATAAATAAATAAATGAATAGAACAGGCATATTTATGAAACAAAAATCAGGATGTTTAGTGAGACAAATAGGAGTGCACAAGGGACAAAACTGCTCAGATATTCTAGTGCAGCATGAGATATAGACACTTAATCATGGAAATCTCAAATATTCAATGCTACTCATCTATAAAGTAGGGATAATAATAATACCATCTGTACAGGATCATGTTTTTTTGGGAGGATTAGATGAACTAAATCATGTACAGTTCTTTTTTTTTTTTTTTTTAGATTTTTATTTATTTATTTGAGAGAGAGAACGAGTGAGAGAAAAAACGAGCAGTGGGGAGGGGCAGAGGGAGAGGGAGAAGCAGACTGCCTGCTGAGCAGGGAGCCCAACGTGGGGCTTGATCCCTGGGATCATGAACTGAGCCCAAGGCAGATACTTCACGACTGAGACACCCAGGCGCCCCTTCATGTATAGTTCTTAACGCACTGTTTTGCTACCTGTGAATGTTTCATAAATATTATTACTATTGCCATTGATGACAGTTCAAAAATAGCAGCAGACAGGAAGCCATATGGTAGACTAATTAACTGATCAGAGGACACTGCTGGCCACCACAGAATTTTCTGGAAAGCTAGCTCTTTATTTAGGGCTTGAAAGCCTTATAGAAGTGATATGGACCTAGAGATAGGGCATTTGGGCCTCAGGATCCCAATGGAATCATGGACTTGAAATGATTTCTCACCGTGGCTTGCCTCTGCCTTTCTCTGCTGTCTTTTCTCTTTTGTAATGACTGGTTCTGTCTCCTACCTAATCTACACAGAAGAACATGACCACCAACTGGACCAAAGTTTTACATGTGGCAGATTCAACATCCTAGAGAGAGACCCATCCCTTTCCCAAAGCCCAAAGTGAAAATTTCCTAGGAGATAAGATTGATTAGCCTAAATCGGGCTGGATGCCTATCCCTGAATTGACCATTTGTAGCTAGAGGAGCAGGATAATGTTGCGCAAACTGGCTGCTTCCTCGGAAACCACGTGGCTTGATTCTTAGAAAATAGGAAGGCAAGATCCAAGAAGTAGGGACAGTGTAGGACAAAGTAATAGATGTCCAGTGTGGCTGGTCCTCTCTGCCATCTCTTGTGGTCTTTGAGAAAGAAGATGGAGCAGGCATCCCTAGACATTCAACCAGGGAAATGGGAATTGATTACTAGCTTGACCGGAACTTTGCTTAGCTTGGAGACATGACTTCCTCTTAGCGCTCTCTGTTCCTCTTTACTTGTCCCCGCTCTCCAGCCTGTAGGCAAAGGAAACCCAGCCGAGGGCTCCCAGTAAAAGGTACCATCACATTTTACAAAGCCCTTCGGACCATCACTTGGAACACTTTGGTTCTTTGCCATCCTGAGAGCAAGCCCATTGGTGCTTGGTGGAGGAGTCTGAAGAGGGGTTGTTAAGCACCAGCTCACAGAGATGACGAGGTGTATTTTAAAACCCAAACTGCTGTCAGCGAACATACGGATTTTGTTATTTCAGTATTAGCCAGCTCACTCCCCGTGGGTTTTGTCACATGAGTTTCAGAAGGACGGAGTGTTTTCCTGATTGACACTTGAGAAATGCTCTTCATGCCACAGTCATAAATATTTCCAGATCTTGCTGGTCGTGAAGATGGCTGAGCCGCTGGAGACAGTCTATCCATGTCACTTGACACAGCGTGTGAGGTCAGGCAGGGGTGAACGCCGTTGTCGGGACACAAAGCGGGAACATTATCTGCTCTGTGGGGAAGCCCATCACACTCAGCCTGCTCAGGGGGGAGACTGACACATGGGGGTCATTCCACAGAGATCTTTCTCCTTCACAGCAAAGTGGGCCTGACACTTCTGGAAGAAAATGACACAGAAAGCTCTCGGCACAGGAGGGGCAAACATCACCGATGCTTTCTGGAAAGCCCTTTCTTCATGGACTCATGCCAATCATTTTTTTTACCCACCTTAGCTAATCCATTTCTATTTTCTGTTCCTTAATAAAAGAAGGCAAGTCAGCTGTCATGAACTGTCATTCCTACTGTGTGCCAAGTCCAGTAGTGTGCTGGAGGTGGTTTGGACAGGTTTACGAGAGCCAAGTGTCCAATCTTCAGGAATTTTGCAGGATAGTTGTTAAACATGGCCATTATTAAACATTAAGTTATGTTAACCTATAATTAAATAAAGTATATTAAAAAGGGAAATAAATGCTCAAAACTCTTCACTTTCTATTTTCCTACATTTTTCTGTTATTTATGCCCCTGAGATTGTGTCTGTTGTTTCTGGATGTTGGAAATACTGTGCATCTATTTGCCACCCTGGTGGCTTGAAATTGGCCATGGCAGCCACAGAAATCAGCAAATGCTACAAACTGGGACTTGATGCATTGTCTTGTTGATTGCCTAGACTTAAGAAAATGATGGATACATGTTAATAACACAGATTAAATTTAAAAATGTGCAGTGAATATAGCTATTATATTATGGATAGTATAAAAACTTAAGAAAATATTCTTTTAAAAAATATTTTATTTATTTATTTGACAGAGACACAGGGAGAGAGGGAACACAAGCAGGGGGAGTGGGAGAGGGAGAAGCAGGCTTCCCGCTGAGCAGGGAGCCCGATGCGGGGCTCGATCCCAGGACCCTGGGATCATGACCTGAGCTGAAGGCAGACGCTTAACGACTGTGCCACCCAGGCGCCCCAAGAAAATATTCTTCCAATATTTGAAACCATTATCTGATTCAGCAAAGTTGCTCATGTTACCAACCACCGAGTGAACTTCTAATATGCATTCTTATCTCACTTTTATCTTACTCATTAACATAAACAGAATATCAACCAATATTCCTATCAGTTGCAACCATAGATTGGTTATGGATACAATAGTTCAGCAAAAATCAATGAGAACATTTCATGAGAATTAATTGACTAATGGAATTTGCAATAATGAGTATTGTGTACTCTGTTATTATTTGTAAATTGTGTGCTATACATCTTTCCTATGAACAGATTTATAATAAATTTATATGTATACACACATATTTTCAGGGGAAGCCGGTTGTAATTATTAGCTATTATTTCCTTTGCTATGAATATACTTTTCTCTCTTTACCTCACAGTCCAAGACCTAGTACAGAGGCTAACTGAACCCTTCTTTGGGGTACTTAGTCACAGCCCTTTTTCACAGTGCATCAGGGTTCTGTACAGTTCCTCTACTTTCTACAGCAAATACAACTGAAAGGCAGGGATTTTGAATTACTTAGCTCTGAACCTATAAAGCTGGGCTCAGTGTTGGTACATCAGAGGTACCCAGTAGGTGCTGGTTGAAAGAAATAGTGCGAGCCTTGGGGCTGAGCTGAGGAAAAAAAGAAAAAGAGGCCACATGTACAGAAAAGGGACAATGGAAGATACAATCAACCACCTTTTAAAATTCAAGTTTCTTTAGAGTTCCTAAACTTCTTTATAAACTGCAGCAAGTTTTGATTGATCAAACCACAATTGAGAAGAACCCTGGATGAAGTGGATTTGTTTGGGGATGATCATGTGTTTAGAGGAATAAGAGAGTCACAAGGCAATCAGCTCACTCCAAGTATTTGATGTGTGTCTTGGATGAATTTAGCTCTGGGGCTAAATCCTTCCAGACAGTTTCCTTTTTATCATTCATCGTACACTCCCTTGAATGCGGCAGGCAAAGGATTCTCCGTGAAAATCACATGTAAAAGGAAGTGACAATAGAAGATCAAAAACCCAGGAGAACTTACTGTCCTCCCAGCCCCCATGTCCTGCTGCATATTTGGCTGCAAATTCCTCCTCCAACTCTTCTGGAAGGAACCTGGATGCCAGTGCTCCATGCCGTGCTTTCAGTCTTTAAAACTCAGCCATTACCGACTGACTGGCTGAATTTCCCGTTCAAAGAATGCACAAGCACTCAGTTCCCCAAAATACACATCAAGCCAGGATCAGATTTCTCTGGATTGGCCAGCCACTTCTCTAAGATGAGCAGTTGCCAACACACTTGGAAGGAAACAGTCTCCCTTTCTCCCTCACAACCTCCATCACATTTGTCATAACCCCCAGAGAAGATCAGCCGGGACCTGTTCAGCCTCCAGCCATAGTCCAGTGCAGAGTCAGTATGTCAAAAAGAACAGGAAAAACCATTTACATTCCTTTCATTCTTTCCCCCATGTTTTAGGCGCCATTTACTCAACAGAACCCCACAATAAGCAAATGAAAGAGTCAGGGCATGGATCCTCATCTCTCTCTTGGATTATTGCAGTAGACTCCCTCTTTCCTTGCTCCTGGCAAGTCTATTCTCAATTCAGAGGCCAGGGGCGTTCTGTTGAAAACGCACATTAGAATATGTCACTCCTTTGCTAGGAACTATCCGATGGCCTCCGCTTCAATCCGAGGTAAAGGCAAACCTTACAACGGCTAACGGCTCTACATGATTGATGTTTATCCCACCAACTACTAGTGTCTCCTCACCCTCTCTCCTCCCCAGGCACAATAGTCTTCTTGTTTTTTGAATCACCAGGCATATTCCCACCCAGAACTTTTGCCCTCATTGTTCCCTCTGCTTGGAATGCTCTTCCCCTAGGTATCCACACGGTCATTCCCTCTCCTCCAAGTCTTTGTGCAAAAGTCATCTCCTTAATGAGATCTACCCCAATGGGTGTGGGGTATTCAGTACTAAAACCTGCTCCCCTCCTCCTGTAATGCTGTTCCTCCTCACCATGTTCTATTTTTTTCCAATGGAATTTATCACCTTCTATTATATAATTTGCAGACTTATTGCGTTTATTGTCTGTCTCTCCTCAGTTGAAGGTAAGCTCCAAAAGGACAGGTATTTTTGTCTTCTTTGTCTATTTTGTGTGCCAATGTGTCCCAATGCCTAGAATAGTGCCCGGCACATAGTAGGAGCTCAACAAATACTTGTTGAATGAATGACACTCCATTTTAAAGATGAGAAATCTGAGGCTTACTCAAAGTCACAAACATTATTGAGGCAACTGGGAATAGAAATCAGTTTCTCCCCTGCCAGAGCCCATACCACCATCTACTCCTGGCTTTTTTTTTTTTTTTTTTTTCACTGATAAGTGGATTTAAAGGGAAAAGTTCCAGGGAGTTCTCAGCAGAGCTGAGTGGACAGATGCCCTTGGGATCTGCTGCATTCATTTGTTCATCAAGGTCAAGAAAGCTTTGTAAAAATTCTAAAGAATTTTTTTTGGGCTAAATTCATTTTATTGAAAATGTTCTTTTATTTGGATGACTTTATGTACATATGTCATACTTGCAGAATAAGCCTCAAGCAAGGATTTTTGTTGTTGTCAGTGGTGGTGGAGGTGGGGAGAAGGAGGTGTGGTTGAGGAGGAGGAATATAGAAACATTAGCTTAATCATATGAGCTGCTCTAATAATAAAGCCAGTGTCTCCTTTATGACAGAGAGCCCTGGAAAACCAAATAGAAAATGACTTTCCTTTAAAGAGACAGACTTCCCGAGTCATTGTCTCTGAATTCTCTCTCCACTGTTCCTCACTCAGACTGCTGTCGGTTTCATTTCTACTGTATCTAAAGGGGTAAGAGTCATCATCAAGATGATGGTTTCTGTTGAGCCCACTATCACTGAACACTGTAGTAACCTGTTGTAGTTATCGACTGCTGCATCATAAACTACCCTAAGGCTTAGTTGGTTAAAACAGCAACAAGTTATTTTGTTCACAATTCTGTGGGTTAGGAATTCAGGTGGGAATGAGCTGGCTGGTCCTTCTGCTGCTGGTGATGTCAGCTGGGATCATTCATTAGGCTGCGCCCAGCATCAAGTTTGGCTTCGTGCACATCGCTAGTGCCTTTGTGCTCTTCCAAATGGCCTCTTTCTCCAGAGGCTTGGTTCCCTTACAGTATGGTGATCTGAAAGTTTAATCTTGGAAGTTGCACAGCAGTGGCATGTCTACCATATTCTATTGGTCAAAACAGGTTATGGAGCTTGCCTTTATCAAGGGGAGGGGACTCTATCTTGGGAGGAGTGGCAAAGAATTTGTGACTGTATTTAATCTATCACATAACCAAATACAGGTACTCTCCCCCTTCCGCTGTGCTTCATATCTCTTCTGTGCTTAATAAAAGAGGTACTTAAGGAACCTTAAATATATGAACACCTAGAATATGTAGCTCCATTGTTGATAAATGCCCTCATCTCAGTCAACCACTCACTTTAGGAAGTTCTCTGCCTCCAACTCTGTCCCTGAACAGGGACTACTGTTTGGAACTAGTCTGTATTGCCACAGAAGTTGCTCCCCAAATCCCAGATTTCCATCATCATGGATCGCTACCTCACAACCAAATCATCTCCTGCCCCATTTTTTCTGCTGCTTCTGCAAACTTGAGGTCCTGGGAAATCTTTCTAAATGTTATATTTATTTATTATAAATCCAAAGAAGGAGAAAATCTAGCTACTGCTGACTTTGATTTTTGACACTGAAATTAAATTTCTCACACAAAACTGTTGGATCTTCTTAGTCATAAATTGGGTGAGCTGAGCGGCAATCCACTATAAGATGGAAATGGTACATCTGGAACTGAGCCTAAGCAAGGCTAGAGGGCATGAACAAACTGCATGGGAAGGTAGGTGGCTCAGAACCCCCTATCACCCACCATGCTTGTACTTGTACCCCTCTGTCAGCTTACCTTTATAGCCACATGAGGGATCCCATAAGACCAGTTGATGGAAGAGGAAAAACCTTAACTTGGTTTACATTTCTGTTGGTTCAGTATGTGGATAAAAGCTGAAAACGAAGCTACTGTATCACAACCACATTCAGAGTTGGCCCTGAAAGAAAGTGGAAAGGGAGAAGCTTGTTGATGCGTGGAGCTACACGGAGTGCCCCTGCTATCCACCTTGTGTGGAAATACAAGTAGCCCCAGATCAGAGTATTTATGTACTCATGGGCCATGGTCAAAGAGTTGATGTACTGTTTAGAGGCCTAGAAGGACACGGACTGGGAGATTTGGAACAAAAAATCCTGGGGTAGAGGCAAGTAGACAAACCAGTGGGAGTGAGCATCAAGTGTGAAGAGTTTTGCATGGTATGTTCATGCCCACCATAAATCATCCACCACAGAACAGGAATTGAACATCCAAGTAGACAAAGTGCCCAACCAAACCAAAGTTGCCATCAGCCAGACTTCATCATTAGCTCTCCCCAGAACTGGCATCATAAATTATTGAATGGACTCATGAATGGAGTGGCCATGGTGCAGAGATAGAAGTTCCACATGGACCTAACTGCATGGACTCCTACTTAAAAAAAACTGATACAGCTATTGCCCCCTCTGAATGTCCCACTTGCCAGCACCAGAGACCAATGCTGCACCGCTGATATGGCCCTTCTCCTCCAGGAGACCAACTGATTACTTGGTGTCTATTTGTTCTCACAGCAATGGGCACCTATTCTGAGTGTGGTTCTGTCTTTCACGCCTGCACCAACCTTATGCAGCACCATTATCCAGTGGTATCATTTTTTTGACTCAGAGTCATTGATGTTGTGTTTTCTGCACAATATTGTCCTCTATGCCATCTAGAGATTTGGTGATACAGCATTTCTTAAAATGAATCCATAAAAAACCTAAAAGCCTTTTGATGCTGGGTGCTTTTTAAGTTAAATTTTCAATTAGGTAGAGCCAGCCTGCTGTGGTGAAAGCTGTGATGTGCCACCCAGATTCTCCTTCAGCCAGGAAGTTCTTATTCCCCCAGCTGCTGAGAATGTTGCTGGCAGATGGCTTTTACTTATCAGTTCTCTTTGCGGATTGCTTATTTGAAGAGGGCCACCTCGCCCAAGGTGTGCCTCCTGAAAGTTGGCCAACACAGGGATATAAAGGTCTGGCCCCTTGCCCCAACTTGGAACTGCTGTAAAGGGTCAGCCAGCTTCAGATCTCCCCATGGGTTGGGCCGAGGCCTTCATTGTGACTACGTCACAGCTCAATTTCTTTCTCTGCCCAATCTGCTTCTTCCATAGATTTTGATCCCAAGGGCATTCCCTAATAAAACTTCTGCATGTTTCTCTCCATATCGGTGTCTACTTACTGGGGAACCCAGCCAGCAACCCTTACTTTTGGGTCCAGTTTTGGGAGTGTTTTATTGACTGCTTCTCTCATCCCTCCATACAATCATTTTATTCCTAAGGGTAATAGTGCTTCCCTATTACTTTGGGATTTTCTTCCAAGTTGCTGATACCCATTTATTCTGCAAGTTTTGAAACTGGTATTTTTGATCTTCACACATAAATAGACAATCGCAACTATGTCATGACTACCAACTGGCCAACTGGGAGCAACTATAAGGGGCCATTGATTGTAACTCACATTCCCATCCCAGAGATATTAAAATATGAAGAAAGTTTGCTTCTCTCAAAGTTGCCTTTCCCATTCCTCTGGGTTTCTTTTGAGTTTAAGAGGCTCAGATGACCTTATGGTTTGGAGGATGTGTGAGACAAGGTCGGCCTCTACGGCATACTCTTATCCCACTTGGTCTTTGGCGGTAGCCTCCTTTCTTGGTGGCCAAAGGACATACCTAGTCTGTTTTCTTTGCCAGACCTGGGCCCAGGGGTCCCAGGAGCCTTGGACCTCATCTCAGCTCTGGCAGATCTGCTGAGGTTTGTCTGTGACTTTGGAACCTAAGCCTTTGGCCCTCTAATGCAGGTCCCTGCACCCCTTGCCCTGGTGAACTCTCCTACCAGTCCTCTCATCAGAGACCCACTGGGGTCCTCTCTTTGTTTAGGCCAGCCTTGCCACCATTTTCTACTCCATGGTGGTCACATACAGAACACTTGGAGAGGGTCCCTTCTTTTAGGGCCGCAGGGGAGAAACAGGGCGTTCTTCAGATCCTCAAACCCAAATCCTCCCTTCCTTCTTCCAGGGCTTCAACATTGGGAGGGGCAGGACCACAGTCTCCACTCAGAAACACTCACCCATATCTAACTTTCTTATCCCCTCTCCAATTGTTCTCCTTATGCACTTATCCCTTTGAGGATAGAAAATTAGGCTTCTATTATTTCCTGTGCCTTCTCAAGTCTAAGGTTGACAGTACCAATCTCTATAGGTAGCTAGTCCTCCAAGATTGGTTTTTAAACCCTAGTTGTTAGAATTCTGAGAAAACTAACTTTCTTCCTTTCTTTTCTTCTCTCCTCCCCCTGCTCTTCCTCCTCATCTTCCTCCTTCTCCTTCTTCTAAAATTTCAACAAAGCTTGGCCCTTACAATAAAAAAAGCACTTTGTTTTCTGTGAGTTAAAAACTCCATTCAGTGATTCAGTTGACTGACTTGAATGAGGTTGTATCGAAATATTTTCCCAACTACAGATCTATGTCACACTTTGTTCCCTGCAGAGAGTCTATCCTCTGTTTGAAGCCTATGGAACATTTGTGAAGCGTGATCAGTGATCAGGCCACAAGAAAAAAATTCAACATATTCCAGGGAGAAGAAATCATTCAGGCCACAATCTTGGACTACAAGGCAGAGAAACTAAATGTTAATGCCAAAACTTAAAAAAGAAAAAAAAACTCCACATACTCCTACATAACTTTTGGATCAAAGAGAAATCAAAAGTGCAATTAAAGATTATTTAGAAAACAATGATAACAAGAACATTACATAAGCGAGAAGGCCAAGGCTGTGCACATAGACCCACTAGGAGCTTTAACAGCTTTTATAATTAAACAAGAAAAAAGAATAAAAATAAACTGTTCAACCAGAAGTTAAAAGAAAGCCAAGAAAATATGACTAAGAAAAGTAAGATGGAATCAATAAATATTAAAACAGAAATTAGTGGTTAGAAAAGAGAAAATCATTAAGTTTGTTAGGTACAGTTGACCCTTGAATATGGGAGTTGGGGCACCAACTCCCACACAGTGAAAATCCACATACAACTTAAACCGCCCAAACAGTAGTCTACTGTTGATCGGAAGACTTTCCGATAGCATAGTCGATGAATACGTCTTTTGTGTGTTATATTTTTTTATAGACTGTATTCTTATGATAAAGTGAGCTAGAACAAAGACGCTCATAAGGAAGAGAAAATGCATTTACGGTACTATACTGTAAAAAAACCTGCGTAGGAGTGGACTCGCGCAGTTCAAACCCATGTGGTTCAAGGGTCAGTTGTTAATCAAAGACGTGTTTCTTTAAAACACAAGAAGAAAAGAGAAACTTTTTGCGAAGTTAATCAAGAAAAAGAAGAGGGAAAAACAAACACCATAGAATGAGGAGAAAAACATAACCACAGATAAAGGAGAGATTTACAGATTTTATTATCTAGATTATTATGTTGAACTCTGTACTAAAAGTTGTGAATTGTGGGTAAAATGAATGATTTTCTAATAAAAGACAAATGATCAAAATTTATTCAGGATTAAGAAAATATAACATATACATGACTATAACAGAAAAATCTTGGACATTGTTGGTGGAAGAATAAATTGGTACAGCCCTTTGGAAGGGTAACTTAGTAGTATCTACTAAATTTAGAAATGCATCTGATCTGTGACTCAGCAATATCCCTTATAGCTGTGTCCTAAAAAATATTCTCATATAAGCACAAGAATGTCTACAAGAATGTTTACTGTAGTGGGTTTTTTCTTTTTTTCTTTTTTTTTTTTTTTTGGTATTACAGAAAAAGAGAAACAACCTAAATATTCATCAGTAAGGGAATGACTAAATCACAGTGTTACTTCCATACTAAAGAGTACGAAGCAGCTACTAAAAAAGAATGTGTTACTCTATATGTACTGAAACAGAAAAATCTTTGACACATTAGGTAAAAATACACAACAAAACAAAACTTGTGAGCTCAATTATAGTATAGAATGATCCCATTAATATTTAAAAATAGAACTATGTATTTATGTATCTATACATGTGTTTGTAAGTTAATATAAAGAAGCTCTTTCTAGAGAAGATGACCCAAGAAAAGAGAATGGGGTCGATGGAGATAGTAATGGGGGCCAAAGAATAGAACTTTTATCTTTTCTTTTTTTATTTTAAAATTTAAAATTTTTCTTTTTTTTTTAAGGGGGAGGGGCAGAGGGAGAGAGAGAGAGTCTTAAGCAGGCTCCATGCCCAGCACATAGTCTGATGTGGGGCTTGATCTCACGACACTGAGATCATGACCTGAGCTGAAATCAAAAGTTGGGCACTTAACTGACAGCCACCCAGGCACCTCAACTTTTGTTTTCTGTATAGCTCTGTATTGTTTAACATTTTTACAAGGAAAATACGATCAAATATTGCTTGAGTAACTAAAGTAATAAAAGAATCATATACAAATAATTTATAATAATTAATCTCATTAATAGCCAAAAAAGAAAAACTACCTTCTACTTGTTCCTTTAAAAAATAGTAAATAGGGAAAATTTTTAAGCAAATAGGAGCTGATTGTCATCATCCTACTTAACAATGAAAGGCTAAAGCATTACTTAACAAAGTCAAGGATAAGACTTGGGAGGCCAATAACATTATTATTTAACATTTTCAAAATTGTAGTCAATCCAATTCAATAGGAAATAAAAGAACTCAGTAATCTTAGTTAAAAAGAGAGAGAAAAAAGAGAACATCAGTGTTGCTAAGAAGGAATGTGAAAGTATTACTATATATAGGTGTGATAATATACATGGCAAATCCAAGAGGCTCAAGAATATAAAATAATTTTTAAAAGATTTTATGTATGTATGTATTTATTTATTTATTGAGCACGGGAGTGGGAGGGGCAGAGGGAGAGAAGGAAAGAATCTCAGGCTGACTCCCTGCTGAGCAAGGAGCCCATTGTGGAGCTCCCTCTCAGGACCTTGAGATCATGACCTGAGCCGAAATCAAGAGTCAGATGCTCTACTGACTGAACCATCCAGGTGCCCCAAGAATATAAAATAATTTTTATTGTCCAAGTGCTTCCTGCCTGCCAGGCTCTCTGTAAAGTGATATTTTATAATATATAAAAATTAATATATATAATTATTATATATATAAATTAATTAATATATATAATATATAATAATATATAAATAATATATAATATATCTCATTTAATTCTTATAAGAACACTCTGAGACACATTTACTGTTGCTTCCGTTTTATGGATAAAGAAATGAAGTTCCAGAAGGTAAAGTAGGTGGTGAGTGGTGGAGCAGAGATTCCAACCTGAACAAGCTGATTCTGGAGCCTGCTTGAGATTCTAAGTATTGATTCTGGAGCCCTGCTGCACACTGTTGAAAAGCTAAAGATATTTTCCAATAAGAACTCTGCTTATATAATAAATATATAAAAAGCAATAGCTTTTATATGTAAAATCAGTTGGTTTTTACATATAGTATCAATAACCAATTTGGAAATATCAGGGAAAAACCCATTCTATTTACCATGGCAACTAGAATTACATATTACCAAGTAGCACACTTTTTAAAAAGCCCCAACGGCACTGGGTGTTATACGAAAACAATGAATCGTGGATCACTACATCAAAAATTAATGATGTATTGTATGATGATTAACGTAACATAATAAAATTAAATTAAATTTAAAAAAAAGGCCCAAAGCTAGGAAAACTTCAAAACTTTATTGAGAGACAAAGAGAAGACTTGAATAAACAGAGACATGCTCATTTATTTTTTTTTTTAAGATTTTATTTATTTATTCATGAGAGACAGAGAGAGAGAGATGCAGAGGGAGAAGCAGGCTCCCAAGGAGCAAAGAGCCCGATGCGGGACTCGATCCCAGGACCCTGGGATCATGACCTGAGCCGAAGGCAGACGCTTAACCATCTGAGCCACCCAGGCGCCCAAGACATGCTCATTTATAGCTTTGAAGTCAATATTGAAAAGACGCTGATTATTCCCAAACCAATCCCCTAAATATGTCATTTCAGATTATTAACAATTTAACATTGATGTAAAACAGATTATTAACATTTTTGTCAGAATTTGACCAAATTATTCTTTTAAAAAATATTTAATTTCAAAAGCTCTTTATATTAAAAAATCAGAAGTCTGTCATATAAAATGTCTCCTTCAGAAGTAAAGACTCTTTTTTTTTTTTTTAAAGATTTTATTTATTTATTTGACAGAGAGAGACACAGCGAGAGAGGGAACACAAGCAGGGGGAGTGGGAGAGGGAGAAGCAGGCTTCCCGCGGAGCAGGGAGCCCGATGTGGGGCTCGATCCCAGGACCCTGGGATCGTGACCTGAGCCGAAGGCAGACGCTTAACGGCTGAGCCACCCAGGCGCCCCCAGAAGTAAAGACTCTTTATAGTTGGAACATACACAAACATGCACATAATGCACACATGCACGTGTATAGATACAGATGGGACCCTTCTCTTTTAGCATAACACCGTCAAAGTGGTATGTGGAACAGTTTCATAACGGGCCATGAGAGCACATTATTAAATTTGCAGGAGTTTTGTGAGCTGGTTGATAAGCACAGCCATTATTAAAAATAAAGTATATAAACCTATAATTCAATTATTTTAAAAACAAAAATAATGCATATTTAAATATACTCACCACTTCCTAATTATTTTACTACATGTTGCTATTAAGCATGCTCTTGAGGTCATTTGCATTTCTTGCAGCTGGATGATGGACATGTTATATAATGGTCTGCTGCTGTGCATTCTTCCCAACTCTGCGATCAGGGACAGCGTGTCGGTAGCTTGAAACTGACCATGGTGAGAATATTTAACCGTGGAAGTCGGCAAATACTACAAATCAAGGTCTTGTCTTCTTTTCAGATGCCTGGTTGTTAAACATTTAACTGCATACCACTGGATTAAAATTATGCTAGGCAGGAGTATTATGTATTTCATCTGTAGGCCCAGTGAGGACTTTTTGTTTTATATATGTGTGTATATATGAACTGTTTTAATAATAAGAAAGAAAGCAAAGTACAGCTGCACAACCAGAAGGAGAAAAAATGGGGGTGAGAAATACAGCTTGTCTTACAATCAATACAAGGTGAGGTAAAAAGGGTTTCCCTATGGCAAAGTACTTAAAAGAGTTATCAAACATAAACCTGTTATGAATCTTTCTTTTATAAATAGACAATGTTTTAAATCTGCTGACCTTTTCCATGATGAAAGTGGTGTCAGTAAAATGTACTTACAAGATATTTGGAAAAAATAAATACACTTGTCTTGTGGAGGCAAAGGTTATGTTGTAACAAAGTGTGAGAGAGTAATAGCTTTTCAAAATAAACTCATGCTTTGGAGAGCATGGGTTTACACTGAAAACGGATAGTGGAAATTTTTCCAGAGTTATGTGACTTTTGAGGCTGAAAATTATGTAAGTGGGATGCCTATAAAAGCTCATTTATCTACTTACTTAAAAAACTTGGAAACAGGATATTCTAATGTTATATACACAAATCTTTTAAAATAAACTAATTTGTTAACAGTTTGAAAAGGTAAAATTGCCCAATTATTTTGCAAGAACAACTGATTGACTTCAGGAAAAATGGAAACTGTCAGCTAAATTTCAACAAATACATTTGCATAATTGGTGGAGGAAACAGGAAGATGACTATCACTATTCATTAGGCATGATCCAAAAAGCACTTCTTGCATTTGATATCTATGCATGTTGGTGAAGCTCCTTTTCAGTTATTTCAAAACCAAGTACTGGAATAATCTGAATTTGGAATGAAAACTTTGAATGGCCACGTTACAGAGTGTTAAACTGAGATTATAAAAAAGAAATCAAGCAAGTTTTATCTTTGCCAAAACACATTTTTCTTAGAGAGAGCAAAAATAGCCTGTATCCTAATAATTAAAATGAAAAAAAAAATTTTTTTTTAAGTAGGCTCCACGCCCAACTTGGAGCCCATAGCAGGGCTTGAACTCATGACCCTGAGATCAAAACCTGAGCGGAGATCAAGAGTTGGATGTTAACCGACTGAGCCACCCAGGTGTCCCTAAAATGAAAATGTTCTTAAAAGGACTCTGAGAAACAAACTGAAGGTTCTAGAGGGGAGGGGGGGTGGGAGGATGGGTTAGCCTGGTGATGGGTATTAAGGAGGGCACGTATCGCATGGAGCACTGGGTGTTATATGCAAACAATGAATCATGGAACACTACATCAAAAACTAATGATGTAATGTATGGTGACTAACATAATAAATTAAAATTTAAAAAAAGGTAGTTTATTAGATATTTATATTTTCCTTTATTTATTTATTTAGAGAGCGAGCATGAGCGGGCAGGGGGGAGGGGCAGAGGGAGAGAGAGAATCTTAAGCATGCCCCACGCCCAGCACGGAGCCAAGGCAGGGCTTGAGCTCACCCTGAGATCATGACCTGAGCTGAAATCAAGAGTCAGATGCTTAACTGATGAGCCACCCAGGTGTCCCTATATTTTCCTTTTAAAATTCCAAAGGGTAGTGCTCAGACCAGTAGCATCATCCCCTGGGTCTCTCTGGCCTGGTCTCCATTAAAAATATGAGTTAAATGGAGGAGTCACCTACATGCAGGAGTTTGGGCATAAGTAGGATCCAGGGGTAACAAAGCTGTTTTTGTCTTAGGTAGGTGTGTGTGTGGGGGGTGGAGTGGTCTGCTCTTCCTGTTGCAGTTTTTATTTTATTTATTTACTTTTTAAAAAGATTTTTATTTATTTATTTGACAGAGAGAGACACAGCGAGAGAGGGAACACAAGCAGGGGGAGTGGGAGAGGGAGAAGCAGGCTTCCCGCCGAGCAGAGAGCCCTATGCAGAGCTCAATCCCAGGACCCTGGGACCATGATCTGAGCCAAAGGCAGACGCTTAACGACTGAGCCAATCAGGCGCCCCCATGTTGCAGTTTTTATTTTTTATTTTTTTTTTTAAGATTTTATTTATTTATTCACGAGAGACAGAGAGAGAGAGAAGCAGAGGCAGAGGGAGAAGCAGGCTCCCCGCGGAGCAGGGAGCCCGATGCGGGACTCGATCCCAGGACCCTGGGATCATGACCTGAGCCGAAGGCAGACGCTTAACCGACTGAGCCACCCAGGCGTCCCCATGTTGCAGTTTTTAAAGACTAGAATAATTCTTGACATGTTGAAGTAAGTTTATGTTAAAACAGACCTTCCAGGAGTAAACGGGGCCCTTACTTATAAATCCCACCTGCACTTTTATAATAACACCAAATTGCAAACGCGTATAATACTACTAGCTAATACAGAATGTACTATGTGTCAGGCATTATCCTAAGTTTTCCCCTTGAATTAATTCATTTAATCCTCCCCACAATCTTACAGGTTAGGGCTTTCCTATTCCTCAGTTTGCAGATGAGGCTGCTGAAGTACGGAGAGGTTATTTGTTCAAGATCACACCGTGAATAAGTAGCAAGGTCAGGATTTGAACCCAGTCAGTTTGGCTCTATACCTCGTGCTCTTAATCACTACACTACACTGCTTGGGTATAAAATGTTTAAACAAATACCCGCATGTTGGGGATGCGCACTCATATATATTTTTTTAAGACTTTATTTATTTGACAGAGAGACACAGCGAGAGAGAGAACACAGCAGGGGGAGTGGGAGAGGGAGAAGCAGCCTTCCCACTGAGCAGGGAGCCCGATGCGGGGCTGGATCCCAGAACCCTGAGATCATGACCTGAGCTGAAGACAGACGCTTAACGACTGAGCCACCCAGGCGCCCCCGCACTCAAATATTTTTATCGATGGGGAAAATGATCAAAAAAAGTTTGGAGACCACTAGCCTAGGGGTTTTGAGCTCAAATGCTGGCATGACATAAAAAGCTTTTCCTAATTTGGCCCCAGTCAATCCCTCTGACCCACCTCTTGTCCTTGTCCCTTGCAACCGGTGGTCTGAATTCCACCATCTTGAAATAGATCCCGGTAGCTTCCTGAATTCCTAACGCCTCCTCTCATTTCCTGCTCCTATTTGGCCTTGGGAACTCAGCTCCAGCACTGCCTTCCCTTCCTTAGCTATCTACTCTTGCCCCCAGGAGGCCAGCCCAGGTCTCTTTGGTACACTCCCAGCATTTTCTGCATACTTCCCCATGAAACTTGCCCCAGTATTTTGTAACCATCTTTTCACTTGTTTGTCCACCACCTATGAAGGCAACGCCCTAGCTTGTTTACTTTTGTACGCCCAGCACCTAGTGCAGAGCCTGGCACATAGTAGGTGCTGTTTGCACGACTGATTGGTGAGCGAGAAAGCCACCGCTGCCCTAGGAGCTGCTCTCTGACCTGTTATTTGTGTAACGGCCACCAGAGGGGGGCAGATGAACAGGGTCCGGAGAACAGCGCCCATCTAGAAGAATTCAGGCTGAGAATTTAAAGAATGATTCTGGGGCTGGAAGGAGAGTTCAGCGGTCACACAGACATGCCTCTGTTTTCGGCAAGAGTAAACAAACCCTTCCAGATAAGCACAGTGATAAAGTTTGTGCTTTAGGTTAATGTTTTGGAAACTAGACTGTCTTTAAACTAGAAAACTTGGATTCTGGTTCCAGTTCTAACATTTATTGAGCTTGTTGGGTCTCAGACAAGACCCCTGGATTTTGGAGCCTTGATTTCTGAGTCTGGAAAATGGGAAACATACTCATTTTGCCTGCCTCCCAGGGCAGTTCA
This sequence comes from Phoca vitulina, assembly GCF_004348235.1. Lineage (NCBI taxonomy): Eukaryota > Metazoa > Chordata > Mammalia > Carnivora > Phocidae > Phoca > Phoca vitulina. The sequence goes on from NW_022589713.1 coordinate 26,821,653, forward strand.
GAGATCCATAGATAATAAGGCACATGAACACCCTCAAAATGACAAGGCAGCATGTAGGGTATAATTGGAATCCAGGGGCTAAATAAACATAAGTCCAACTACCCTTTTTCAAAACTGGTTTTTTGAAATGTGGGTTGAAAGCCAAGGTATCCTCCTGGGTCAATCAGCGTGGACTTGTCTAGAGAGCCTAGACACGTTAAGATTTCAAGCTGTGGATAGTTTAGCCCATCTCATTAACTTGGCTCCCACCTGCCTATCTCGGCCAGATAGCCAGGGGCCATCTAGCCCATCTGCATCTAGCACCCTCTATCCCTGGATAATTCACATATCTCACCACACCTGTACTTCTTTTTAAAAATCTTGCAAATGTGCATAGATGTTGTTGCAATAAATAAAACACAAATTCATGTAAAAACTTTTCTGAGTTTCTAGTCACATTTATCACAAAGTATTTTTTTAAATCAACAAATATTTTTAAACACATTTAGGATAGAGTTGCACCGTGAGTATACTGAATCTATGCAAATTTGATGAGATGGGCTTAGCAAACAAACTCACCAAGAGCAAAACAAAAATTAAACCCATAACCACTTAATAACGCTGGCGATCTGGCTGCCGTTCCTCTTGATGAGGGGCTGCCCGGGCTGGGCATGAGTGCTAGATGTGACTACTTGCCCTCAGTGGGTCTCTGATCTTAACAAATGCCTATCAAAATAAGTGTATCACTGTGTTTGCGTGTAATTTAAAGGATCTTAAAGGAGCATCTTTATACGGCAATAGTTTCACCCTCTTTTTTTTTTAAAGATTTTATTTGCTGAAGAGAGACACAGCGAGAGAGGGAACACAAGCAGGGGGAGTGGCAGAGGGAGAAGCAGAGTCCCTGCTGAGCAGGAGCCCGATGCGGAGCCCGATGCAGAGCCCAATGCAGAGCCCGATGCGGAGCTCAATCCCTGGACCCCAGGATCATAACCTGAGCCGAGGGCAGCCGTTTAATGACTGAGCCACCCAGGCGCTCCTTCACCCTCTATTTTATCTTTAGAGCCCAACTCACCATGGAAGATGTGTCATGTGGAGGTCTGTCTGAAATTTTTTGGCACAAAATGGGTAGCCTCTCTGGAAACCACTGATCGAACCCAGAAAAATCTAAGACCCCCAGTGGCTCCCTAGAGATTGGGGTTGGAACTCAGGCCTCTCACTTGAGGACCAGTGTTCTTTCCACCCACGACTGTGCATGTCAGTATCAGCTGCATTCTGAAGGACACCGAGCACCCTGGCCATGGGGAGTCTGGGGGCTCCTAAACTGTGCATTTATTCAGGGACACCCTCCCAATATAGGCAGGGCGCCCCCATTCACCTTTTACCCACACATCTTTGTTTTTCAAGGTTCCACCTTCCTGTGTGAATAGTACCCTCTGGAATTGTATAGCATGGCAAACCTTCCTGCTCGTGACCTACATTCTCTTTCTTGTGTTGCCCTTCTATAGGAGTCAGGATGTGAGCTGGAGAGATTCTCAAGCCAGTTTTAAGCCTCAGTCTGGGCAATCAGAGGCATGTGGGAAAAATCTCAGAGGCTGAGCAGCCTTCAGAAGGCCACTAGGATCTGATTTCTTTCCTCCCTTCCTTCCTCGGAAATGTTAAGGCCAGATGCATCCTACGACCCAGCAGTACCTCACCCTCTGACCCGGCTTTTGAGCTTCCTTTTCCTCTCAGGGCGAAGCCATGCTTCCTTGACCCTTCTGGCCCCTATTCCTTGAAGAGCAGGGGACACGCACGGGGGAGGGACACTAGTCCCCTGACTTGGCGCACAGTTGACAGCATCTGGCAGGCCTAGGAGTAGGAGCAGGCAGGCCTGTGCGGGCACGGGGACCTCTTGCTCCCTCACCCGCTCACCTTCTAAACTAAGCTCTGCTCACAGTGCTACTTGGAGCTGCTTTCCTTCTCTCCAGCAGGCGAAAAGACCTCTTCAGTGAGGGGGGATATTCAGTACTGAGCTTCTAGAACAACAGATTCTCCAGATTCAAAGGAGGCTATGGAATTTGGGATTATCAGGGCTACAAGGGTCACTGACCTTCTGGAAGGCCTGAGGAAGATGATATCAAAGATGGTGGAAGGTTCCTCTGGTTCCCATGTCTGGGTGGCCAGAACTTCTTCTGCAGGCAGAATTTAGTTAGAGCCCCAGGAGGACTTGCCAGTGCTGAGAGCTGGTAGACACCAGACTAGGCTCTGAAAGAAGACAGTGGAATGCACTTTGAGGTCTTTAAAAATAGGATGACTTTTCTTCCCTCTGGAATGGTCTGGAATGACAGCCTGTGAAAAAACTGAAAACATGACAACCGCAAAGCTCTTTATTTACACCAAACCCTTGATTTTAAGCTGTTTTAGATTTGTTACAAATCCCCACATTCTTCAGTTGCCCACACAATATTAAACACATATTGAAGATGCTTTGCAACAAGCAGGGACACTAGAGTTCCAATGTGGAGGAAGGAAATTAATATTTGGCAGGGAATCTCTGAGAGTTAACTTGTATGGAAAATCACAACCACCACAGAAATGGAGGTTCAAAATCCACCTCTCAAGGACTGACAGGGTTTTTGCCATTAAGTAACCTCCCACCTCCATTAAATATATAATAGAGTTTGTAATCTCTGCACGCTTTGCCCACTCTCCTTCTTCACTTCCTGATCTCGTTCCTCATCCAGTTCCCAAAGCTTCCAGAAGACTCTCCTGATGGGTCCATAATCCCCTATTGCTGCATTTGCTGGGAAACATGGAGGCAGGAGAGTGGGATGAGAGAGGCAACCTGGAGAGGCAGCAAGGGGAACCTTGACCCTGAGACTCCCTTCACTGCCCTCCTCCTTCTCCCAGTCACACCCAGAGATCCTTGTCCTCTATACTAAAGCAAGGACATGGATCTCCTAAGGACAAGTGTACTTGTCCTTAGGGAAAATGGGATGTATTTGAGACTGGTTCTCTCCCAGAGAATTGGGAATCCTAATCACAGATCACATACTAAGCCATAACTCAAAAATCAAGTACATGCCAGTTTACTTCTCTAGACCTTATTTGTGTGGCAAAGATTTCCCGTACAGGTGTGTGTGTAGATGAGGCCATGCCGGTCAAGGCTTAGACACACCAAAAAGTGGGAGAGCCATTTAAAGAGGTTCGACAATGCTTGGCACATAGCATCCCCATCCCCCAAAGATATTAAAAGGTTCTCTGACACCCCTCTCCCCTCCCACCCCCGGAAGCACAGGAACGTAGTGCAGTGGACAAGTAGACATTGTCTCATGTTCGGCATACATTTCACTTCAGCATTTCTTGAGTTATATTTATTCTGTTTGAAAAACAATATCATTTTTTTCAGGTGTCAGATATTTTCGAGGGCATTCAAAAGTTTTTGGCCTTAGATGCTCTGCCTATAAGATCCAGTGGCTAAAATGCCCCGGACATTGAATGCTTGCTTAGAAGACCAGACTCAGAAAAATCGGCACATAGGTTTAGCATATCATCTGCAAACCCAAACGTATTTATAAGTGTTACCTTAAAATGTATGTTTGTGGGGGTGGGAGGGCAGATGGTGAGCTGTTGAGGGAAGGAAGATCCTCAAAAGTTTCCAGTGAGCAGAAATTACTTGACTCATCTTGACTGTCCTTGAGTGTGAATGGAAAGTATCCAATATTGTTAATTACAAGGGAGCAAAATGGCCTTAGCTTCACTTTTATTTGGGGAATAGTTTCTGTTATATTTTTAGGGAACTTAAATATTCATCAATGCAAATGGGTTCTATGACTCTGGCTACTTTGCTGTCGGCATGATGGGTCCCTCACTCCAAAGTCTTCTACCATGGCGGGTGTCAGGGCCCTTGCCTTGTTATGCGAGGCTCTTTTAATTTGTGAGGAATGAAGGAAAGGCTCACCTGAACAAACATTCATTGAGCACCAACCATGTCAGATGGTATGCCAGGTTCTGGGGACTCTAGTGGCAAATAAGACAGATCAGGTTCCTGCCTGCATGGAGCTTCCGCTCAAGGGAGGGTTGACAGATAGGACAAAAAGACAAGTGCTATGAAGAAAAGCATCTGGTGATGTGATAGAGAGGGAGAAGGGAGAAGGGTGTGAGGCTACTTCAGATTGCATGGACCAGGAAGACTTCTCTGAAGAAGTGGCATTGTAACCGAGCCTCGAGAGCTCCAGGGGGGCCAGCTGGGAGAAGGGCTGGGGCAGAATGTTTCAGGCATAGGGCTCAGCTGGTGCAAAGCTCCTTAAGTGAGAACTTTGGCAAGTTTAAGGAATGCAAAGGCCAGTGGATTTGGACTACTGGGAGTGAAGGTGAGGGCTAAGAGATGAGGTCAGACTTATAGAGAACTAATGTGTTCACTCTCCAACCCAACAGTTGCTCGGTGTCCCAAGCATCTCTTCCCCAGACCTGGGAGTCCACTTCTTTCTGCCCCATTGAGTCCATCAGAACCCTGTGACTCAGCTGCTTTTTTGCCTCTGCTTCTCTCTTTCTCTGTTTCATCTTTGCAGCTTTCTGCTCCACCGTCCCTCTCAACTCATTTTGCATTAAAATTTCCCTGGGGTGAGGATCTGAGCATCCTGGTAGCTGTTTCCTCACTGCCAATAAGAAGCGGTCCTATTGGACAGAGTTTCACGTGAGGTCTTCTCCTTGGCTGCTGGTCTCCCCTGGGTCCGTCACCTGTGGCCCAGAGCCTGGCAACTAATTTTTTTTTTTTTAAAGATCTTATTTACTTATTTGACAGAGAGAGAAGAAGAGAGAGAGAGCATAAGCAGGGGGAGCGGCAGGCAGAGGGAGAGGGAGAAGCAGGCTTCCCACTGAGCAGGGAGCCCAGTGCAGGGCTCGATCCCACGACCCCAGACCATGACCCGAGCAGAAGGCAGATGCCCAACCAACTGAGCCACCCAGGCGCCCCTTGGCAGCTTATTTTGAAGGAAACTACAATGACTACTTTCCTCAGGATCAGTTGTGTGCCGGGCCAGAATTACAAAGACTGAATTAAAGAGCATTTTCACAGAACGGATATTTATAACCACCTCCCAGGCAACAAGCCTATGAGGGGGCTTATTCTTTATATAGGGTTTAGTGCTTAGCTACTCACCGATCCTTCCCCAGGGACCACTGAGTCTGACTGTTCCCATCCAGGTCTAAGCACTTCGAAGTTAGCTGTGCACACAGTCTCCTCGAACTGGCTTTCCTCTTCTACCCGCCGGAGACGCCACAGTTGTATCTCCCATCCCACGTGCTCTTATGCAATATTCCCTTGCCGGTTCTTCGGCTAGAGGTAGTCTCTTCCCCGTCCCATTGCATCTGGGCTCGCTGCGCGACTGGCTTTAACCAGAGGAACATAGCAGAATTACTCGACGTAAGAGAACAGCAGCTTCCTTCTTCATTCACCTGTTGGAACATCACTTCTTGGAACCCATCGGCCTCAAGGTGAGGAAGTCCGATTAGCCACGTGAAAGGCCCAAGTGGATGAGAACTCAGGTCTCCAGCCGGCAGCGTCAGCTGAGCTCCTGGTTGACAGCCAGCACCAACTTGCAGTCCTGTGAATGAAGCCACTGCGGACCTTCCAACCATCCCAACACCCCAGGCAGCACCAGCAAGGCATATGCGACCCCTGGTCACTCCACAGAATTGTGGGTAATAAGAAACTCTTCTGTTCTAAGTCCCTATGACGTAGGGTGGTTTTGTGCAGTAGTAGTTAACCAAAACAGCTCCTAAATTTCGACAGCATTCAGAACCCTGGTGTAAAGGAGTTGTTGAGGGGACAGCAAATGGGTTATATCCTATTGCACTACACTTGGCCTTAGTAGAGCTTCAGCATCAGGTACAGGTAGCTAGGCCTGAGAAAATGGAAATCAAACTTCTAATTATACTTGGTAATTGCCTCTCTTTGGAGTATCATTGGAAAATTCTTTTATATTCTAGCTACAAGTGGCCCAGGCCACTCTTGCTTGGGATCCTGCTCTGGTGTTGGTGACAATTTAGGAAGAGACTGCAGGGACAGCCAGGAGGGAAGGAAGACGGCAGGAGAGGGTTCAGTGTGATGGGGAAAACTGAGTCTGACATTTCGATCTTAAGGTTCAGAATTTGATACTGCCATTTTTTATAGAATCAGAGAAGTTTACATGGATATTATTTTATTTTTTCAGATGCTAGTTCTTCAAATGATGAAACGAGAAACCTCTGTTCTCTTTCCTCTTCTCTCTCTCTCTCTTTAAAAGAAGAAACAACAAAGATATCTAACCTATTACTGAGCTCTGGCCTGAAATTCAGATATTTGGACTTGACCCAATGTCAATATTTTGGGAAAAGTTTGAACTAAGTCATTCATGCACTCCTGGGTTTCAAGCGTGAAAAATCCCCACAGTTTTCCACTTAAAGAAAAAATAAAAGGTCTGAAAACTATGTACTGAAAAGCCATCAAACGTTTTAGGCCGTAAACTTCAAACTTGGCAGGATGAAGTGACCACCAAACAAGGAAATTCAAGTCAAGTGCGAATCAAGGAGCCAAAGCTGGTAATGTGTTAAAGGCACATAGACCAAAGCCTGTGCAGAGCATCGTAGGGTGAAACTCTGCATCACAACTGTGACCTGTCACTGAGCAGGGGCCTCTAACCAGGGCCACTTTCTCTTGCCTGATAATTGCAATGGTCTCGTAACTGGTTTCCTTGAGTCACATCTGTATCTTTTTAGATCACACATCTGATCTGGTCATTTTCCTGTTTACAAACTTTCGGCGACTCCCCATTGCCCCCAGGATAAATCAACACTTCTCAAGACGCCTTAAGAGGTGGCAGGCATGATCCAGCTTCCCTCTCTGGCTATAGCTCCGGCCACACCCGAACTCACACCCTTTTCCCCAGTCATGCTGAATTCCGTGGTGTTCCAAGAATGTTCGCTGCTCTCCAACACGAGCCCTTGTACATGCTGTTCCTTCTGCTAGAGCTGCACTCCACCCCCAACTCTTATTTGTGCAACAAGAATCGGCTCAGATGTCACCTCTTCCGGGAAGGACTAGAGGTACCGCCTCTGTATTCCTAGGGCATTTGGGAGTTTGTCATGCTGTATGATAATCAGTTTACACATTTATATCCTCCATTAAACTGGGAACTCCCTAAGGGCAGTGACCATGCCATATTTGACTTTTTAATCTCTCAAACCCTACATAGTGCCTGACTTCTAGTAGATGCTCACGAAATCATTGTGAATCAGACTAAACAAATAGCCTTAAACCCCATCTATATTTTTGCATCAGGGGAAGGAACCAGAGAAAGGTAGAGGAAGAGGACTTTGAGAGTAAGCCCTACAGAACTGCGACTCTGAGATCTGAAGAGAATTTTATGTCCAAGTCATAGTTTTGCCTCGAATGGATCCATCCCTATAAAATACCTTCCACATCCACTGCAACTTAACATGGCAATGTTCTTGTTTTCAGAAGACTTGCCACAAGGACTCTGTCACAGAGGTTTGGAATTTACTTATTTAATTAACAAAGATAATTTGAATTCCAACTGTGCCAGGCCTTGTGCAAATTTAAATATGAAGACGACATGACTTGTTTTCTTCAAGGAGTCTGTAGTGTGGTGGGGAATTGGCAATGGGAGTCGGTTTTGATTTGATGCTATTGTTGTTGTTAAGACTTCTGCAAGTAAAAGGTTCTTTCAGGGGAAGGCTGCCCCAATTACAGGGAACTCAGCTGACTGATGTTCATTCTGCTCCAAAAAAATGTTTTTATTCTTTTTCCAGAAGAAATAAATGAAGAAAGCTCACCCAGGAGAGTCAATATGGATGATACTCCCCACCATGGGAACAAAACATTTTTTTTTAAACAAATGCCACATTAACAAGCAGATAAGAAGCTACTGGATACAGACATGTAGAAGCAAGGAAGTTCGAGCTGCGTACCTCTGCCGTAACTGAATCACAAAGAAGGAACAGACTTTTCTCCCTGGAGGCATGATCTGTGCCTAGAATTCTTGAGAATCATGGCCCTAATTTTATATGTCGGGGATGAAATGTCCTTGGGTGAGATGTTTAGAATGGAAATGGAGGAGACGGCGAGACCCTGGAGTGGGCCCTCTGTCCGCTAGGTCAGGCTTCAAGTTCACCTAATCATGTTTGAGGCCTGCAGTTGATGCTGGGAAGGATCCCGATATGTAGATGACATCAACCAATGGACCCATGCCCGGGGATCACAGGAATTTACAATGGATATCATGGGGCAGAATTTGACCTAGAGGTGTTGGGAGGAGAGCAGAGAAACAAGCCTGAAATTATCCTCTGAATGCTGTCCATTTAGTCAACTGTCCAAACTGGAAATATCCACTCACTTCTGCTTTTCTTCTGAACGTTAAATTTCTGAGATCTAGAAATGTATTTAAAGGAGAACTTAAGAAGAGTTGTTTGCTTTTTAATAATAATAATAATATTGTTAAATATGATAAATTATTGGCTCCAGTTCTTCCCCCTCTTTTTGTCCATACCCTCTGCCATCTATATTTGCCATCTATATTTGTACTTCCCTGACCTTGACTTGCACTTGGGCCAATGGAATGTGAATAGACATGATGGTATGACAGATCTGAGTCTAGGTCTAAAGGGCCAGTGCCAGATTCTGTTTGTTTTTCTTGTGCCTCTTCCATTACCATGGGAAGAGCTTGTGCTCAGTAGTTGCCTCCTAGCAACACAATACACATGCAACAGACATAAGCCCCAAATCAATGAAGATTGAAGCCCAGCTGGATCTTCAGCTTGAAGTAGAGTCACCCAGCTGATGCCAGCCTAGATCTGCAGCCCCACAGATACACAAGCAAAAATTAATCAGTGTTGTTTAAATCACTATTTGATGGGGCGCCTGGGTGGCTCAGTTGGTTAAGCATCTGCCTTTGGCTCAGGTCATGATCCCAGGGTTCTGGGATCGAGTCCCACATCGGGCTCCTTGCTCAGCAGGGAGCCTGCTTCTCCCTCTGCCTGATGCTCCCCCTGCTTGTGTGCTCTCTTTCTGTCAAATAAATAAACTAAATCTTTAAAAAGAAATAAACCACTATTTGGGTTAATTTGTTATGTAGCCATAACTAACTGATACTCCTACTACTATTACTACTAATAATATTAGCTCAACTTGCCCGTAATTTGTCCAAGGTCACTCAGCTGGTACCATCAGTGAAGATGGAATTCAAATTCTGGACTCTTAATCACCTCCTTATATAACCTCGAGAAATGAACCTGGTTAATATTCTGGTGAGTTCTTCTCAGGCAAAGAATTTTTACCCTAGAATGAAGATGAGATGAGAAAATACATAGGTTTCTTTTTTAGATGGTTTGCAGAGAAGAGGAGAGCTATAATCATACCAGGATAATACATTCATGGACCACAGTCAGAGGTCTTCAGTTCTCAGAGAGAGGGAAAAATATATTAAAAAAAAATAGAAAAGTAAACAAAAGCAGGATTCAGGATAAACGAATGGCAGGTCATAAAAAAATAAAGATGAATGAAGGACTGCCTAGCATTATTGCTGTGTGTTAGGATTTGCCTCTCAGTTACTAGCTTTGTGATTTTCTCTAGAACTCAGTTTTCTCATCTGTGAAATAAGGATAATGAAAGCAACTACTTCATAGGGTTGTTGAAAGGCTTAAGTGAGTATATGTAATCAATATATGTAAATGCTTAGAAGAGTGTCTGGCACTAAGTAGTACGGAGATATTAGCTGAGTGGTGCCTCCCCAGTGGAGCACCGTAGTTAACATCTGCCTGGTATTTCTGACTGCACCTCTGTGATGGTTTTGTATTATGTTAACCTAGCTACCAGAACCACATTTCCCAGAATCCCTTTTCCTATACGGTCTGGGCTAGAACTGCCATATGAAAAATTTGCATGAGATTTGGAAGCTGGAAGTGAAGCTGCAGCCACCATGCTCTGAAGGTTAGTGTAGGGTGTTGCTGTAGCTCATTTATTGATCTACAGGCTGACTCAGCTGGTGCAGGGCAGCAGTGGGCCTGCATGTCCTCCACTCCCTCTGGCCCTCCTCTTGCAGCTTCTCTGAGCCCTGGCCAGGTGTGTGTGCAGCTCCATGATGAAGGGTCCCAGCTTCCATGTAGTAGAAGTTGAGATGATGGGAGACAGATACGTGGTGCCTTTGGTCTTCATGGATTTCAGATTGTCCTTGTAGATTACTGTTTGTTTCCAGAGGTTATAGTAATCTTGCCCTTGCTTTCCTCCACTTCATGTCCTACCTTCCTTCCATTCCAGGCCTGCCAACCTACAGCGACTTCAGGACCGACCCCCACCAAATGAGAGGTAACAGCTCTGCACAGACATCTTCACTAGCTCCCACCATTACTCAAGGTCTAACCCCTATACCAAATCTGTGTTTTTCTGCATTACTCATCAAGGTTCTGCTTCCCTGATTGAACCTTTACTGATATACCTCCAACTCCCAATTAACTTATGAGTTGGGAGGGAAGACATTGGCATCACTGAAAAGTCATGGTTCTTTTTAAAAATTTTGCATTTACCCTCACTATAGGCATTTTGGCTCTCAACTGCACCTCCCCTTCACCCACCACCTTCCCAGAACTTCTCTGTAGAAGGACTTTGAGAAAGAGTGAATGAATATTGGCTGCTGAAATCCTCACAGAAAAAAACAAAACAAAACAAAACATTCAGCTCCTGGCTTCAGAGCACTGATGGGTGGAGTTAACCACAGATTTGTCATCAGATTTCAAAATCAAAGCAATAGGATTTCCCTAAAAATAAAAGAAAAAAAAAAGAATTCTATCCACCTTAGAATTGCTATTTTCACAATTTCTCAGAACGAGTTGTACAGAGTAATACAAATGCTATGAAGATAGGTCCAAATGAAATACAGAATTCATAATAAGGGGATGTTGTTACTCAGAAACAAGGCAACCCAATATGCTTTGGGATAGTATTGCAGCAATGAAAACAAGCTCAATGTTCATGTCAGATAAACAATTGTACTCATAGCACTGGAACTTTAGGAAGTGACTCATCTTGAGGAATGGGCACCGAGTAAAGCAACCGTTTACTTCAGCCCTTTGGAGTTTGACACAAACATTCTTTTTTTTTTTGTGACTTTGCCACTGGAAGATGCTATTGCAGCCATATGCACCAGCCTCTCTGTTTCTAGTACGTACACCATTTACCTCTTCTGCCCCATGATGTCTGTATTCTCTGTCCTCAACCTTTCTCTGTCCTTAGGAGTAGCTGTTCCCCAAAGCCAATGGATTCCTGGTAGATGGAAAGAAAATACTTCAGAAGACTCCCCTTGCACGGAGGGCCCATGGTTAAGGACTTTTGGTCTGAGATGCATTGGCTGAGCCCAGTGGACAACAAAGAGTAGAGTAGGGTCCGGTCTTAAACCCAGTCAACCAGCAAAAGAAGAAAGGGACCAGAAGGGAGTTCAGAGACTCTGGCTGGGGACAGGTGCAAGGCCAAAAAGGCCAAAGTCAGTGTGGGGGGGTGTTCCTGAACACAGAAAGTGATGACTGGGTCAGGGCCACAGCAATGTCAGGGATGGAGGCATGGGGGAGGGTTTGGGCAGGAGAGGTCGAGAGGCCCCTGATTCTGAAGCTTGGACTGGAGCTGGGGCAGGTTAGAGGGTGCATCACAAGTAGAGCTCTGTTGATTGCACTGTTGTCCTATTTGCCTTCATCTGACCAGGACCAGAAGGTTCTACTGCCATGGCCATAGAAGGATGACCACTCAGGTAGCCGTAGGGTGCATTGGAGGCACGCCATCCAGAGAATCACATGTCCTTTTACAGCAGGACATATGATCAACAATGTTCCTAGAGGCATTATCCATAATCGCTTCCAACCTGAAATATCCAAACTACCTTAACTCCAGAATGGATCAAGAAATGGTGGTATATTTATAAGCAAGCTGGAATACTATCTTAGTTTCTTAGGGCTACCATAACAAGTTACCACAAACTGGGTTGCTTAAAATCACAGAAATTTATTTTCCCACAATTTGGGAGGCTAGAAGTCCCAAATCAAGATGTCTGCAGGGTTGGCTCTTTCTGAAGGCTCTGAGGGAGAATTTGTTCTGTGTCTGTCCCGTGCCGGTTGCCAGCAATCCTTGGCGTCCCTTGGCTTGTAGCTGCATCGCTCCAGTCTCTGCCTGTCCTCACTTTGTGTTCTCCTGTTTTGCTCTGTGTCTTCAAATGGCCTTCTTATTTATAAAGATTCCAATCACTGGATTTGGGGTCCACTCTAATCCAGTATGACCTCATCTTAATTGATTACATCTGCAAAAAAACCCTATTTCAGAGAAAGGTCACATTCTGGGGTTCTAGGTAGACATGAATTTTTGGGAGACAGTGTTCTACCCCATACAAATACGAAACAGAGGTGAAAATGAGTGGGTTACAGCTACATGCAACAATACGGACAAGACTCTCAAATGCAGTATTTAGTGAAAGAAGCTAGACACAAAAGAGTATGTCCTGTAATCTTACATTATTAAGTTCAATGGTAGGAAAAACTAACTGCAGTGTTTAGGGGTGCATACGTCAGTGATGATACTATAAAGACAAGCAAGTAAATGATTCTCCTAAGAATCAGGACAGTGGTTACCTTTAAGAGGGAGATGGGGAATGGGGCATGAGAGGGGGTTTTCTGGTGTGCTGGAATGTTTTATTTTTTGACATGACTGGTGATTCAAGAGTGTTCATTTTATTTATTTATTTATTTTTTAATTTTTATTTATTTGACAGAGAGAGAGACAGCAAGAGAAGGAACACAAGCAGGGGGAGTGGGAGAGGGAGAAGCAGACTTCCCACGGAGCAGGGAGCCCGTTGCAGGGCTCAATCCCAGGACCCTGGGATCATGACCTGAGCCGAAGACAGACGCTTAACGACTGAGCCACCCAGGCGCCCCTCAAGAGTGTTCATTTTAAATATTTCATTAAGCCATTTTATTTTCTGTATGCAGGCTCTCTTTCCACAAGGAAAGAAAGAGTGGTTAGAATCCTGTGGTTCCAGGTTCCGCCAATAGCTGTTGGGTCTTGAGTTGAGTTTCCCGGCTGGACCTCAGTCTCCTCATCTACAAAATGAGGAGGTTGGACAGGATGATCTCTGAGGGCCCTCCCAGGCCTACTGTTTTGGGTTTATCACTCATTTGGTTCTCCAAGTATCTCTGTGAGGAGGGGAGAACACCCAGCTTTGTGTTTACAAAGAAGGAAACCGTTGAGAGAGGCTCTATGGCATGACGGTTAGACCTGTATTTTAGTCTCTGCTCTGCCCTTCCTCTAAGAGACCATGGGCAGATTACTTCAGCTCTCTGGGCCTCAGTTTCCTCAGCCACGAAATGGGTATAATAAAAGACCCTTCATCACTGGGTTGATGAGAAGGTGATAAAGGAGGATGTGTATAAATTACTTGACTCAGTGCCTGGAGTCCAGATAGTCCCCGGTAACTGGTAGCTAGCTAACCTGGCAAAAGCCAAACAAGTCAGATCAGTTCAACAAATTGTTCTTGAGTACCTGTTGTGTGGCTGAGAGCTTTTATATCACATGATCTCCTTCACTCCTCACTGCAGTGCTGTGAGGGTGCTTATCCTGAGTTTTTACAGATAATAATGTTGGGGCTAAGAGGGAGGGAGCAAGTAATATGATCCAAGCAATTCTTTAGGAAGATTCTTCCCCCCTCCCCCATCCCGGCAGCTGCAGGGCAGATGAGAAGGAGCAGAGAGAATGCAGGTGGGGAGACCTGTCGCTCAAGACAGGCCTTGATGGGGAGGGAGGGCAGGGAGAGTCACAGTAGTGCCCCTCACTACTGTGGTTAGGTCTCATTGCATGTTCACTGAGGGAACAGGTGACTGAATGTGCCTGAGACCTTGTGGATGTAAGATGGGGAGGCCAAGGGCCGGAAGGAGCCAGTGATGACTCAGGGGCTTCCAGATCAGTCCATCAGGGGGTGCTGGGGACAATTCAAGAGGAGAGGCTGGTGGGGGTGAGGTGAGGCTGGATGTGTAATGTTAGTGCAACACTGCGTGGAGAACCTGGCAGGCTGGAGTAGGCACGGAGAACTTGAACCCAAGTCCTCTGCTTCATGGCCCGGGATGGGTCCCACTTCTCTCTCTCTCTCCCTTCCTGGAATCTTTACTAATTGGGAGTGGGGGTGGCTTTGTAATCTAGAGTCAACCCTTCTACCCTTCTTTCTGTCTGGACGTGTGCGCCTCACCAGTGGCCATTGCTGGTTCTTGGGCAGTGATGCTTCTGGTCTGCGGCTGCTGGAGGACCAACTTTATGAATAGGTCATCTAAATGGCAGAACCCCAAACACCACAGTGCCTCAAATCCCACCACAAGTAATTATATCTGTTACATGAAGCATTCTTCTCCTTATGGCTTTTTAAAGAATGCAAATGTCCCAGACCTCCTACATGGCACAATTCTCCAACCCCCAGTAGGATTGACATCTTAGATGTTTCCCTCTGTGACAGGAGAGCAGGATACAGGAAAATGCTGGCCATCTAGGAGGAGAGGGTAGTGAGCAGTGAGAGGGACCAGTAAAATGTGTTCACAAAGGGCGGGCTATCTATGGACAGAAAAGATCCATCTCACATACTTAAATTTCCTGAAAATTTTCTTATTCAACACGCATCTTCCACTACTTCTCACACACTCACTTGGCTGGAGAAAAAGGCCTTATGAACCCAACATACAAAGTGAGGCTCTACAAACATTAACTCATGTAAATGTCAGAATAACCCATTTTAGAGATGAGAAAACTGCATCTCAGAGGGGCCATTTGTTCATCCAGCCAGTGGGAGGCAGCAGAACATGTTGGGAGAGCATTCAGCTGTGGTGGGTTCAAATCCCTGCTCTCTGCTTCTTAGCTAGGTGACCTTGGGGGGAGTTATCAACCTCCTACTGCTGTTTCCTCCTCAGATTCTTAGGGTGGGAGTGAAGATTAAATGGAGAGATGCATATGAAGGAATCAATGTGAACAGTAGCTGTGCTTTCAACCATGGTAGGCAGTGGCTCGGGGTCAAAGAGAATGGGGTGTTCCAGCTGAGCCTACACTGGGATTTGAGTCTGGCTATTTGTGGAACTGGTAGGTTGTGACTTCTTGAAGGCCTATCCCTGGGTCAATATCCACAAAGGTTTTGTTCTTTGGCTGAAGGAGGGAGAAGGATGAGTTTCTTTGGAAAGGGTTGGCAGGGGGGCTTCAAGATGGACCAGAGAGAGACTGTGTTGCTGTCTGTCCCCCTCCTCCATCCCAAACACACACAGCCATGAGCTACAGAGCCTGGACAGGAACCAGCTCCACCACTCCACGTGACCACGGAGGGAGAGATGCACAAGTTAGGAGCATCTTACTCCCTCCCCTCATTCCCCTGCTGACCCAGCAACCCCCAAGTAGCAGGGCAGTGTCCAGAGCCAAGACGCTCATATCCAGATGACTGACTGACCTTCCCGACCCCAGCCCCACCCTGGTGTGAAAGAAAAGACCCATTGGCACAATCAATAGCTAGCTATTCAGTGGCAAAACAACCATCCCCTTGATCAAGGAGGCTGATTTTCTGCCAAACACTGAGAATACTTCAAGGCATATTCTAGTCAATCTTGATTAGATTCTGGGTCAGCATCTGGTTTGGTTTTCTTCTCCTTGTTTATTTCATTCTATATGTGTGGCGGGGATCCATTCCATATCTGGGTGCCCATATCTGGACAGGATATCAGACTGGACTGGCCACAGGAATCCATTTTAAATACCATCCGGCATGGCTGGAAGGAAACCGATGAGCCCCTGAATATAAAAATTGAGGTCTAGCCCCTGATGGAGACTTTGGGCCAGAAGACAGGACTCACGTGGTTGGCTGGCCCCCCAGTGGCAGTCCTCATATTGCCTAGGCATGTCATTTTTATTTAGATGTCCAGAAATGTCTAAAGGACTCTTTCAAGACTGCATTCAAATATTTGGGGAGGTCTGTGGGAAGCTGCTTTTGTGCATGCTCTTGGGGTACAGCTGTCGGGGTGCTGAAACGGCCCCTTGCTCCTTCGCCTGGAACCGGCTGTGTCCAGCCCTGGCAAGGGTGTATTCTTCCACCCTCCTTGGTGTGAAATTCTGGGGTTTGTTTTGTGTCACTTTGGACCTTGGTGAAACAACACGCAAAGGGAAGATTAATGGAAAAACTCTGCTTCCAGCTGCCAGGAAAATATTTTTCCCTTTGCAGCATGAAAACAAAGAGGCGTGTCAGCTGAGTGGTCTGGAGAGAAGAGGAAGCTAATGTTCCCGGTGTCTGTGCAGGTCCCTGCTCTGCCCTTTTTACCGGGTCCCTCTCCTGGGCAGGACTTTATTTATTTATTTTTTCCTCTAAGGGCTTCTCATCTGACAACTCTAAAATAGATCCAACGTGTCTGCAAGTGACCTCCGTCCAGTGTGCACAATGTGCGGGCCCTGGGCAGGTTGCTTTCCTGACACAGGTCCCCTTGATCTGTAGGACAGCCCCCACCACTAACCCCACTTTACAGAAAAGGGAACTGTGGCTCAGAGCATTAATTAGATCCCTCCAGGTACACAGCAACTAACTGCTGGAGATAGAATCCAGATCCAGGCCTACTTGCCATGGCTTCCTTCTATAATGCTGCATGCGTCAGATCCTGGTACGGTGCCTGGCACCTACAATGCTCCAATGTCTGAGAGAATGAAGGAAGGAGAGAACCCAGGTGACCTGGGTGGACCTCATCTTACTACCTCTACGTCCCACAAGGCCTTCTCCTCAGAATGCCCCCGTTTCCTCACAGCGGAGCTGACGTGAAAACGTTTGTTCCTGCCTACAAATTTGGTTGGTGATCTATGGCAGGCCTGTGAAGGAACGAGGGGGGCCTATACACCAGGACCGTGGAACACTTAGCTGTGTGACCTCACCCAGGATACTTCCCATCTCTGAACCTGCACGGAAGGCTGGAGGAAGCCCTTCACCTTGGCATTTTTCCCAAAGATTCAATAAGATGTGGTTTGTGAAGCTCCTGGCCCAAGGCAGTATTTATTAACTGTTTCGTTTTTGGTTTATTTTAAAGACTTTAATTCAGGGAGTCTCAGGCCCGGGGGAGGAGAAGATGAGCAGTGTATAGACATTTTGCTTGGTTGTTTATTTGTCTGGGAGTTGGTCCACAACATTCATTTGATTCCCGAAATGGGTTCATGATCCCAAAATGTTTAAGAACCAATGCAGTCCCATTTGATTTCTGACCTGTGGTTAGAAACCGCTGAGCTAAGACTATATCGTGTTCCCATGTTCCTGGAATAATGTTATTCAAATAAACAGAGCAGGAGGACTCTTTGCCTTTTAGAAGTTCACAGTTCAAATATGAACAAACCTGTCAGTGGGCACACTGATGGCATTATCCTGTGTGACAGGAGAGGATGCGGTGGCTGAGTCAGGTCCGCATGTGGATAAACATCAGGAACCATCTGGAGGGAGTTTAGGAAAAAAATTGTTAAATATTCACCAGCTATGTAAAAGCAATCAATATTCATTTTCTTTTTTTTTAATTTTTCAAAAAATTTATTTATTTATTTGAGAGAGAGTGAAAGTGAGAGAGATCACAGAAGGAGAGGGAGAAGCAGACTCCCCGCTGACAGAGAGCCCGATGTGGGGCTCGATCCCAGCACCCAGCGATCATGACCTGAGCTTAAGGCAACCGCTTAACTGACTGAGCCACCCAGGCGCCCCTTGTAATTAATTTTTGATTCTATTTCAACTTTTCTTTCAAGAGCATATCTAATAGCCAAGTATTTAGTGGGCACCCACTATGTGCCCGGTGGTAGGTTGTTCCTTCTAAATACCTGACCCTATTTAATCCTTATGACCATACCATGGAGTAGATGCAAGTATTAGCTCTATTTTACATATGAGAGGTTAGATAGCTAGTCAAAGGTTACACAGTTAGTAAATGGCAATTCTCAAAATCATGAGCTGTCCCAGGACTTATCTTTGAAAATGTCCTCATTCCTTTGGCATCTTTCTAGTCCACGGAAGTGAGTACATCAGTTGGGTTGCATTTGGCTAAAAGGAACAGAAATCCCCAGCTTGGGCTATATATCTTAAATAATAGGGGAATTTTAGTCTGTCATTTATCAAAGACACCGGACGATAGCAGACTCCAGACTGGCTTCATGTTTCTGTGAGTCTTTCAGTCTTGCTGGGAGGTGAACAAGATGGCTGAGGAAGTTTTTGGCTGTTGGATCCAGACTTAGCAATGTCCAGAGGAAGAGTTGGGCATGGTTTCTTCTTGGGTCTTGTTTTAAGGAACAAGGAGATATATATATCTCAGAAGGGCCCAGAAAATTTTCCCTCTTGTCTCATTGGCTGGGACACAGACACATGCCTAATCTTAAACCAGTAACTGTCAAGGGGGATGGGATTGCCATGATGGGCTTACTACCCACTCGGGGATAGAATAGATACTGGGAAGTCAACTCTACAAAGTAGGATTTTTGCATCAAAAAATTTTGCATGTGCTCCTTGGTCTTTCCTGAATTGTGCCTCGGTTTCTTCAGATATATGACAGATTTACCTCACACCTGTTCTAAGGACTGAGTGAGATGGTATTTGTTACCTCAAGGTACCAGAATACCCAGGAAACTGGATCGTTTGGGAGGACAACTAAAGGACATGCCTTGTTCTACCCTTGCACTAAGGTGGGCATGTGATCCAGGATACGGATTTTTTTTTTAATCTGAATCTTCAACAGGCAGAAAAAAACGTTGAAAATGGTTGGAGTCGATTCATCCTGAGACATGCAGACTGAAGAGATCAGACTTCAGTTCCTTTTCCAGAGCCCCCCAGGGCTCCTGTAGGTCTTGTCCTCTTTCAGTTCTGTGGGCTTCCCAATGCCATTTGGTCTTAGGTTGGGGTCTCTAGAAACAGAGCTTCAGGTGGGGCCTCTTGGCATATGGATTATTGATGCCCTCAGGAGAAATCTGGAAGGAAGTGAGGGAAGCAGGATGGGTCAGGGAAAGAGCTAAGATGCTTTCTCAGCAGGGGTCTAGCCTCAGCCTAGTGGCTGTGGGTGTGAATTGCACTCCAGAGCAAATCCTGCCTTGAGGCAAGTTGGTTGGCCTTTTTTGACCCCCAAAGCAGTCAGTCATTGGCTCTGGGCTGCTGGGAGGTGGAGGGTAACCCCCCAGGTGAGGAGACTCCTGTTGGCAGAGGCCAATTGTTTGGAGAAGGGGACAGCTATGCACTGTTTGCAACCAACATTCCCAGTGGCTGGTGGATGAGTGTGCCAAAGATACCCTGAGTGAGGAGTTCTGTACAGAGCTTGACAGCTATTACCGTGCTACTGGTACTATCATTATGATCATTACTAGATACAACCTCCAAATCTACTCAGAAGGTACATGGCTTCTAAAGAGTAAGGAATGAAGAAGACCCTGCTATAAATCTTATGTCTCCAATTCAGTATCAGACTCTTTTTAAAAGAAAAATTACCGAGAAAGTATGAAACCCTGGAGTTGGTTTGTCAACATTCCACCGGAAGATAGAAGGTGAGGAGAGAAGCTAAGGACGTCCACCCGAGACAACCTCTCTCAAGCCCCCTCCCGTGACTAATATAATTAAATGAGAGAACTACTCTTTTAAGTGGAGATTTGATCTGTTTGGGTTCTCAGAGTTACCCTGGACCTCATGTCCAAAGAACAGGAATTGGAATATAAATATTATTTTATTTGATGCATCTGGTACATCATCTATTCGGCAAATACGTTATTTGCAATTTCCAAAGGTTTTTTAACCAGGCATTGCTTTTTTCCCTGTCTGTGTGAGTCTACCCTTTTCTTTCATTCAAAAACACCCCACATGCCAGGCTCTCTGCTAAGCAAATTTGAAGAAACACAGTTGAATTACTGTGGTTCAGCCTTTAATGAACCCATAGCCTGGAAAAGAAAAGATGAACATAAATATGCATATCTCAGAGAAGAAGGCAGCACGTGCGTGAGCTGAGAGGGATACAGACAAAAGCCTACAGCATTTCAGGAGAGGTTCAGAGGCCGTCCAGCGAGGGGCTCAGTGAAGGCATCAAGCAGTGGCTACGTGGTACTGTGCCTCATCAGATGGGCAGTCAGAGAGGAGTCATTCGTGGTGGAGAGAACAGCATGAGCAAAGCCATCAAGGCAGGACATTACGTGTGTTTGGGGAGCATCAAGGAGCTTGGCTCAGCAAGTAGCCCTCTGAATATAGATGTGAGCGGCCTGTTCATCTAGTGCTCGTCTAGCTGAGAGATACCCATGGTCTACCGTCTGCCATGATGGAGGACAAGCAAAATTCTGTGCAAAAGACGGGCAGAGAAGGATGCAGGTGTATAAGATCTAAGGGCAGCGGGAGGGTGGAAGGGTCTTCAGGGTCTTTCCTGAGGAGGTAATGAATTTAGTCTGTGCCACAAGTGGGCAGCTTTTCTCGGGAGAAAAACCCACTTTGCAGTGGAGAGTGGGGAAGGAGCTGCGTTTTGGAGACAAGGAGCACAGTCTGGTGTCCTGATAAACTCTCCCTGGGCTGTCCATGGGGGATCACAACCCCAGGCCCGAGGTCTAGGATAGGAGTGTAGCTACAGAACAGGATTTTAATCTGTGAAGCTAATGAGAACTCTGTGGCACTGAGACCCTACAGAGCAGTCCCTTCCTCAGCCAACCCAGCCGACCAGCCCCATCTTACCTGTTTGTCTAATGGAATACCCCACAGGCTTTTCTGTTTTCTGATGCTCAAACTGCAAACTTGACTATCTGAGAGCTCGGACAAGCTACTTAGTCTCTCGGTATCTCTGCTCTCACTTGTAACCCAGAATGAATAACGAGATTTGCTTCATGGAATCTCAAGGATGGAGTGAGCTAACATCTAGAAGGGGCCTAGCACGGCACGTGTTGATCTATCTATTTATATATCAACTCCAAATTCAAGCGGGGCAGCTGGGAGCCAGATTGTCAAGAACAGGCATTCAGAGGGATGGCTGCATCTCCCGGGAAGG
This sequence comes from Phoca vitulina, assembly GCF_004348235.1. NCBI lineage: Eukaryota > Metazoa > Chordata > Mammalia > Carnivora > Phocidae > Phoca > Phoca vitulina. The sequence goes on from NW_022589713.1 coordinate 26,842,674, forward strand.
GGTGTCCTGAGAGCACAGGAAGCAGCCAGCTCCACACCTGGCCCTGGAGGGCCGACGCCCTCCCCTGCAGAGACACTTCTCCTGCGCCATTGACCTCACGCAGCCACTCCCATCGGGAATCCAGGCATGGGATGAATTTGTGCACAGGGCAGGGAAAAAATGTTGGTGTCTTGTCCTTTTCCCACACTATCACATCCAGCAGCTCTTCGAACATGCAAGAAAATGGAGTGGCTTCCTTGAAAGATTTTCTGGCAGAAAAAAAAAAATCCCTTTTTTGAGGAGACACGATAAAAGGGTAGATGTGGAAGCATGTGAAGTGGAAGGCCTGGGGTATTAGAGGATCCAGGTTTCCAGACGATATCCTCGGGGCTGTGGGCACCAGCAGCGAGGGCGCTGAGGCACTGTCAGAGGAGGTTTGTCCGTCTGTGCAGCCGCAGAGAGGAGCGCACCGACGTGACTAATGGAAGGCAAGAGGAGGCAAGAAGGGGGTGGCCAGTGATGCCGGGAGGGGAGCATCTTGCGGACCGCAGTTGACAGGATTGCTCGCAGCCTCGGAGCCCAGCATCACCGAAATGCACAAGCCTCGCTTTCCTGGGGGCTGGACGCTGACCTACTTCTCATGGTCCATTCTCCTCCTGAGATATTTTCCCACTCTCGAGCTGACATATTCTTTTCCAGAGCCCTCCAGGTAATGGGGCAGGAAGCACAAATGGTCACTAAAGAAAAGGCATCTTCACTCCCTGTTATTCTAAAGAATTAACATTTGAATTCCATCTTCTCGAAGGAGAGGCAGGGAACCAGGGGGCCAGACCTCCAGGTATGCAAAATCCTTCTTTGCCCATTTGTTCCAGCATCATTATTAACAGTGTTCCCCCTCCCCCTCTCCTTTTCACTCTTCATAGGTGTCCTAGTTCGGGCTATAAGTTACACGAGCTCCTGTCTTAGCTCAGTTTCCCTCAGAGCAGACGCTGAGACGAGGATTCAAGTACAAGTCATTTCCTTGGGAAATGCAGGGACCATGCTGCTCGGGGACTAGAGAAGTAAGACAGGAAAAAGAGCACAGCTAATAAAGAGCGCGCTGTGAAGCCAGCCACCACAGTGGGCACCTGGAGCTTAATCTTGGTGGAAACTCTGAGAAATGGTGCAAAATCCAAGCCTGAGAATCGCCCCACCCGCGGGGCAAGGCAAGAGAGGTGGGGTGTTTATACACCAACTCTATGTCCAAGGGCTGCCTCCAAGGGCTGTTAATTCCCTACCACTTCTGGCTTGCCTCACGGGCAGAGTAGCCTTCTGCGGTTCTGGGGGAAAGATCCCTCAGGCTCAGAGATGCAGATTCCACACGGGAAAGTCAGCAGGAGCCCAATGGAAGATGAAAGGAATGGGGGTGGGCACTGGCAGCAGAAGACCTTACCCATAACTTCGCTCCACCATTTGGCTGGCATTCTGCCATATTGAAGTTCCTTCACCAATAACTTCCTGCCCCTCCAATTCAAACAGACTTCTCTCTCACCAACTTCCTTACTGGCGTCACTGGTTCATTTTCACTACTGCTCAACCTCTCCCTCTTTAAACTCTTTGCTTACTTGACTTTTGTCACCCTGCTTTCTCTTAATTCTTTGATGCTTTTATTGTATTGACTAATTGTGAGCATTTATCCAAGACTCTTCCCTTCTTTTCCTCGAGAATTTTCTACATCTATGACTCCTGTTGTTACCTCCATGCAGAGAGCTCCCAAATTAATAATATTCTCTTAAATTCACAAACGGGTTTAATCAGCACAAAAGCCCTTTATCTTTGAAGTCTTTTTGACTCTGAGTGCAGCACTCTTTTCACTAGAGTTGCATCAGCTTTAATTTCTCCCTGTAGACCCACTTCCACATCCTGTTGCCTGTTCAGTGTCTCCATGGACACTTTCCGCTCTGGTCTCAAATTCAATGTGCTCAGAGCTTGGTATCTCACTCTGTCTTTATGCAGATCCTCATCCCTAGAGACCCTGCCTTCTTCAATGTTCCCAAAGAAGTCTTGCATCTTCCCACTTTCCCTGTAGGCTCCTTTAGTAGCTTCTGCCTAAGAGAGGGTGGCTTCCCCTCCCCTCTCTACCTATTGCCTTAGGCAAGACTAGGTTTGCCAGTGACCCGAGCTCCACTTGACCACCACTGGAAAAGAGAATGATTAGCTCAATGCAACCACTGAAGCAGAGGCAGCTGGAACCACATTCCCAATGCCACCAGTACTCTCTTGCCCCATCACTCATCTCAGCTGCCTTTTCGCAGTCAATCTCTTCCACGAAGCAAGCCCCATGGCCACCAGCAGTCTCATGCAAGCAGGACTGCTTCCTTCTCTTAGTTCCAGTTCTTTTTTTTCCCACTAAGAATTCGAAATGGCTAGAACAAGTCTCATGCCCACTAATGGCCAAGGTGTAGGACGCTATCACTGACAGCTGTATCCAGAATCAATCTCAAATGACTGGAAGAGGGGAAGAAAGGGGGATATGTTTTCAGAAGAATAAGGGAGGGGTGCTGAGCAGATAAGACAGTTTTCTTACATAATTTTACTCTCTTTTCTGAAATCCCAATTCCTCCATCCAGCCTACCTGGTGTTCTGGTTGTTGTTGGACTGTAGGACTGTGTCTTAGTTTACTTTTTACCCTGTAAGATACCCAAGCATGAAACGTTACCCACACTGGGCTCAAAAGCAGTTAGTTCGACTTGGTTCCCAGTGGGCTGTCATCCACACTGAATCCATCTCAACCTGGGAGGTCCGGTGGAGAGCAAGTCCTATGCTGAGAGTCAGGGGGCCTGGCCTCTGATTCTTACACGAGCCATGAGATGTTGGCCAAATCACGGCTCACTTTATTTCATGGATTTTCCATCTGTGAAATGACAATAAAACGTGCCCTAACTCTTAGGAGTGTTATGAGAACACAGTGGGAACAATAAAAAGGAGAGTGCTCCATAGAAACGCAAATTCTATTTGTTCACCCTGATAATTTAAAGAGAAATCTCTGATGTTACTGATAAGGTATTGTTTTCGGGGATAAATCTTGCTACCAAGTTTGCATTTACACAATTGTTTCCTCCCCGATCTCACTCCACTTCATCTGCTGGAAACATGAACCAGTGGTTAAGCCAACCATTTAATTAACTTGTAAAAGCTTTGTGGAACTTGAAAGAAAATCTAATAGTAAGCTTTGGTTTCCAAAACTTCTAATAAGAAAACTTATTTCTTTGGACCCCTTTGGCCCCAAAGTTCCAAACTGGCAAATTATGACTCTACTGCTAGGTGGGGTTTTTTGTTTATTTTATTTTATTTTATTTTTTTGTTTTTGGTTCTTTTGATAAGTGTTTAAATAAGTACATTCTGTCCTGAAGTATTGATGTAATGGTCTTTTTTTTTTTTTTTAACATCAAACTTTTCTTTCTTCTATCACTAAAATGCCCAGATTTTAATTCTCTTCTCTTAATCAAGCTGCAGATAACCAATTCAGATTTGCTGACATGCTTGGTATGTACCAGACACAGGGGAGGGCACTGTGGCTCAACAGGGCCCAGTCCTTGCCCTCAAGGAGCATCATTCAAATGGGGAAGACAGTAAACAACTCTTTATAATTACCTACAATAATGCACGTCTCCATTCTCTAAAACAATGTATGAGTCAGGGTGGGCTGGCTTCTATAACAAACAGCGCCAATTTTCAGTGTCTTCACCTGGTAAAAGTTCATTTTTCACTTACACAAAGTTTGATGTGTATGTGCCTAGTTAAGTGGCTCTCTTCCAAGGGGTGACACAAAGATCCAGCCTCATTCTATCCTGTGAGGTCATCGTCTTCAGCCTTTGACCTCCAAGGTCACCATGAAAGGGGATGATCATGTAGGCAAGGCACACACTAAATACACTGGTCACATTGGTCCATCTAGTCACGTGGTAGACAACTAGCTGCTCCTGCCACATGTAAGTCTTATTTTTATAGTTGACAAAATTAAGGGGTTAAGGTACTTAACCAAGGTCACACTGCCTGTATGTGGAGAAACCAGATCTGAACCCAGGTTTGCTTGATCCAAAGCCCACAGTCTCACTACTCTGTTAAACTAACTTCCTTGCCATGACAGTGTGACAGGCTCTAGGCCATTGGACCCATTGTTCTTGCCTTGGGCCTGTGTGGAAATCTGGTCTTGCTGCTGCCCCACTTTTTGGCCTGATTTTCCTGATGGCCCTTGGCTGTCACTGGAGGCCTGGCTAGTCTGCCATAATGCTCTCCTTCCCCAGATGCATTCACGGCATGGGGTAAAGTTTCCATCTTTGTGAGACAGAAAATAAATAAGATTAGAGCTTTCACAACTGCTGTTTGAAGAGGATAACAGCCAATTTGCATATATAACTTAAGGCATCTTTGGTTCTAATATAGTTGCATTATTTCATGGTTCCATTTCCCACAGGCTAGCAAATGGTTAGTGTTAAAGAACAGACAGGGCTCTAGGAGTTTGCGTATAGGAAATCACTTTGAGTTTGAGGAATGGAACCAATTCACTTTGTGAGCAGGAACATGTACACCAGGTTCTAATCACAAGCAACAGGACAAATGTGTGGAGCAAACTCTCCCTCCACCTTTGAGGTTTAGATGGACCAAAGCAGAGAGCTGTGTTCACATTCACTTGGCCTGATGCAGATGTATGTGAGAAATGTCAGCCCCATCCCACAAGATCCTGATTACACTGAGCTCCAGTTGCATGGTTGTATAACAAATTACCCTCAAACTTGGAAGCTTAAATGAACATGTATCATGCTCACGGATTCATGGGGTGGGAATTTGAATAGGGCGCAGCAAAGTTGGCTTAAATTTGTTTCCCAATTTCTGGGGCTCCAGTTGGAAGACTCAATGGCTGAGGGTTAGGATCATCTAAATGCTTGTTCACTCACAAGTCTGGTGGTTGATAGTAGCTCATGGCTGGGGAGTCTCAGTTCCTTTTCCCATGGGCCTCTCCACTGAGTCTCTCTAGGTGGGCCAGTTTGGGCTTCCTCACAGCATGGTGGCTGCTTCCCTGAGGAGATCATCCTGAGAGAGAGAGAGTGCTAAGCAGAAGCTGTGTTGTCTTTTTTCATCTTTCCTTAGAAGTGATGTAGCATTGCTTCTGCCCCATGTCACTTGTTGAGGCAGTCACAAAGTCCTGTCGAGTTCAAGGGGGATGTGGGGGTGCGGGAGACACTGCCTCTTGATGGGGAGTGGCAAAGTTTTAGAAGAATGAATGGGACTGGAAACATTGCCCTGGCCATTTTGGAGAAGTTGATCTGCCATACTCTGTTTTTATTCTGATCTTGAAATCTGACTTAAATATTAGCTATCATATATTTGGTGCCCATGTGTCAGGCACCTTGTAGTCATTAAATCTAAGCCTCACCCCAACTCTGAAGATTAGATCACATTATCTTTTTTACAGTTCAGGAAACTGAGGCCTCAAGAAGTTAACTAACTTACCCAAAGACACAGAGCTAGCTAATGGTACAGTCAAGTTGCAAAGCCCAGCCTGGCAGACTCCAAATCCCATACTCTTTCCCACAGATCCTATATGATTCCCGATGGGGATGAGTCACTCCTTTAATGAAAGGAAAGTTTGGCAGGGGAAGGCCAGAGTGGTGGAGACAGGGTAAAGGGAAGTTCAGACACTTTGGATTAATGGCAATTTCCATGAAGGTGTTTGTTCTAATAGTTTCCACCTTCCAGAATCCACACATCCTCAGAGCCTGTCAAGTCAAGCCGATGTAATTTAACCCTTCCTGGTTCCCAAACAGCTGCAATACATTTACTGTGATTCTCCAGCCTGTGTAAAATATACCACAAAGGCCAGAAGATGGGATAATGTTAATGGACAGTGAAATCCACCCTCCTTCAGGTGGGCTGAGGAGAAACCCTGGAAGACTTTACTAGGGTGACTCATCTTCCAAACCAAGATATTTTTGAGACTGTGTGCTGGAAATATTTGTATCTTGATCTGGGGTATGATGACATGGGTGTGTGTATTTGTAAAAAATCATTGGCCTGCTCTCTCAAGAGGTGTGTATTTTACTGGTATAAGCTTTACCTCAGCCACGATATCAGTATGGTTACCAAATCATGATAATTATGCCAGGATAACAGGCATAAATGAGCTCTGACTTGAGCAAATTGGGATGTCTGGTCCTCCTCATCATTACCAGTTCCCGAGATGGCCCCTCCAGGGTTGCACAAGCTGGTGTGCGTGCTCGGAAGTAATGGATGTTCAGTCAAGATCCTGTAAAGTTGCATCTTTGGATCCTCTTTCATAGTGAATGCACACACTCTCAGAATTTGCAGTCACACACACATTCATAAACAATTTATATTCATACACGCAGACACTCAGACACAGTTTTCCTCACATGCTCACACAACTTACATTTACACACTCAGGCACCTAACACACACTCATGTTCACACTCATATAACTTATAGGCACACACACTCATACTCACACTCACACACTCATATTCACATAAATGACACTTATACACAAATACAGCCCCATTTACACGTACACACTCACATTTACACTCAGACAGTTACACTTATGCTCACACAGGCTTATGCATTCACATTCCCACTCACACACCGGCTTACACTCCTGTGGCTTACACTCACATGTGCATATGCACCCCCCACACACATTTAGAACACACACATGCTTTATCTCAGTTCTCTGAGGAGGACTTAGCTGGAATTAGAATGGAACCCATTAGAACTTTTTTCCCTTAATTTTACTGCATGGCTTTTTAGGGATCTTATCATTGCTGCATTACTTCTCTTGTGCTTATTTGTGTGTGTGTGTGTGTGTGTGTGTGTGTGTGTGTGTGTTTCCAAAAGATCCTCTGGGCTTTTTGTTGCAAAATAAAAATTTCAAAATCATAGCACACATCTTCATATTGCACATGAAATTTGCATAAACACAACAGAGATTCTTGCTATGGCTGATAATATTAAAAACAAACAAACAAATCAATCATTAACCCAAAACTACAATGTTCATAATTTGATTCCCTTTCAGTGCATTTACATCGTATGTTTTAGACAGGGGCTTTAAAGTTGGTGATTTTGATATTAGGGAACGAGAATTTTAGAAACTCAAAACTCCTCAAGCTTCGGCCTAACATACCTGGCCCAGGCAGCTGGAGGCCTTAGAGACACAGGTCTGTCTGGGACCCTTTTTGTCACTAAACGAGCTCCCAGTGGCAGCTGCCCGGGGGGTGTTTGGGGTTGAATTCAGGGTTCCAGGCTGAATTCCTGGGTCCCAACTGAGCTGGGCAGTGTGTGGCTGGAGCATTGCCTAGGGAGCTTGCACAGACATGGGCATGAAATAGTTAAATAGCAAAGCATGAAAATAAAAACTTCGGAGAGCTGTAGCTGGGGATGGGGGGTGTGGACAGTGCACCACCCAACTACCCGGGCTGGTGATGACTCAGGACAGGCCTTTCCAGGCTGTTTACATCACTTGCCACCCAATAAACAGGGCCGGCTTTAAAATCTCCTTCTCCTCATGGGGCACCTGGGTGGCTCAGTCGCTTAAGCATCTGCCTTCTGCTCAGGTCATGATCTCAGGGTCCTGGGATTGAGCCCCACATCAGGCTCGCTGCTCAGTGGGGACCCTGCTTCTCCCTCTGCCTCTGCCCCTACCCTGCTTGTCCTCTCTCAAATAAATAAATAAAATCTTAAAAAACAAATCTCCTCTTCCTCTTGCAAGGCCGACAGAGAAGACCCAGAGGGGAGAGGCAGAGTACCCAGCCGCTCAGGCAGCACAAGGCATTCCTAGTAAACCGGGAGCAGGCATTTCACAGCCCACTGTGGGGAAGGAGGGCAGACTCCGTTAATGTCCCAATAGCAAAGGCAGAGTTAAAGCTACAAAGACAACTGAGCCTTCAGGTTGGAACCATGAGCAATTAAAGTTGGAGAGAGTGGGAATCTCAGTGTAAAAGCCAAAATATCCAGGGCACTTTTATCCAAGAAAGCGTCCTTCTGACTGCCTAAAATCTGGAAATGTGGAAGGCATGACACACAAAGGGGGATCAGTGAGGATTGCAGAACCAGGTGATAAAAGGAAAGATTGGATGAGGACACAGATGTTCTTGTCCACTCCCAAGTGAGGATTCCTTTGATTCACAGTTAGGAAAGGTGGGCAATTCATACCACAATCACATAGTGAGGAACAGAGGTGTCTGCCAAGACTGATGCTTTGAAGAAAGGTCACCTTGAAGCAAGGTCTGATGGGTAGAGAGAGACAGACACAGGAGGGTTTTAGAAAGCTGGGAAGCACGGGGCTACTTCTCCCACTCCCAGCTCAGCAGCCATTCAGATTTCGGTCATGCTTTAGGAGAGGGCAACAGGGAAGGCCCCAGCACCTTCAAGGTAAAATCAAATATTCGACAGCTGACCCCAAGGGAAACCTGAAGAAAGTCAGAAACCTTACTGGAGGGAGGAAGGGAGGAGGTTGGAAGACAAACGGTGGGTGAGGGGAAGCAATAAAAGAAAATCGCTCTTGCAGATGCAGCCATGGGATCGGCAGGGAGTGCTGATGGGACTCCTCTAAGCCCTGTAGTCCAGGCCACCAGGCCGAGAGAAACCACAGCCAGAGACCAAGGAGTTGCCGCCACACCACTTCTTGGTAGTAGGAACAGGTCGTAGCTATTATTTCTTGTTGACAAATGCTGGGGGTTATCCGTGACAATCCTGTGGGGCTACCCTGAAGCCTGTATCCGGGCATTTTGTGGTGTAGTGCTTGCAGTGTTTGAGGAGGGGAGAAATGGGGGGGGGATCAACTTTGAGAGCTGAGGCCTTGGGAGCCAATGGGTCACCAGGGACCAGAGCCTTGAAGCTTTCTGCAGGGCCTCCTTGGCTCTCTGGCCTGGACTGGGTCTCTTTTTCCCTCTCTGAGGGGAGGTAGGACACAGAGGGGACAGAGGTACAGGGGCCTGATCAGGAAAGTGGGGAGGGCCCTGGGAGGAGTGGGCAGACCCTGAGGGGCCCAGAAGGGGACAAGGGATAAGTCTGTTTCCTTAGCAAGCCCTCTGTTGTAGCAACGGAGAGAACAGTCTCCCTGCCTTTCTATTTCCCTGAAGAGCTTGATAAGCCTTAGCCAGGGTGTCAGGGGAAAGCTGAATTAATGATTTTGTTTTGCCAAAGATTTCACACATTGGGCTCCCCTGGAACGGGAAGGAAGGGGCAGGTTGGACCTGGTTGGATAACAGTCACTTGGGGCAGCAGAATGTAGGTAACCACAAATATGGGAGAGGAAGATATGGAGCGCATTTCACCAACCAGCAGAAAAAGAGGAAGGCTTGCATCCTTAGGCCATTTTATTGCCAGGTTTTCATAGTTTACTACATTCAGGAAAGTATTCAGCCCTGTGGAATCTTCATCCATACTTCAGTCCCGGAATTATTCCTTCATTTATGGATTCATTCAATAATTATTGATGAAGTACCTCTTATGTGCTGGGAACTTACTAGCTGCTAGGGATACTGTTAATCATAAACCCCAATATTTATTGGGTACTTTATTATCCCCATTCTACAGACAGGGAAACTGAGGAACAGAGAGTTTTTATGGAGGATTATAACAGTCAGTGTGGTCAATCTGGTCTTGGCCTCTGGGAGCTTTTATTCCAGTAGGGGAGATGGACATCAAACAAATAATTGCATAATTATTTGATTATAATTGTGATAAATGTAATAAAGGAGATAGGAGTTTGTCACAGTCTGAGGAAAAGACTGGGGCATGGCTTTGACGAACCTAGAGACAGGGTCTGGACTAGGATGAAGCAAGAAAGTCACTGAGGGCTGGAAATTAAAGGTCACACTCACAGGTGCCCTGGTAAGTCTCTCACTCCATGCTAGTCCTGGTGTTCCCCACGGATAAGGTGTGGGAGAGAAGGGCCACTCTTTTGAGAGATACTTGGGGTGAGCGTATGGCTTTGAGGTTGTCCATGGAGTTAGGGAGGAGGCCTAACTTCAGGGGTGACAACTTTGAGAAGGCGAGAGGGAGGTGTTGGCTTTAGACGGGAGCAGGGATACTTCATCCCTTGTAGCAGGAGGGAAAGCAGAGGTTTGGAGACCGATGTAGGTAAATTGACAGATTTGGTAACAGGAACATGGGAGAGTTTCTGACTGCTTACTATTTGTTCAGTAAAATATCCGCTAAGACTCATCTGGAAGTAAAGCCAGAGGAGGGCATGTGGGCAGTTTGAGGACAGAAAAGAAAGTCCATGAGGGTCGTATTCAAGAGTGGTGGGGTGTATGTTGGCAGCTGTAGGAGGCTGTCCAGGTAAGGCCCATGTAAGATTGTGGTCACCATGAATTTAATGTGAGACCCATTGGTACAGTTGGTGCATTGTGCTTCAGCAGGTGCTGCTACTCAGATGGAGGTCTGGAGTGGGTGGAGGGGTGAATTCAACCTGAATTACAAATTAACCCTGTGAACATGGCAGGGAGAGAGGGTCAGAGAGTCGCTGGAGGTTGCCAGGCAGTGAGTGGAAAGATTGGATCATAAAATGTAATTTGGAGAAATAGGAGGGTAGGCTTTTGAGGGGGTAATGGATAAAGAGATCGTCACTTCTGGACTGAGCGTCTCCATGGAAAACAAGGTTGGTGGGTTGGAATGGGTTGTCTGAGTAAGTGAGCGGGAAGGTTTCTGCGGTGGTGCTTTTATCAGTGGTGATAAGGTCAGAATGACTATGGGCAAAGGTGGCTGGGGGTGGGGCATTGGAGAAAAGATAAATGCAGGTGAAGAAGTCAAAGAATAGGAATGCCAAGTTGGTGGATGAGTCATCCATATATGTATTTGAAATTGTGGTTACAGAGCCAGAGTGGAGAGAAAGATAGGGGGCCAGGTGCTGGAAACCTCCATGATTAAGGGATGATCCCATAGGGATTGTTAGAACACAGGACCAGAAAGAGGTTGGGCTTGTCTAAGTTAGAGTCATGAGCTTCAGAGGAGCTGGGGTTTTGCAGGTAGAAGAATGGAAAATGGCTTGGAAGTGGTAGTGGAGCAAGGAGGGTAATATTGAAGGAACAAAGCGGACTCCACTTGGTTGGGCTCAGGGGGAGGTGGTGTCTTCAGGGCAGACCTAGCTTCCAGAGTCAGGGCAAGAGGCAAAAAGGAAGGCTGAGAAGATGGCAAGGCTCTAGAAGCTTTTAACAATGGCAGGAATGTGAGACCTGAAGGGCCCAGTGGGAAGGTGGCAGAACAGTGTAGAAGATTGGGGCGGGCCAGTGCATGCCCAGAGTGGTGTGGGGAGGGTGGTCTGGGGTGATAGCTGATCTAGGAGACAGACATCTGATGGTCTGTAAAATGAAGACAAACATTTTGGAGGTCAGGAAGCAAGAATGCTGATAGTTACATCAGTAATAATTTATGTATTTTAAAAAATGATTTCCATTTATAATCTGATTGCAAATGATGGTAGAAAACATTGTATGTTGAACTCACCTTGGGTTACGGTTTTCCTGAAATTGCTCAACTGTGCCCTTTTTGTGTATTTCACCAAATGACAGATTCCTTGGCCTCTGTCCCTCCAAAACTCACACCAACAGGATGAGCATAAGGAGTAAGTAGGGAGTACTGAATTTGCAGCTCTTTGCTGAGGCTGCCTCATCTAAGGCATGACTCTCTTTCAAAATCCACCAAAGATGTCAGCCTGGCTCTTTAGGCCACGTTGCTAAGCAGTAGTAATGTTCCAAGGAATGGAAATTCCAGGAGAATGAGCTGGTGGAAATGATCTGGTTGGAGTAGTCACAGCCATGCTCCACCATTCTCCTCCTGCCCAAGGTCATTTTTCTAAAACACATTTTTAAAAAATTTTTTTATTGTTATGTTAATTACCATACATTACATCATTAATTTTTGATGTAGTGTTCCATGATTCATTGTTTGTGCATAACACCCAGTGCTCCATGCAGAACGTGCCCTCTTTAATACCCATCACCAGGCTAACCCATCCACCCACCCCCCTCTTTTAACAGGAAGGAGAGGAAATTATGGCAGAATCTTACATTCAGGATCCCAAGCAAATTTTTATGATTTTATGATTCTTCCCCCTTGTCTCTACAATTGATACATTTATCTCAGCGGCAGGGATTCCTTTCTTTTGGGAGTTATATCCTACAATAAAGGATCTATGTTGGAAGTGCAAGGGAAAGAGATCTTATAGAACCCAAGGCGAGTTTCTCCAGGGCAGCAGCTAGTATGTTAAGGCAGGCAGCTTTGTGTGGGATTATAAACCATTGCCAACTTACTAGTGTAAAGATCATGCATGAGAAAGAAAATGAATGAAGTTGTAGAAACCCCAAATGCAATAAATATACAAGAATCCCACACACTGGGCCCAGAAGGAGAACCCAGGCTCAGCCTAACACCCTCAGAGCCTTCCACCAACAGCTCTTTGTTGCATATCCATGAGAAAGAGATAGAGAAAGAGAATGCAGAGGGGAATGTAGTATGCAGGATCCTTGATTGAGTGTCTCGGAGGGACATTTGCAGAGTCCAGCGAGTGCTACAGTGATATGCGTGTGTATATGTGCATGTGCATACGCATGCGGACACACACACACACACACACACACACATTCTTGTCAAAACACTAGAGGCAAATCCTGCCAAATCTGGGACTAATCATAGCTTGGTTTTGTGATGACAACGTAAACAGGGAGCTGGAATAAAATCAAGCACCTCCAGGTCTGATCATCTATAATTTTAACAGCAGACTTTGCGTTTGCACACTTGGAGTTTATGTGTGTGTGGAAGGAGGACAGAGGGTATGAGAGGAGGGAACTAGTTTGAATAAATCTCTCACTTGCCCTTAATACCTTACGGCTTACAGAGGTTCCATCCAGATTACCCTTTTGATCCTCAGGACATCCCTGCAAGGTAGGTAATTCCGCGTCCTCTTTCCAGAGGAAGAAACTGAGGTGCCAAGAGTTTAAATGTCTGCAGATCCAAAGGAAGGCCTGAGGTCTTCAGGCTCATTAACTTTCTCCCTCTTCACCCTTAATAATGAAAAAGTCAAGTACAATCAATTCTTTAAAGGCTGCAACCAAACCTTGTACCTGGGAAAAAGTCCATGGAAGGGTGTTGCACAAATCAGTAAAGTGCGCCTGATCTGTTTACACAAATGCCATCACCAGCTCTTTTGTTGCTAGGGAGCACATAGACAACAAGCTGTGGACCTGAGCTGAATGCTTAGTGGACCCTACAAGATACTTTATTTTCCGGAACACGCTAAGAAAGGGTTAATTGCTAAATGCTCGAAGAAATTTAAGCCAGCTGAAACAGCTACTAAATCAGCCATAAAATGATGTGGCTGTTTTTGCCCACTGCGCCCTGACCTCCACCCTTCGGATGAACTTGTGTGCCTTTCCGCAGAGCAGCCAGTCCATTTGGAATTATCCACAATTCTTGGGGGAGGACATGGCATGTCAGTGCCTTTGCTACAGCACGTGCAGCCCCAAGGGCCTATCTCCAGTGCTCTCGGCTGTCCATTTGGCTTCCTGAGACAGTTCAACCCTTCAGCTGCACAGACATTGCCCTGGGCCATCCTGGGAACTGACCCATCTTGGATGAAGACAAGTCTTGCTGTGGGTTGGAAGTAATTTAAATTAAAAGCTGCCCTGTGGGGGAAGCCCTACGAGTCCTTCCAGAAAGAAAGGCATCTTTTAAATTTGTGACCTCTTTCTCAGTGTCTGGCTTTCCCCTTTTCTTGCTTGTTCTTTGTTCCATCCTAGCCTAGGGAGTGGCCCACCACTGCATCTGCATTCCAGCCCTAAGAAGTGCGAAGGAGGAGAGTCACAGGGAAGGCTAGGCAGGTGGTCCCAGATAGCCGGGGTGGGGTTCAGGGGGGCTGGAGGAGTGGAGAGGGGACCTGAGGCTGCAGCCCATCACCTCAATGGAGGAAGCCCAGCAGAGGCGAGGGAAAGTGGTGCATCGGAGTGGTGCTCAGATGCGCGACTCACGCCAGCAAGACTCTGCTTGAGCTCTCCCGGTGCCCACTGGGAAGCCGCAGCTCCCCGCAGTCCTACGGAGGCAGCCACAGACAAAATGGGCAAGACCGTGTTCCAGTAAAACTTCCATCGCAAAACCAGATAGCTGGCCTACAGGCCATGGTTTGTTGACCCCTGTTCCAGAAGAACATGTACAATGGGAGACGTAACGGCTGTTTTGAACAATACAATCTGCTACAGCTCGCCCTCTGCTCAGAGGGAAAGAGAATTGCTTCATGTCATATTGATGTCGTGGGTGTTGGAAAATTCCTCTGAGTAGGTCAGAGATCGGGCTGGCTCACAGGACCTTGGGAGAGTTGAGTGACATTTTGACACTTCAGCATGCCAAGGAGACATCATGAGTCCAGCCAAACACTTATTTAGGTCCAGGAAACTCTTCATTCGTTCCTCGCTCCCTTCCCATAGCCGTAGCAGCACAAGTCCTGGGCCATTATCAGGCGAGACCAAGGAACCCATGCTACCTTGGCTGCCAGATTGGTGATCTTCATCCTTGGGGAGCCCCCAGGAGTCTGCCCTTCCTCTCTGGGGCTCCTGGCATCCTCTGGCCTTCAGCCGCCACTCAAGAGTCCTGCACCTGGAGCTTGCCACCAATATCTAGCCACCAAGAGGGCAGAACCAGACAAATCCCAAAGCTTCGGGAAAGGAAAGGAGAAATATTTGAAGACTAAGCAGCAACGTGGGTCTTCACCAGGGGATGCCAGTGCTGGTCTCCGGTCAGCTTGTCTAACCTAGACATGTGAGGGGACAGAGAGCCGCCCACACAGGAGGCTCTGGGACTCCATGCGCACCCCTGGCTGGGTTGCTCCAGCTCCCGGGTACCACCCAGTGCTCCCCCTCGGGGCTTCTCACACAGTGGTCTTCTGGAGCTCAACACTCAGCTCCGATCCATTGCCTCAGTTACGCCAAGAAAGGAAATGTCTTAGTTTCCTCTCCTGCCATCTGTCTCAAATGCTGCTTTAATTCTGCTTTCTATATTCTCCTTCTCCCACCCTTCCTCCTGCTTTTAACCCCGCACTCACACAAGAACGCATTCCCTCTTTTCACACATCTCTCACGCAGAACGACGAGCATCAGAGGCCTGAAGACTGCAGCTAAACCTGCACTAACACGCAGGAACTGATGATTTTTTAAAAAGCCCCGGTGTTGAGTCGGCTTTACTGCTGAGCAAAGACAACACACAGCAATGGCAACTCCCAATCAGCTTGGGAGTTCGTCTACTTCCCTGTGGTTTTTCTGAGTCTTTCCCCCTCCTACAGAAGTTTCTGGGACATACCGACTTCTTTATTTGATGACATACATTTTTCTCGACATCTGATTATACTGGCAAATATATGCAGTGGAAAAGACCATACAGCTCCTTCCCATCTGAATCTGTGTGTGAGTGGGTCCGGGAAGAATGAAGACAAAACTGAGGTTCCCTTTCACGTGGGCTCTGGACAGGGACTTATAGGTACTGGGATCGGGATCTTGGACACAGACCTATTACAAGCCAAACACCTATGGGCTATGCCTCTCCTAGCAAACCACGCCCAGTCCCCTCTCGGGGGGCCCCCCACTTCCCCTCAGTAGATTCCACCCACAGATGGCAATGATTTATCGAAGCATTTTGGCTCAGGCCTGACGAACAGGCATTGATGTTGGGCTGGCGGAAGAAGCAGCCTCTCTTACAGCAGGATGGGTGGGACCCGGTGTGATTAGAAGGTCGAACCCGTGACTCCTCCTCCAGCCACTCCGTGCTCTCCAGGGAAGTGGTTGCCTGGCATAGCCAGATGCACACGCCTGTTGGGGGAGCCAACATGCTTAATTACGGGGGGCTCTCCGGCAGTAACTAATCTCAATGATACTCTGCCACACTGGCTCAAGGACGGTCCCAGAGGCTGCTTGCTGGTTAGGCATCAACCCTTTAGATGATGTATTGGTCTGAGTTCTCCAGAGAAACAGATATCGATATCAATATCTATATCTACCAAATTGAATCTCTGTCTTTCTCTCTCTGTATTTATCTGTGTATCTATCTATCACCTATCTATCTATCATCTATCTATCTTCCAATATAGAAGGAATTGGCTCACATGACTACAGAGGCTGAGTGGTCCCAAGAGCAGCACTCAGCAAGCTGGAGACCCAGGAGAGCTGGTGGTGTCAGTCCCAGCCCGAGTCTGAGTCCAAAGGCAGGAAGAGACCAATGTCCCAGCTTGAAACAGTCAGTCAGAGAGAAGTCCCTCTTGCCCAGACTTTTTGTTCTATTCAGGTCTTCCACTGTTTGGATGAGGGCCACCCACCTCAGGGAGGGCAATCTGCTATACTCAGTCCACTGATTCAAATGTAAATCTCATATAGAAATAACCCTCACAGACACACTCAGAATAAGGTTTACCCAAATATCTGGGCACCCCGTGGCCCAATAAAAGTGACATAAAATTAACCATTGCAGTTGCTGCATTGAGGGAATACCTTTGGGGAGAGCCGGGATTTCCTGGATGGTGGTGGGCACTGGGGAGCTGGGGTTAGCGATGACTTAACAACTTGTTTGGAAGGATTTCAATATTTTAACAGATGTGTTGGCTGTATTGTTGTGTTTCAACTAATAACAGCTCTGTCTGAACATGCTGTGTATATCAGTCCAGGTCAGTGGTTATGGATTTTCCTGCCCACTATGTAGCAATTCCCAGAACATCCTGGAAGCTCCAATACAAGACTAAGGCTTACTTAATAAGACGCATCCACAGCCAAGCTGAGAGATGCAAAAAGCAAAGATGGTAGAGCATTGATTTGGCCATCCCTGGCAGGAATCGCCCATTTCCCTGCACACGGTGGTGACATCTAGTAGTAGCGAAGGTGGTAGCTGTGTTGAGTGTCTACCATGTGGCAGGTGTGTTTCTAACTATGCTCACACCTGTTATGTCCTCGGGCCCTGCAGGCAGACTGACGTCTGAATTCCCACTATTTGTTTGATCTTGGGCAAACTCCTTAGTGGCTACAGCCTTCAGTTTTCTGCTCTGAAAAACAGACATAATGATAATGCCTACCTCTTGGAGAGTCACAGGCAGAAATAAGGATTTCGGCTAGAAAATAGTTGAGTCTGGGCCCTTCTGGGAGATCATCAAAATATCCCATCAGACTTGCCAGAGCTCCAACCTGACACTGATTATATCATCTGAGTCCAGGAATAGGGGGCTCAGGAGAGTGGGCAGCAATTTGTGAACACTGAGAAAGTATTATCTTTGATAATGAAGTATTATTCTGGAATTTATTGCAATGCTCTTTGAGTTTGGCTAGCATGTCTCTCCTTCCTCTTCTTCTATTCACCTTCTTTTCCTCCCACTTTTTATCTCTCTCCCTCTCTCTTTCCGCCTCTTGTTTTTTTCATGTTCTCCCATGTGTGTGCAGGTGTGCACGCGAATGCAACCTGCACACACACACAAACACCAGTTGCTAATTGTCACCTGCAACTTCTGCTTTCAATACACCTAGAAGATGAAGAGGAAGACAAACCACAGAAGCACTTGGTATAGATGCTGTTCAGTTTACAAATACTGAAGATTACTTTGTAC
The DNA here is from genome assembly GCF_004348235.1 of Phoca vitulina. Taxonomy (NCBI): domain Eukaryota; kingdom Metazoa; phylum Chordata; class Mammalia; order Carnivora; family Phocidae; genus Phoca; species Phoca vitulina. Next base: position 26,860,282 of record NW_022589713.1, read on the forward strand.
TTTTTTCCAAGAGTACTTTGAGAAATGAAAGGCATGAGATATGATTATCTTGATTATTGTTAGCCATTCTAATCATAGCTCATGTCACTTTTGCACACCCTGACATTTTGCTAGGATCTCCATACATCACCACCACCACCCTGGGCCCCTAAATTAAAGCCATTCTTTAATGAGAGTTCAAGAAGGGAGACAAAGGATGGAATTTCGGGTCACTGAGCAGTGGACATGTGTGTGGAAGGTAGGCAGCTATTTATGTCGCCTGCTGCTGTTTTCCCCTCTGAGGGAATTTTTTGGGCCTCTTTGGGGTATAACAGACATTGGTGCATTCTACCTTGGCAAACTTTGCAAGGAGTTAGGTGAGTCTGGAGAATTCTATGCAATGGAAGGGAGACCCAGACAGCCATAGAAACAACGATTAACAAGATCTGAAAATGTGTTCACCTTTATGACCTTAGAAAGTCTGCCCTACAAGGGCAGATGGGGAAACTGAGGCTCAAAGAGGTTAAGTTTTTCAGCCAAAGCCATCCAGGAAACTGATAAGAGATGAAAACTCAAACCTAGGTCTTCTGATTCCAAATATTCTTATAATACTTCAAGTGTATTAGTTGAGATTAGTCTGAATGTACTATCCCAAGTGGTGACAGTACATGTTTTCAGCCACACGAAAGCAATCTGAGGAGGGGAATTCACCCCATCTCCAGCAGCTGAGGCCCTCTGATTCCTCTTTAGAGAACGTAGAAACACCAAGGTGTCAGAGAGTAAGGGACTCAGTGACTGTCCAGCACAGGCCTGAGGTAAGAGACCTGAGTCTCCAGCACAGTGCTGCGTGGTCACTCATCAGACCTATCCTCCCAGGCTGGATGAAACAGCCCTCAGAGTCCTCATTCCCCTCTTGTTCTGATTCTAAATTCGCCAGTCTTAGGACAAATTTAGCTCCTCAAGAACAAGAGTATTGGGAAAGTGGAAACCCTCGTTATGGGATAGAAGCTATTCAATCCCTGACCTGGCGAGCTCCTCCTTGCTGGAAATACATAGGTTTGGTTTACATCACTGTCTTTCTGCATCTGATTAATTCAGGAGCACCGACACAGTTGGGCTTCTAAAATTCAACAAGGCTGAAGACCACTCAGGGACCAGTGGCAAGATGGCTAAGCCTGGCACATCCTGGGGGCCTCCTGGTGGTCAGCAGGCAGGCCTGCAGGCAGCCTGGTTTTACCATACCCTTTTATGACAGTGTTTATAATTGCAACAATCTGGAAGCATTAGAAATGGTCAGGACTAAGCAAACTGTGGTAAGAGATGGCCTGAGTTCACAGGAGACCCCCAGAGAGGAGCAGATGATGGAGGTGCTATGTAGACAGGACATTTGACTCTTAGGACAACTGTGAAGCTGCTTGAGAAGTGTCTGACATGGTGCTAAATAGAAAAAAATCAGAGCCTGAAATGATAATGACACATAATTAAACAGCACTAAAAATGCATATAGGCAGGACGCCTGGGTGGCTCAGTTGGTTGAGCAACCAACTCTTGATCTTGGCTCCGGTCTTGACCACAGGGTCGTGAGTTCAGGTTCCACACTGGGCTCCCCACTGGGCATGGGGCCTTCTTAAAAAAAAAGTATGTGGGCATCAGGATCAAGATCGGAAGAATGGGGGTGTAAAAACAAAAACAGTTGATTATTATATTCTGAGTGACAAATGTTTGAAATATGTTTCATGTTTTATTAGTCCATTTTTACTGTGATAACGCTGCATGACAAATAACTCCACAACTTCTAGTGGCTTGTAACTACAGATATTTATTTCTTGCCAATTAATTTGCAGGTGATTGTGGGCCAGATGTGGATCAGCTTGGCTAGGCTGGACTCAAGACTTTAGGTTAGGTTCTGCTTAGTTTCATTTTGAAACTCTGACTAAAGTCACCATGGTGACCCAGGGCATGACATCCTGATTGCAGGGATCAAATGATCAAGAGGAGCATGCGGAAACATGTAATGTCTCGTAAGATATTGCCCTGGAATTGGAAACTGTCACTTCTGCTCACATTCTATTTGCCAAAGCAAGTCATATGATCAAGCTCTAAATAAGTGGGATGAAGAGGTGTATTCCACTCAGTGAAGCTGTTGAATTATGTCCACCAAGTTCCTATGTAGACATCGTTACCCCCAGTACCTCATCATGTGACCTGGTTTGGAAATAAGGTTGTCACAGAGGTAATTGAGTTCAAATGAGGTCATTAAAGAGGGCCTTAATCTGAAATGACTGGTGTCCTCATAAAAAGGGGAAATTTGGACAGAGAAGTACAGACTGCGAGAGGACAATGTGGAGACAGAGAAGATGGTCATTTGCAAATCTAGAAGATCTGCCTTTCATGGCCCTTAGGAGGAACCAATCCTGCTAATACCTTGATCTTGGACTTCTAGCTTCCAAAAATGTGAGAAAATAAATTTCCGTTGTTTAAGAATTTTATTAATTTTTTTTCAAAGATTTATTCATCTATTTTAGAAAGAGAATGTGTGTGTGCACATGTGTGGGCACAAGTGTGGGGAGGGGCAAAGGGAGAGAATCTTCAGACTCCCTACTGAGCACGATGCCCCATGCAGGGCTCGATCCCACCACTCATGAGATCATGACCTGAGCTGAAACCAAGACAAGAGTTGGTTGCTTAACTGACTGAGCCACCCAAAATTTTATTAATTTTAAATTTTAAAAAATTTCTGTTGTTTACCTTAGCAGACTAATACAGAAACCATGGCAGGGGAAGAAAGGGAAGGAAGAATTAAGGGCATGTAATGCAATTTGTGACAATGTGATCCCAATAACCATTTAAAAATGTAAAATGTAACATAGTAAAGAGCACATTGAAAGTCCTTTCCTCATTATCAATAAGTCTATAATAGTAATAACACAGCAACAATGAAACACTTAAAATATAAGCATTACCACATGCCAGGAATTATCTTAACCTCCATAAAGATATAAACTTATTTAATCCTCAAAACAAAATAATATCTCTGAGGTAGAAACTACTATTATATTTAATTTAAAATAAGGGAACTGAGGCCCCAAGAGGTTAAGCCACTTGCCTAAGCTCACATAGCCTAGTGGTAGAGCTGGGATATAGCCCAAGAGAGTTCTATTTCCAGAGCCTGAGCTCCTAACCGCTTTGCTATATGCCCTCCTTCACATTCAAAACAATTTTTTCCCCTTTGGTGCTACCCAGTACATTTGAATGATCCATCCCTTTCAGGCAGGCAAATTTTATTTCTTATCACAGTGCACAATCTTACATGATCTAGCGCCTACATGCTTCGTTGGCCTTCTTTCCTTTACTCCAGCCACATTCTTTTGGTTCCTGAACACACCAAGCTGGTCCCTGCCTTCAAACCTTTGCACTTGCTCTTCTTTCTGCCTGGAATACCTCTCCCAGATCTTTGCCTGGATGCACCTCCTTGTAGTTTAAATCTGAGCTTAGATGTGACATTCCCCAAAGAGGTCTCTTCCTGCCACCCCACCAAAACAGCTCGCTCCCACCTTAGCCACTCTTGCTCTCACCACATTGTTTCATTTTTATTCACAGCTCTTATCAACAGCTGAAACTGTCTTTTAAAATTTTATCTCTTTACTTGTTCTTTGCCTATCTCCCTCTCTCTAGAATGTAAACCCTATGACAGAAGGGACCTTGTTTATCTTGTTTATGACATATTCTTAGTAGATAGAGTGGTTGATGGCACAGAAATAGGTGCTCGCTAAATTGTTGTAAATGAATAAAGTTCCCACTAGGCCATGACAGTAAGTGAACTTGCCAGAAGCACTCAGTCTCAGAACTCTTGTCTTCTAGTCAGTACAAGGAGATCTGGAGACATATAATCCACATAGAGGCAGAATGATTCTACTGAAGCCAAATTTTATTCCCAAGCAAATATAGTCTTTAAGACTTAATCATTGTGGTTAGAGGCAAGTGAAGTCATCCATTCCATCCAAAAAGAAAGGTTAGAGGGAAAATGGTCATACAAGACACATGAAGAACAGATATCAAGAGTCGAGTTTCCATAGCTTTGGCTTTGCAATAATTACTGCATTGGATGAAGTTGGGTCAATCTGAGCCTGTCTAGAGAAGGTGCTGCCTCATTTGTCTGGGTCTGGGTTAGGTTTGAGCAGCTGAGCCATCTGGAGAGGGTTAGAGCTCAGTGCCAAGGGTCTGATCTCTCCTTGGCTGCAAGCACGTCATTACTCTGCCACCTCTGCTTCATGGGCTGGATATCTGTCCTCTTGAAGTTGTATGGGAGGAATTGGACTCTGAGTTGGTTTCTATTTTCTCATAAAGGCATCTAGGGGACTGGAGGGGGGTATAAATCACCAAGCTTCTGAGAGCATAAATTTAACCACAGTCCCAATTGTCGGGGCTGATCATAAGACATCTCAGACTGTGAGTCCTGACACTGTGTTGGCTGATGATCCAGTCTCCAGCATCCCCATCTCACACCCCAGGCCGATGAGAGATGCTGCTTTTCCTTTGCGGAGCTAGAGCATTTGGTAGGCAAGTTTGTAGTTTATATTTGTAGTTAGACCCTGCCTCTGTTTTGGAGAGACTTGTTAGATGAGATTTAGTCACTAGTGGTTCACATTATCTTTTCTCAAAAAACTCAAGACTCTTAGCAGAATTTGATAAATGTTGATCTTGATGAGATGGTAGAGATTAATAATTTGAAAATTACTTAAGTTTCTGCAGAGAATAGAGTCATCTACTTTTGAAGATGACCAGGATGCGGGAGAGAGGAGGGAAGAGTTCTGGGCCCAAATCTGTCATTAGGGAGGGCTGCCTCCCAGGAGGAGGGGCTTGGGGATCAATGACTCGTCCTCCAGCCTGAAGAAACCCACTCGAGATAGCTTAAGTCCAAAAAAGGAAAATTTAAATAAGGATCAAGCTTATCATTCTCTGAGAAAGTCTATTGACATTAGCAGACATTCATCTCCCTGTTTCTATGCTCATTAAAAAATTTTTAAGTTAAATTTTTATGGGCTTAAAACTTTTTTTGAAATATATATATATGTATACACACACACACACACACACACACAGAAAGGTACAAATATCTCAAGTGTATGGCTTGATACCTTTTTTTTTTCAAATGAAACACACCTATGTAGCTAGCATCAGATCAAGAAACAGAATTATTGCCTGCATCTCAGAAGACCTCCTCACTCCCCTTTCCACTCACCCCCAACAGGGCAACAGCTCTCCTGATCTCTAATACTTAGATGAATTAAGGGCTGCCATAAAGTAGATGTGAGTGAGTGAGTGCTTCAAAGTCATCCCAAGATAAATGTGTTCTGCCTTCTCCTAGTTTAATTGCTATTTCTTGTATTTATTATTACTTATATTTACTATTAGACATATGATCTATGATAAATAATATAACGCAACTGGAATCTCACCCACTGCCCGAGTTGCTCGAGTTGCTCAAGTTCTGCTGAATTAACAAATCTGTCCCTTTCTGCTACTACTAATAATGGTTAAGACTTCCACAGCGTTACCACATGCCAAGCATTATTCTGATTACCTTACATAAATTGACTTATTTCATCTTCATGACAGCCTGACATCGTGTTTTTATCATCATTCCCATTTTATAGGCATGAACTTCAAATGTGCCCTTCTTGTTTCTGCCAATCACACTGTATTTCCTAGTCTATTTACCTTCACACAATGATTTCACATCTTTTTCTTTCTTCTCAAACCTCCAATTCCACCCCCTCCATCCTCATTCTTAGCAGATGACCTTGTTCTTTACAATTAAAGAAGAGCTTCTATGAACTCCCACCAGCCACCATCTGCTTTCCCACCCAATACTATAGATGGATTATCTGTGCTCCTCTAGAAAGAAATACCTTGTTTTAAGAGGAATTCGTATACATTTCGTATACTCAAAGACCTTACCCCAACCATTTGTCTCTTCTCCTCTATATCATTAATTTTCACTATCTTAAAGATCATTCCTATTTATACAAATAAGCTGTTATTTTCCCATCAAAAAAATCTTTCAATTATATCTTCTTTGCTTCCCTTTGTAGCAAAATTGAAAAAAATTTTCTAAACTCACAGTATCTAATTCCTCTCCAACCATTCTCTCTTAAGCCACTCCAAACAAGATTTTGTCCCTACACTAAATGAAAACTGCTTATCAAGGACAGCAATGACTGTGTTGCTAGATCTAATTCTTGCTTTTTAGTCCTCTTTCTTGACCCGTCCGTAACCCTGGGCACAGTTGATAATTCCCTCCTCCTTGGTGTCCCTTCCTATGCTTGGATTCTAGGCTGCCACACTCTCTGATTTTCTTCCCATCTCTTTGTTTGCTTCTTTTCACGGTCTTCTGCCCGCTCTGCCACTTCACTCTAACCTTTTAACACTAGAGTCCTTAGAGATCCATCTTTGATCTTTCCTCAGTCTGCATTCACTCTCTTGATGACTTCATCCAGTCTCATAGCTCTAAACACCACCTCTATGCCAGTGACTCATAAATTTATATACCCAGACCAGATCTCTCTCCTAACCTCCAGAGACATACACACAAATGCCTTGTCCACATTCACCCTTGGATGTCTAATAGACATCTTAGACTCAGCATGTATGAAACTGACTGTCTGAGGCTACAGCAGCAACAAATGGTCACGGTTGTCTTGTGACTGAGAGGAGCTAGCAGGGAGGCAATGCTGTCGTCACATTGAGAAAGACAGGGTAGAAGATGAAAGAGTCAGTGCCCTTGAAAACATTGTTGGACCGTTCTGTGTGAGATTATAAATTATTTTTTGAGTTGGCTTTTCGGTTACTTGTGGCCAAAACCAGCCTAATTAATTAGATAGCCCAAACTGGAGGGCAATTTAATGGAGATCTCAATATTTCTTTTTCCTGATTGTCTTCCTTACTCTGTTCCCCATCAAGAGACTAGAGACAATGCAAATACTTTAATGACAGGAACATTTAAACAAATAACCTATAGGAGGTAACCTGAGATTTCCTGGGGACACTTCTTTCTTTTTGAGAGAAGGTCGCCTTTCCGTATTTCCTTCACTAACAAAATGTTGCCAGTTAATGTGATGAGTTCATTTCAAAGGTATGGCTAGTGTGCTGGGTGTGTAATGAGGCTGGTGTAATCCCAGAGAGGGAGCTTCACATAGGAATAAGGATTTATTCTAAACTCAATTTTCAAATATTCCCAGCCCCTAGCGAGTGGGGCAAGTTCTAAGCCAAAGGTAGCGGTTAAGTTCTCAGAATGGGGACTGGTGATATAATTCAGGAAGATAGTATAGCCACTAGGTTTAGAAAAAGGACATTGCTAAGGGACTAAGATATGAAAAATAATCCAAGACAGCAGTGATGGTATAACTTTTCTGGAAGCAGTTTGGCAATGTGTATCAAAGTCCTGAACAATGTTCATATCTTTTAACTCAGTAATTTCACTTTATTAGAATCTAGAACAAGGAAATAATCCTGATGAAGAGTCATGACATCACATCCATCCCCGATCTTCTTTGGGTCCACTCCTCTTGGATGCTCAGCTGGAAGTGTTCTCAGCTAATTTGATAGCACTTATCACAAGAGTAGCTGAAGACAAAAGATGAGAGGGGCCTTAGAAAGTCAGTAGAAAGAATATGTACATTTCTCATTTGAGTCTACATCCTGTTGTCTTGCAAAAAAATTATTGTTGCTGTGGTGAAATACGCTTTCCATTAGGTAAGTCAGAGGAGGCTGACTGGAGCTCTCATCACTGGAAAGGCTGAATGGGATTCTGAGCATTCTATTCCACAAGGTCATAAGACCAGAACTTTCCTAATCACACTTTAGAGCCTGTGACTCCTGAGCATAGCAAAGCCCTATTAACATCTGGCCAAATATGAGGCTCTAGGGCTTCAAAGACATAAGAAGAGACTGGGGGCCGGGAGGTGGAGTATGGGTGGGTGTGAGAGGTAGGACACCCTTGTTCTCCAAGCAGGCTCCTCAAGCATGCCATTTTATGACTCCAGGGGCCTTGAACTGTCCTCTGTGCACCTTCCTCACAGCTCAACTGGGATGTTTATGTGTCCATATAGGTTCCTACCTCACCCTCTCAACTCTCTCAATTTCTTGGGAATGTGCGGGAAGTTCTTACCACTTATTGCAGGTGTGTACAAAACATTAAAGCTTCTCACACCCTTTAAGGAGATTTGGAGTTTTAGGGTCTCTTTCTCAATGTCACTTTCTAGCTCCTGTTTGGGATTCCCACTGGTAGAATAACATAACATTAGAGGTTCTGGATTGACTGGAGTGACTATTGAACTTAAAGACAGGCAAGTGGAAACATCTGGGAAATCCAGAAAATTTGGTACAAGGAATAAGAAAGAGACTTTTAACTCTTGTTAAGAAAGAGGAACTCCTAATATATCAGAAAATGCATCTTTCCCCACTAGTTCCCAGAAGAGGTATGTGGAAGACACTGGACATCTGTGCATTGGACAGAGCTTCCAAACCAGCCCACTCACCCTCCTTGGCAGCATTCTCTAGACTCCCCCATGTGGTAATGCAATAGACATGAGGGCCACCACAAAACTATGCTAGTCCCTCTCAAGGATCTTGGGTTTCTGCTGGGAATCGGAAAGTTACTAAGCGATTCCTTCTTTCCCTGCCACAGCCAGCTTCTCCATCCACCACAGAACCCACAACTTGGTATACATACAACATCCCCAGGGTTTTCTCCCTAGGAAGTTCCACCCCACATATTTAACTCACATATGTTCTCTGCAGGATTATCAGTGAGTCCCCAAAAAATAGGATTTGAAGAAGAGTATGTGGAGTTGCAGTAAATTGCCTCCCCGGAATTTGGAGACAAAATCAGGAAAAAAGAAAACTCTCAGATAGGAACTAGTATGAATTAATGTGGAGGAAAGTGGCCTCTTCAGAAGACTTCAGAAAGATGTAAGGTGCAGCCTCTTCATTTATAGACTTTAAGAGTTTGGAAGGAATAGTATGTGAAAGTGTCTGAGCAGTACTGGGCACATTGTAAGTACTAGACAAGTGCTAGCGTTTTTTCAGTCGCTTCTAATCCCAAATGCATCTGAGGTGTAAATCATTTTGGACCTCACTGCTAGAATATTCTTTTCTTATAGTGAACATAAATATATTTCTCTGTAGTTTCCTTTTATTATCTTATATCTATTCCTGGAGACTTTACAGAATAAATTTTATCTCTTTTCACCATAACATACTTTAAAACATTTGAAGGCAGTCATTTTGTTTCCCAAATATTCTCTTTAATGTTAAAGTCCCCAAGTCCTCAACCATTCTGCTTATGACCTCCTTTTGAGGCCTTCATCACCCCGTTCACTCCCTCTGAATACACTTGTGTTTGTCTTTGTCTTTCCTAAAAGGTGACCGTGAAGTGGACACTATACTATGGAGGAATGTCAAAACAGCACAGAAAAAACAGGACTATCACATTTTCTCAGTCAGCATAAAATTTGTTTCACTGTCTAGCTTGTTTCAGAAACTATGTCACTATGATAACTCATGTTATCTTACTATCCATGAAAATCTTCAAAGATTTTTAACCATTTTCCCCATCTGTAAGAGATTGCTAATCGTTTGCCAAAAGCTGTTTTCCTTTTCTTTCACCGTAGTTGGATACCTGCCTACTCAGGTAAAGATTATATTTTGCAACCTCCTTTGCAGTTAGGAGTTATCATGTAACTATATTCTTGCCAGTTGTATATAAGTGAAAATGATGCTCTCAACTTCCAAGTTTTGACCTTTAAATATTACCTATGTGCTTCTCCATGCATTTTTCCTCTTCCCAAAGATGATACCTGAACAGGCCTGTAATGAGGGTCCAAACATGCAGATCAGGATCATACTCTAGGGGTTGGTAGAACCACAAGATTAAGGAGACTGAGGCCTTCAATGATCAGTGGAGCAGAAAATTGGCCAACCAGGACCTTTAACATTGAGATTTGTATCAGTCAGCTCCTGGCATAATAATGTTGTGTAATAAATAACCTCAAAAATACCAGTGGCTTAGAATAAAAATAAAGGAGACAGGATCTTGAAATAAAAGCATGACAACCTAAACTCATCTCTTTGGCAGGATCTGTAGATAAGAGGCAATTGCAGAGAAAATGATGAGGCTATATGCACCCCAATCACAGTGAATTTCTGGAACTGCAAAGTCATAGGCCGGATATTGGGTTATGCATCCTTACCTAACCTACTGACAACTGGGGAGACTGAGCCTGCACAGCTGCCCTGCTCTCTTGGGGGTAGATTGATACATTGGTGACCTCCAATGAACCACCCTTGGCATTTACACGCTTGTGTAGTCCCCTCCCACACTCTCTCTGCACTTGACCACAAGACTTGGTTTGGTCATTGAGACATTAGCAAAATAATGCCAAGAGAGGCTTGATAATCCTCTTGAAATGCTCCTTCTTGAAAGTCAACTGCCATGATATTGAGAAGTTTGGGCTGAACTACTGAATAGTGAGAGGTCCTGGAGGATGAGAGGCCATCTCGGATGTCCCAGACCCAGTCAAACTCATGGCCGAATATAGAAGAACAACTCAGCTGATAGCAGACTGTCCACAGAATCATGAAGAATTAGAAATCGTTGCTATTTTAAGTCACTGTTTTGGGGGTGGCTCATAAATCTACAAAGGATAACTGAAACATGTCTCCTCTCTAAGATTTTCTTGGCTACAAAACTCATCTGGAAACCCAGATGTCTGGCCTAGGACCCTTGAAGAAAGTTTTCTGGGCCTGGCAATGTAGCCAAAGGGCCCTGGAAATGGAATCTGGAAATGTATCTGTTCTCTCCTGTTCTCCTGAAAATTAAAAATATTTTACTCACAAATCCTGAGAAGAAAATAAATCCTTAAACCATGAAGTATAAGAATGTTCCACCAACTAGCCAGATAAGACCAAGCTCTCACTCAGTTCCCCACATTCCTTTCTCACATATCTAGTTTCCCCCTCAATAGATACATCAGTTTAAGGGAAGGCCATAGATTTTTTGGTCCTCCTGAGACACCAAGAGAGAAAACTCCCTTCAAATGCCTCCTGTCTTATTGCCCAATCTCTTGTGAGGTGGCTCAGTGAGTGAGGGGTTGTATGTCCTTAGAGACTGAAGAGGAAATTTTCCTGGATAATGCCAGAGAAAGTTACCCAAAGAGATAAAAATTACCATCTTCTGAGGTCATTAAAAGTAGTACTGGGTATGACATTTCAGGAATATTTTCGGTTTGCCCTTGGTCGAAGGTATATGACTCCCTAGTATCCCCAGTTGCTTATGGATTCCATGACACTAAGTCAGGATGTGTGGTGCCAAGTATTGTTAAACACATCAAGAGGTTTATATTCCAAAGCACCAAGACTGGCATTTACAATCACTTCTTTTTAAGCGTATGTACTGAGCAAGCTCTGAACTTCGCCCGGAATTAAGTTTTCATTTATTCACTGAACAAATGTTTTTATTGGGTAGCTACCCTGTCTGGATATTCAGCAGGCATCAATACAGTGGCCCAGTAGATACCTTGTTTGAGGCTAGGCAGCACACATTCTCCCCTTTGGAAGAGCCAACCAATGCTTTTTTTTTTTTTTTTTTTTTTTTTTTTAGAATAGAGATTACTTCTCTCTTTTGGATCCAGTCCAATGAGGCTTCTTTCCCTCCCCAAGAAAAGGGTGAGCCCATGATCTAAGTCAGGCCAATTAAATGTTCTCACTCTGGATTTTAAATCAAAACAGATTATTAAAGAGACTGAAAACAAGTTGGCATTCAGGGATCTCATACCCCAACAGGCTGTTTTTACCAGAACATTTCCTGCCATTTTAGCTTCCTACTTTTTAGAGCTGCCTTGTTCCTGCTTGTTTCCAAGCCCTGTTCTTTAGCCTGACTATTAACTCCAGATGTCCTTCCAACGAGTTTCCTTTTTCTTACATTAGCCAGACTGATTTCTGTTGCTTTCATCCAAAACACCCTGACTGATACAAAAATGAATGAAACAGAGCCTATCAGTTGTGTCAGGAAGACATACACCAAAAGAACGAAAAATATGTATTACAAAGAGTTGTGAAATAAATGAAGGAGAATACTAGATCTCTGGTTACCAGTCTCAAAAATACTGCATCATGCCTTGGGGTTTCCCTACAGTTTGAAAATCGTACCTTTATCAACTCTCCTCATACTAAGAAAAAAAAAAGTACCTAGGTTCCTGAAGGACTTAATGATGAACAGTAGAAAGCTGCCTTCCATTATCAAAGCAAAAATGGTTGAATCCATATTCCAAGGGCAAAGATGGCTACTTTTCTCTTTATATAATCAATAGCTAGCACCAAAGCAAACCAGCCAGTAATCAAATCACCAAATATTTTATCCCATTTTCCTACTCTGGCTGCACATTCACAACTAATCAGGTTAAGGGAAAGATAGAGGGCAATGTTTGTCCAGGCTCAGCAAGAGATCAGTAGCACATGCCGTGCACTCTGGGAGAGCACATGGCTTACATTGGTGACATGTGACTCGAAGGTGTGCTGCATTACTCCAATCTTTTAAATGTTGAAAATTATGTGAAGTGGATTGCAAAAGAAAAATCTTTACACATGCTGCCCCTCTACCTGCAGTGCTTTTGTCTCATTCTCCACTCAAATAGCGTGTTCATCTCTCAGGTCTCAGTAAATGTTACTTCCTTGGAGAGTTCTTTTTTTTTTTTAATTTAAATTCAATTAGCTAACATATAGTACATCATTAGTTTCTGATGTGGTGTTCAATGATTCATCAGTAGGGTTCTATTGGACTCATCAGTTGGGCATGTGTTTTACTGCAAGTGAGCAAACACTAAACTTCTCTAGCTTAAACAAATAAGGCTTTATTTTTCTCACTTAAGAAGAGGTCAGAAGTACATAGTTCAGAGCTGATGCAGCAGCTTGGTAATATTGTCAAGAACCAGGCTCTCCTGTCTTTCTATCCCTCTACTCTTAGGGTAATTGACCTGTGGCCTCATGGTTGCAAGATAACTGCCATTCCTCCAGGCATCATCCAAATATTTCAGTCTGAAAGAAGAAGGAACGACAAAGAGCAAAGGCCATTCCATCTGAGTCTGTCCATTTTTTATCAAAAAGCAAAATTTTCTTTTTTCTTTTTTTCTTTTATTATGTTAGGTTAGGCACCATACTGTACATCATTAGTTTTTTTTTTAATTTAATTTAATTTTATTATGTTAGTCACCATACATTACATCATTAGTTTTTGATGTAGTGTTCCATGATTCATTGTTTGTGCATAACACCCAGTGCTCCATGCAGTACGTGCCCTCCTTAATACCCATCATCAGGCTAAACCATCTCCCCTCCCCCCTTCCCTCTAAAATCCTGTTTGTTTCTCAGAGTCCATAGTCTTTCATGGTTTGTCTCTCCCTCTGATTCCCCCCCCCCCTTCATTTTTCCCTTCCTTCTCCTAATGTCCTCCATGCCATTCCTTATGTTCCACATATAAGTGAAACCATATGATAATTGACTTTCTCTGCTTGACTTATTTCACTTAGCATAATCTCCTCCAGTCCCATCCATGTTGATGCAAAAGTTGGGTATTCATCCTTTCGGATGGCTGAGTAATATTCCATTGTATATATGGACCACATCTCCTTCACCCATTATATGCACCCCAATGTTCATTGCAACAATGTCCACAATAGCCAAACTGTGGAAAGAGCCGAAATGCCCTTCAACAGACAAATGGATAAAGCAAAATTTTCTAATAAGGCCTACCCGGCAGACTTTGACTACCTCATTGGCCACAAATGACTTTAATTTCATTGGTAAATAACCTCCGTACAACCAAGTCACTGATCAAGGGAGATGAGAGTTCACTGACTGCTTAGGACCACTTCAAGTCATTTACTGGTCCTGGGAAAGGGCCTATATGCCTGAGATAAAAGGGTTTTCAAGCACCTGAAGTAATCAATCACATTAGTGACAAACGTCTGTTACATATCCTCCCTGGCCACCCAATGTAAAGCAGTCATTATACTCTTAAGGCACTTTCTGCAATTTGCCACTATATGTCCACTTCTGTGTTGCATGTATAATACCTAATTTCACCACCAGACTTAAAACTCCAGGAGAGAAGCTACTATGCTCGCTTTGTTCATCACGCAGCACCTCGAGTAATACCTGGAATGTGGCAGGCTCCACAGACATATTTACTGAATGGAATTTATTGAGTTTCATTATTGAATGAAAGAGGCCATCCATTCAACACATAAATAGCTTTGGTGATGGAAAACTCCTCTCCTTTGGCAGGACATGATGTCTCTTTTCAGAGAATACTTCTGAATATTGATTTTACTCCTATGTCTTCCACCTCACGTAGAAAACTAGTCTAATCCCTCTTCCCCATGGCAACCCTTCACATACTCCAAGGTATCTTATCAGGTCTGCAAAATCTTTTTTTTTTTAAGATTTTATTTTTTATTTGAAAGGGCAAGAGAGAGCATGAGCAGAGGGAGGGGCAGAGGGAGAAGCAGACTCTCTGCTGAACAGGGACCATGATGTGGGACTAGATCCCAGGACCCTAGGATCATGACCTGAGCCGAAGACAGATGCTTAACTGACTGAGCCACACAGGTGCCCCTGCAAAATCTTTTTTTATAAGCACATCCTGTAGCTGGATACCAAGTGAGCTCTCCCATACCCCTCAGACTTACATTCCTTCCCACATCAAAGCAGCCAAATGAAAAAGAAGGGGGGGGGATTCAATGTGCCTGTGCACAACTTTCTTTCCCTGAGATGATAATGACACTTAGTATCTTGCCTTCATTTGGACTGGTGATAGTAGACCAACGCCCACTTGAGTGTTCTTCAGAGCATTCATGTTTTAGCATCATTTCCCCAAATCTCACGAACAAGTAATAGCCAAATTCTATGCGGCTTAAAAATGTTGATACCAAGAATAGGCTTATGGAAGTGTCTCTGAATAAAAAGAATTTTCCTTAATTAGTGATTTGTGGTAGCTAATGTCATAATGGTGATCCCGCTTCAGCAAGACATTGGCTCTCCCCCTTCATGGGTGGTGCAGTAGTCAGCAACCATTATAAAGTGCTACATAATAAGCTGCTTCCAAATTGGTTTTAATGCCTGTGAGTTGACCAAGGTAGCTCTATTTCAAGCTGAGGATCAAGTTCACATCTACCCCCCATGTCTCCTTCTGAACATGAGATGAGGGGACTTGGGGCATGGTCTCTCATGGATCAGAATCTCCTAGAGGAACAGGCAGAAACATGATGTCCCTTAAGACATAAGCTTGGAATGAGAAAAGTTTTACTTACGCTCATATTTCATTGGCCAAAACTAAGTCACATGGCCAAGCTCTACATCAATGTGTGTGTGAGCAACTCCCTTCAAGGAGTTGGGGTAAAGGTAGTGAATATTTGTTCTAAAGTAATCGGACCTACCACAGGTGGTCAGTAGAGTCCTGGGCTAGAGGGCATCAGCCTGGGGAGGATCCTGGAGGCTAGGGTTCCATCAAATAGGGATGGGACACCAGGGAAGTTGGGTGTGGATAGATCCAGAGACAAAGCAAACCTTGTTTGAGGGAGGGTACAGAGAGTCAGAGCCAGAGAATTCAAAACTGTGCTGAAGTCCAAAAGGTCAATGGTATATCCAAGAAGAGTAGGGGCCTGAGCAAAGACATAAATGCATCCAGGATTGAGCCTGGGAAGCCTGTAGCATTTTGGAAGGTACAGGCTGCCTGGTATAAGAGTACATAAACCTGATGGAAGGTTGTAAAAAATATTCCCAAGATTTTTTCCCCACACTGCCCTCCATACAGTCCTTTTCCTCATGTTTATTCTCTTTTTCCTCTTTTTGCCTTGCTCCCTGGGACCCGTTCTTTCTTCCTTTTACCTAAACCGGCTTCCAGATCACCCTTCTCCACTTACCTGTGCCCCTTCCTCCAAGCCTTGGTGACACTTGGGCATATTTTGGAGACACCGATCACTTGCGTGTGCATGAGTGAAGCTACGTGGCTGTCTGCTTTGTGACTCTATCCTGACTTGGAAGTTGGGGACAGATAGTCCCTCAGACTAACCGGCTTGCAGAGGCCCTTCGAGGCCCTGATATCAGAGCAAGGCTGGGGCCACCACAGTTGTTTGGGGCTTTATTGATTCTACTGCTGCATGGTGGATACAGCACCCTAAA
The DNA here is from genome assembly GCF_004348235.1 of Phoca vitulina. NCBI lineage: Eukaryota > Metazoa > Chordata > Mammalia > Carnivora > Phocidae > Phoca > Phoca vitulina. The sequence continues at coordinate 26,876,500 of NW_022589713.1, forward strand.
GCTCAGCAGCTTAAAACAACAAGCGTATATTATTGCTCATGAGCCTGTAGGTCAGCCTGGGGTCTGGGACAGGTCGCGCAGCTGGGTGGTTCTGCTGTTCTCAGTGGGGCTCACTCCTGGACAGCCAGCTGGGGGTAAATGGATCTAGGCTAAACCTCTTGGCAGTGGCCCTGCTCCATATATCTCTCTTTCCCCTCCTGGACTAGTGGGCAGCCCCAAGCCTACTCTTCCCAAGGCAATTGAATGATTGTAAGAGAACAAAGAGAAAAATGTTTAAGGCTTCTTCAAGCCTAGGCTCAGGATTGGCATACCGTGTATAGGTTGGAGGTCCCCAGGGCCACCCTCAGGTTCACCAGGAGTCACAGAACTTAGCAAAGCTGTTACACTTACGGCTACAATTTGCCCTAGCAAAAGGATACAGAGTAAATCAGCACTAGCTCACAGGTCAGAGTCTAAGAGACATCAGGGGCAAGCCGCCAGTAGAGCTCCACAGACGGTGTTATTTCTCCCAGCAACCATGGGTGACAGCATACACGGGACATTGCCAATTAGATGGTGCCCAGGGTTCTCACTGGGGGTTGGTCACACAGGCTCGGCTGACTGCCGTGCGACTGAGCCTCCTTTCCTGTCCTTCCAGAGATCAAGCTGATACCAGGGAGCCCAAGGACCCCATCGTTAATAACATTGTTAGCATCACTATCTGGCCCAGCCCCAGGCCTCCCTCCTATCAAGCAGGCTATTCTGAGGACTTAGAGGTTTACCTCCTGGGAACCAGGTACCAGCCCAGGGCCAAAGCTTCCTTTGCAACGTTCAGGGTTTGGACCATCGGACTTGCTGAGTTAATCCTTTATTGCACGCCTTCTCTTCTGTCTCATCCTATCGGTCAAAGAGAGCACAGGACTGGGCCGGAGTCACAGTGGGAGGGTACCCCAGTTCCATAGCAAAGGACAGGGCTGCAGGGGGAGGGGAAGAAGCAGCAGAGGGGGAGCCATGTACTTCCTGTGGGCTGTTCTCTACTTTCCCACCAGTCCTCACCGACCTGGAAAGTCTCCACTCAAGTCATAAGATTTCCCTCCCCCGTGAAGCCCTCCCTGACCACCCCCAGCAGGGGCCTCCTTCTGAACTGATGCTCAAGCTCAGGAATCATGGTTCTGCCTTGCCAGGGCTCTGGGTTGGGGAGATGGCCGCTCTCTTCCTGATTCTTCCTCTGTCCCCTTCTCCTGACCATCCCTGAACTCACTTTCACCCAGGACAACAGTTTAGCCAGCCCCAGATTTGCTTCCGAGGCTCCCCAGCCCAGCCATCTGCTTATGGTCCTGATAGACCTGCTCTCTGCCAGGAGTGGAAGGTGCAGACCAGTCCTTCTGCCGGCTGTTTCCAATCCCCAGTTGTCACATTACCCACTTGGTTCTTCTCCTCCCACATGTTGAAGCTATTTCTACCCCAGCACTGAATTAGTTAGAGCCCTTTACAATCCATGCCCCATTGCTCAGGCTTGTAAAATGCTTTATGAGCAAATATATTGCCTTCTCCTTGATGCCCAGTGTGCGGAAGTGGGTTTGCAGTAAACAATGTCTGAATCTGAGCAACTCTTGGGCCTGTCTTAAAGCAGAACCAAGCCACCTGGTTATTTTAGCCAACCCTGAAGATGTCAACTGCCTCTTTCCACATGTCACCTCCTCTTCCACGAAGCCTGCTTTAATTCCACACTGGGAAGTGATTTCTCCCCAGTCTGAAATCTCACGAATGTCTCCACACACATTCTTCCTGGTGTTATTTCCTTCTCCATAAGTGCCTCATCTCCTCTTCCATGTTGTGGGTAATCGAAAGCCAGGAACCGTGTCTTCATGGGATCCAAGGCCTAGTGCACAGTGGGTTCCCGATACGTGTTTGATGAATGACTATTGGATGGTAGCTGGTAGATGGCCCCAAATAGCCCCTGCCCCTAAACTGGAAAGAAAAAGAGGTCAGACGAGCTCCATGTCTGACCCAACCCTGCAGGTCCAGAGCTGAGGAGTGGGTGGAAACAACAGGCCACCAAAGGGGGACTCTGAGGCTGAGGTGGGGACCTTCCAAGGCCATGCAGGTGGCCAGCTGGGAAACAGAGAACCAGGCTGCAGGCTCCCTGACAGTGGGACTTTGCTTTAGTCACCTGCGTATCCTCAGGGCTTAGCAAAATGCTGTGCACGCAGAAATCCCGAGATTAAATGAGGCCATGTGTGAGGACCCCACGCCAGAGAAGTAGGAAATATAAGGCACCCAAATTCAAGGTGCCCTGGAACTCAGGTGAGGGCTCTTCAAAATGACTTGACAAAGCTGAAGCAGGGGTGGGAGAAGGGCGCAGAGTGAAGCTGGTAGGTGGTATTTTCTCCCCACTCCCTCCCTGTGGCCTTGAAGCCACAGCCCTCCCACTAGCATAGGCTCAGCTGGCTCCCAGAGACAGCCGGTGCCACCTAACCCTCACGGCTGCCATGGGTGCAGAGCCACCAGGCGCCAGGTGTGGGAGAAGTTCCCAGGTGCTCCCGAGCAGCACTGCTCAGACTTGAACGTGCACCTGGATCACTGCAGATTTAGTTAAAATGCAGATTCTGGGTTGGTAGATCTAGGGTGGGGCCCGAGGTCCCCCCTTCGGGACTGTATCTGAGTATTAAGGGGCCAGACTAGCGGTGGTTCTCGATGCTGCCTGCATGTCATCATCACCGATACTTACTGCGTTGGTGGGATGACCTTGTTCTCCAAGTTGGGAGGCTGGTCGGGCAGCATCAGTATCACCTGGGACCTCGTGAGACGTGCCAGTGCTCGGGCCCCATCCCAGACCTCTGGAATCAGAATCTACAAGGGTAGGGCCCAGCAGCCTGGGTTTTAACAAGCCCTCAAGGTGCACACAAGAGTTTGTGAACCACTGCCTTTCTGCCTCCTGATGTGATGTGGTGGGAGCTACAGAACATCACAAAGAATCACCTATGTGAGGTTCTTGCTGGAAATATTGGACCTGAATCTAATCACCAGGAAACAGTGATTCTTCTCAGGCTTGGTGACGCTGTGTGGTTGTGTAAAAGAATATACTCTTTCTAAAAGGAGGCATGTTGCCACATTTACGGGCCAAATAGCAAGTGTCTCTGGCCGACTTTTGAATGGTTTGGCTAAAGGGAAATACATGTGATGGCGTGGATGTGGCAAGATGTTAACATTTGGTTCATTTAGATAAGAAGTTTAAAGGAGTCGAATGAACTCTTCTTTGGAATTTTGTGTATTGGGGGGAATTAAAAAAAAAAGGCATGAAGAAATATTAACCATGTTGGGCCATGCCTCTAGTGTTTTCTGATTGATTTAGTTTGGGGTAAAAGCTGAATATATTGTATAATCTCCCAGTGGTGATTCAAATGTGCACCCAGTATTGAGAACCTTGATTTTATGGTTGCTTTTCTTAAACGATGACATAAAATCACCTGCCTCAGAACCCAGGGGCTGCCAGTTTACAATGTAAATCCTGAGCCTTATTAGTGCACTGGAATCAGGATCTCTTGGGTAGAACCCCAGGTGAGCACCAAGAGGATTCTGATGCTACATTTGAGAATTTTTGTTTGAAGCGCTTTGTCAGAGTATTGAGTCACCAAGTCAGATTGCTATAGGGTCCAGGAGGTAAATTGAACAAGTGAAGCAAGCTGGGTGTAAGATAATAGGGAATGGTGGGGACTAAAGCAAACAGAAGAATGCATTACAGTTCCCAGCTGACTGAAAATGATGTGTTGTCAGTGTTGTCCACTGTTACCAGATCTTTCTTTCTTTTCCTTTTTTTAAAGAGACACCAGAAATCTAGTTTTTTCAAAAAAAGGTTTTATTTGTTTACTTATTTATTTGAAAGAGAGAGAGAGTGCATGCTTGTGGGGGAGGGGCCAAGGGGGAAGGAGAGGAACAAACAGACTCCACATTGAGTGCAGAGCCTGATTTGGGTTTCTATCTCACAACCTGGACACCACGACCCCGAGACCATGACCTGAGCTGAAACCACAGACATTCAACCGACTAAGCCACCCAGGCACCCCCAGAAATCTAGTTTTTAATCTCCCAATTTAAGTTGGTGACTGACTAAAAAAAAATATTCAAACACCGTGCAAGCTAAACAAAACATGTCTGAGGGTAGTGCTCAGTCTACTGACCATTTCTTTGCAACCACTGACACGGCCTTAGTTCAATGAGCAGGTACTCTGAGGGCCATGAGTCAAGGGTTCTCTAGCTCAGCAGAGAAAAGCACAGCCTGTGTTCTCATCATGTTGCCATGTTTCCGAGCAATGGCTTCCTCTGCAGGAATCCTCCCAAATATCCCATCCAAAGTTCCTCTATTGCTCCTTAATGGTGTGATGTGTCCACGGTCTCCTTTCTGGGGAATTAGCTGAGTGAGAGAGAAACATTTAGCAAAGATGAGCTTCTGGCTGAGAGCTCAGGGGCACAGCATACCATGTCCCTCGACCAGCACAGCAGTGATCTAGGTCATTTTCTTTTCTTTGTTTCTTTTTAAAATTTTTTATTTGAGTATAGTTGATGCAATATTATATTAGTTTCAGGTGTACAACATAGTGATCTGACAAGTTTATACATTATGCTGTGCTCACCACAAGTGTAGCTGCCATCTGTCCCCCCACGCTATTACAATATCATTGACTGTGTTCCTTATGATGTGCGTTTCATTCTCGTGACTTATTCATTCCATAACTGGAAGCCTGTATCTCCTTCTCCCCTTCATCCATTTTGCTTATCCCCCCATCCTCCTGCCCTCTGGCAACCATCAGTTTGTTCTATGCATTTATAGGTCTGATTCTGCTTTTTCTTTGTTTGTTTGTCTATTCATTTGTTTTCCTGGACCACAAGGCCTCTCCCTCACTGTAACAATTACGGAACAAACCACTGGAAAGTTGCTGAGCCTGACCTGGGGTTGGAAGAGCAGGAGAACTTGTGTGGACAGCACTTGCATTCCAAAGGGTTTTCCCCTTTTCTCTGTGGCTTCCAATCCAACAACCATGTCAACTGCCCATAGATCCCAGGATACCAGGCTCTGGTCCTAGCAACTCCACTACGCTGCTGTGTGAGCTTGGCTAGGTCACATTTCCCTTTCTGCATCACCAGCTCCTCCCCTGTGGAAGGAGACTATCATCACTGGCTTTTTAGCAATAGAACTCGTTTTTGAAATGTTGATGAAATCGTATAGCAAAACCCAAATACAAAACAAAAGCAATACAGAGTTCAGTTCTTCCAAGGTTGATCGGGATATGTCAATTCTTGCCAATCCCCTCTTGCAGCCATAAGGTCCCAGGGAACAGAGTTTTAAAACTACAGAGTTTGCTTATTTTTAAGCAGTTTTTTCCAATTTGGAGATTGCTTATTTTTCCAATTTGGAAATGCCATGTGAAAACTGTGCATGAGCAATTTCCTCTAAATCTCCCACTGGTTCATATTTTAACTACGACTTTAGGAAAGGCCACTTCTCTAAAGCATTTAGTGAAGCCTCCTGGTTACACAGAACTGTGCTAGATGATATAAGAGAGCAGGTGTTAAGATAGTAAATCCTGGGAGGTAAAAGAGGAAAGGGACCTTGGACCTTGGACAGACTCTAATTCTATATTTCATGACCTATTCTCACTCATGACCTCTTTCTGATAAACATAAAAATCTCACAGACTGGGAGGTTTGATGTCATTCCCACCCTCTGACTCATGAAAACTTTGGTCTCACTTTGCTTTCTGTAATTTATATTATGAAAACAATTGCTTTTTCATGTTTCAAATAAAAATTATATAATAATAGTGTATTGTTTTTTCATGTTTCAAATAAAAATTATATAACAGTGTATTATCGATCTTGCTTTTTCCAAAACACACACATCACACCAAAGAATGTAATATATGCCCTCTACCCTCTGCCTCTCCCCACTCATTGAGAATAACTGACCCAATTTATTCCTCCTCATTTATGCTTATAGCTTTGGTTTCCTTATGACATGTGAAGACATTATATGGGGAGTGAGGCGGCGTGAGGAGATTGGTGGGGTATTCATGAAACAAGATTAGCCTTGAGTTGATAATTGTTGACTGGGCAATTGGTATATGGAAATTCTTTAAATGTTCTCTCTACTTTTGTATGTTTTGAAATTTTCCATAATAAAAGCATTATATGAAGAAAATATTACCTACTTGTGTGTTGAAATTGAGTATTTTACCCAGTTGCAAATCTAGAAGCACTTTGAACAGCATCTTCATTGGTGCAGCCACGTCTGACATTGGTTCCGATGCCCTGTCTCCACTGCCTGATTCTACCCATTTTGTTATAGCAGAAGCTCACACTACATGCCATGAGGATAGACGAGGAACTGCAGCAGCCCAAATCCCAGACTGGAAGAAACCTCTGACTCTGGGTACTTATTCCTTCACCCACCTCTCACCAGCTGCAGATGAAGCTGAAAGCCCTGTCTAACCCTGACTGCAAAGGGTTAACACTCTGCCCCTGAAATGACTGGGTTTCCTTTTGGTCAGTGTTGTTTTTCAGGCTCATGCCTTCCTGATGACTCAGTGCAGATCAACGTGACCATGAGTTTTTGGTTCCTGAGTATATGTAACTGACTCAAATTACCAAAAATTGAGAACTGATTGCATTTGCCTTCTCCACCCATGGTGAAATAGCTCACCTGTATCCTGAGTGGTGGAGAAAAGGCTTCTGTGACACTGGGTGCCTCAGAGGATGGGCAGTGCGGTCTCCGGGGTGGAAAAAAATCAGAGGCTGCTACTAAGTAAAGAATCTGTGGGACTCAAACACAGAGGGAGGGGGCAGGGCACCAAAAGGACTGACACCTGAATAATCCATCTGTAGCAAAATGGCTTCCAACTAATTAAACATAGAAAAACCTCTTTTAGAGAAGATAATCCTATTGGATCAACTTGCAAGATTTTTCCAGCCAGCTTCTGTCTCTTGGAGCTTCAATTAAAAGCTGTTTAGCAGATGGCAATTTCTGAGTCACAAAGTTAGACTCTCTGGCAACCATGTGTGCTTTTGGTTTCCCGGGGGATCCTGGCCACATATGGCCCTAGAAGAGGTGTGAGAGCTCTTCCTTGGCACACAGTAGAGGGCTCCTCCCCCACCTCAACACACAGATGACAGGGATTTCAACATAGCCATCAAGGGTGATTAACAGGAGGGATTTTCGAGATAATTCAGGGATTTAGGGAAGGGAGCTTGAACATCATCTAGTGCAACCCCTTCTTTTTATAGAATTAGGAAACTGAGGCTGGGGGAGGGGGGTCCTGTAATCTATCTAAAGTCACCCAGCAATGGAGAAGCAGGGGTCAGGACCAGTCTCATTCTTAATTACTAGAGAGACAACTTTTCTATTTCCTTTGGGGACCTAATTCATTACCTCGTCCTTTCCTTAAACTCACAGAGCTGCTAAAGGATATTTTACTAACGATCTGACAAATTGGTCAGGAGAGGGGCTTGACAGGTCACTTTGTCCACCTCTTACTTCACTACAGGACAAAACCTCTGAAGTAGAACCCCATTGCTCTTCTCATCAGAGCTGTCCACTAATGTTGAAGTCACAGCTTCCCTTGGGTGCTGCCAAAGAGAAACAGCCAAACACTAGTGAAGGCAGCTCGATTTTATTCAGTACTACTGCAGTAGGGGAGAGACCTCAGTTTGACTTCACAGAAATGAAAGGCAGGAGGGTTTTCAAGTGCTGGGGTGTACTTGAAAGGAAAAGTACTTTAAAAAGTTGGGGTCAGGGCAAGAAGACTGAGGTGAATAGGCCACCTGTGCTTGCTTATTGTAGTCAGCCTCTTACTGTCCCACAGAAACTGGGTGACAGGGTCCTACCTTTCTGGTTGATGATTACATTTCAAAGTGATGGCTTCCAGGTCCTTGAGAAAAACATTCCTGGCTTGTGGAAGGCATGTCACAAAAGGACAGAAAAAAGATTTACAGTTGCAAGTTTTTAAACTAATGTTTCTAAGAAAACGGAGGTCAGGAGCCTATAGTCATGTTTTAGAACGAACAGTAAATTCTTTTGGCAGCTTTGAGCTTTCTCAAAGCAGGAATTTAAGGAGACTGGGGCCATCATTCTAGGAATGCACCCTTGAGCTGTTAGAAACTATGCTGGTGTTGTTTAAGTCTTTAAGTGTGAAAGGTGGACAAATAATTTGTTCTGGAAGTCTGCAGTTTTCCTAGGCTGAGGTTGAGGCCTACTCAAGAAGAGGTCACAGAGGAGCCTGACTCAAGTTTGGTTAAAGACAGAGTCTTTGTCAATGTTGACGAGACCTCCAATGCCCTGCCGGTCAGAAAGTTGATTCAGAGATTTTCCTGTATTTCTCACCATGGTTTAAACCTATTTATTCCTGTTCTTTACTGGGGCTAGAAGTTGGTTCGTGCTCTGCTCTGGAATGGTTCTTCATATATTTACAACCAATCTTTCCCAAACTGGATTTTAAGTTGTTTGAAGTCGGGTCCATGTATGACGTTTTTAAGAAACCTTCCAATGTACCTTGTAAGTAACTGACTTGATAATCATTCACTGACCCACCTGCCAGATTACATTCCATTTTCAGTAGTGCTAATCAATATCTCACGGCCCATATCCTATTTCTGAACCCTCTTCCAATGTAGGAGACCAAAATAAACCTCCTCTATTTACCTCTGTACATTTCACCAGCACGTTCTCTTTCAAAAATGTCCCCAAGAATTCAACTCATCAAACTTTTCCTGAGCCCCAGTAAAAGCCAGACAAACAGTGTCCTGGAAGCTAGGGAGGAAGAGATCAATGGGTCAGGGTTTCTGCTCTCAAGTGGACAAATGGGGAGACTGACAAGTATTTCAAGGATTCCAATACTCAGTGAGAAGCTCTGCATAGTGGTGTGTGCCCAAAAGAAGGTCCCTAATTCAGTTTGGGTGGGAAATGGTTAGGGAAAATCTCCTAGAAGAGACAACTCTGCTTGGGTTAGTTTCCCTTGAAGGAAAGTCTGAGAGGAGAAATCTTAGACAAGTGATTTAATGAAGGAGATCAGAAGAAACCTGTGAAGAAATGAGGGAAGCCTGATAGATGTATGCATACATGTGAATTCAACCGTGTAGTCTATCCTTAGTCTGATCCCAAAGGTATATCTGGAGGGAGTGTAAATCACGCCAGAGTTGCCCCTCATGGGGTCAAAGAGGCCAGACTTCTGTGCTCCTTATCAAGCTACAGGCTGCTCCCGAGGGGGAGAGGACCTAACATCCTACATAATTCTGGGAGAAGCTCCTGCTGGCAGCTGGTGATCTCTGGAGAAGGATGTAGTTTTGAGCAGCTGGGGTGAGTATACTTGCCAGCTAACAGGGATCTTGGTGGGGTGCAGGTGGTCTCTACTACAATACCTGAACTGACACTCGAAAGAGGAGAGCAGTAAAGTTAACTGTAAGAAGTATACGGGAGGGGGAATGGTAGGGCATTTCAAGGCCAACTTACAGAGGGCAGAGAGAACACAATGAGTTTAGAAAGGACAGAGGTTTGGTAGATGTCTTAGCTCAGGCTGCTATAACAAAATAACCATAAACGGAGGGGCTTATAAACAACAGAAATTTATTTCTCATGGTTTTGGAAGCAAGAAGTCAGAGATCAGTCCAGTATGGTCAGGTCCCGGTGAGAGCCCTCTTCTGGGGTTGTGGACTGTGGTTTCCTTGTTGTATCCCCACATGGTAGAAAGAGGGCAAGAGAGAATCTGGGGTCCCTTTTATAAGGAATCCTAATTACATCCAAAGGCCCCACCTCCAAATACCATCACACTGGGGTTAGGATTTCGACATATGAATTGGGACTCAGGCACAAACATTCAGTCCATTGCACTATAAATGGGACAGATAGAACACTGGATTTAAAAAGAAGGGGGTGTGTGCATCACCAGCTAATATCAGTGGACGAGGACCCCTTTCCCATCTTGGGTATTTAACATCTACCCTTCTCCCATCTCAAAGGAGACTAGAGATGCAGTCCCTGGAGAAACTGAGCCAGAGGATGGAAGAGGTATACACAGAAGGATGACCAGTGCAAGTTATGTGACATTTGAGTGGCTCCAATTCACAAGGCTGTCTATTTCTCCCCCAGTAGTAGGAGATCTTCACCAACTCTTCTCAGGCCCAGCTCTTTGAAGAGGTATTTGATTTGTTCACCTGCAGACAACACCCGAGAAGCCCAAATACAGTCATTCAGACTCTGCCATTGTTTACACAGCCTGTCACTCCCATTGGAGACAGCTAGCTGGTCCTGGCTCCAAATCCATCTTCTTCTAACCAAGCTGGTTGCTCAGGACCTCGAGTTCTGCCTGGCATTCACAAATTGATAAATTGGTGTTTTGTTCTGTTTTTCTCCTTTCTTTTTTTTTCTTTTTCTTTTTTTCTTTTTTTTTTTTTTACTTATTTATTTGTCAGAGAGACAGAGCACACACAGGGGGAGCTGCAGGCAGAGGGAGAAGCAGGTTCCCCGCTGAGCAAGGAGCCCCATGTGGGACTCGATCCCAGGACCCTAGGATCATGACCTGAGCTGAAAGCAGACACTTAATGGACTGAGCCACCCAGGCACCCCTCTTCTTTCTTGAGATGTTATTTTTTTTTTGAAAAGATGGACACTGTTGTAATCTTCCCTGCCTCTGGGACCTCAGTCTTCCACATGTTCTCAAAATTAATAGCTAAGTATTTTGCAATAACACTTGTCAACCCCTTGAGTCTCCTACTTTGCCAGTTTGAATATACCCACCTTCAAACAAACTCTCTTCTGTGGAGTAGAGTCTGACACACACCTTCCCACCCATGAGAGATGATACTTGTTTTGGTATGTGGGTACAGTTAAATCTTGTATAAACACATTAATGAAATTGGGTAAACCAAGAATCTACCCTGAACCCAACTCTTAAAGGTGTCAAAAGATTACAAAAGGCTTTTGTTGAGATAGCATGTTAGTGTGCACCCAAGTGTGGATGGATGGTTGATAAATGCAAGACTGCAAAATGGCAGCAAGCTCCTCAGATGTCTTGTATGAGCAATATATCCTTCCTCACTTTTCTAATAAGCAAAATAATTGTTTTAGATCCTCAGGGACTGTTCTGATTTTCATTTCCATCTTTTTGGCATTCCCATGTACTTTTCAGGCATTTGTATACACGACTCATTCCATAAACATATATAAGAGCCCCTGTTGTATGATCAACCACTGTCACGTGCTGGAAATACAGTAGTGGACAAGGCACTCAGGGTCTTGGTTCTCATGGAGTTTGCAATTTAGGAAGACAAACAGACATTTAGCAAATCATTTAAAAAATATTTATATATGACAATTGGGAGAGTTCTAAGAAATAAAAATACAGTGGTGTTCTGATTATCTATTGCTGCATAACAAACCATCCCAAAGCCTAGTCTTAAAACAATGACAATATAGTGCATCATGTTGATGAGCACTCAAAGGGGAGAGCTCACCCCTGCTTTAGTTGGCATTGGCTGGGGTGGCTCAAGAGTTAGGTGCTGGAATCATTTGAAGGAAAAGGCACTCAGCTGTCTGAACGCTCATGAGGGCTATCTGCTGGGACCTCAGCCACAGCTATCCGATGGGACACATACGTGTGGCTTCTCTGTGTGGCCTGGGCTTTCCCGCAATATGGCAGCTGGGTTTCTAGGGTGTGTGTCCTGATAGAGAGCAGGATAGAAGTCCTATCATATCACACCCCACTTATCCAGGCAGTTACAAAAGCTGACCCATTTTCAAGGGGAGGGAATGTAGACTCTTTTTTTTTTTTTTTTTTTAAGATTTTATTTATTTGTCAGAGAGAGAGAGAGCACAAGGAGGGGGAGCATCAGGCAGAGGGAAAAGCAGGCTCCCCGCTGAGCAACGAACCCAATGCGGGACTCGATCCCAGAACCCTGGGATCATGACCTGAGCCAAAAGCTGATGCTTGGCTGACTGAGCCACCCAGGCGTCCCGGATACAGCCTTCTTGATGGTGAGAGTGTCAATGAGTCTGTAGACATGTTTTAGAACCACTACACCTAGAGTGACCATATAACTCACTGTCCAAAGCAAGACATTTTGAGAGCAAAAGTGGGTGCTTTTCAAGCATGAATAAAACTGGCCTTGGTAAGCCAAGACAGGTTACCTCTACTACTATGCTCACCAAGCTCTCTTAAATTCCTTTGCCTCTCTGATGTTCATTGTGTCATTTTAAAACATACTCTTTACTGATTGAAATTTTGTGTTTTAAAATTTGTTTTTTGATCATTTATTTTTTCTAAATCATAATTATTACCTTGAGGTTGCTTGTTCATGATGACTCTGGAACTTGGTAGTTATGAATCTTGTCCCACTACATCTTTCCTGCTAATTGGGACAACTTCTGGCACTGCAGATCTAAGTGCTTAGAATGCCTTTTCTCTCAGATGAGGGAAACCCAAGCAATGGAAGAATTTGCTTCAAGGAATGCTTTTTTAAAAACCTCATTTTTTGGCGAAGTGGTAAAAAAACACAGTGATGACTCATCGGTTGAAATCAAATCCTTCATCCCAAAAAAGTGTTTTTATAAGAAGTGGGTGTTTTTTTTTTCTTTCCCCAAAGGCAGACTGCATAATATTTGGTGCTTCTCTTTTCTAAGTAATATATTCCATCTCAGTGGAAAGTGACAGTTTCAGACTTGAGCCAATAACATTTTATTTTCAGAGCTGTGCGTGATGCCCCCTTATCCTGGGATCTGCTTTTGCCTTCATCCCTGAGAGGAGTTCAGCCATGGACCATTCCACACCGACACAGTCTCCCTTTCCTCCCTTCCCTTGGCCAGTTATTAACCTGTTCTTCTAAAGACCCTTGAGCAGAATAAATGCCTAGAGAGAGCATCTGGAAACAGCACCCAGGTGTAAATAAGCATGGCAAATTAAGTGTCCTTCAAGAGTGGACCACAGTCAACCACCATCAATCTCTGTCTCGCAATCCCAGGTCTCCACGCAGGAGCCTTTATTCACAAATCTCCACCAGAAAACATTTTCTTTCTGTTCTTTCCTTCTTGTGACTCTGTCACTCTGTGCCATGACTGAAAGAAAGCAGTGTGATTCTTTTCTGATCCAGGAAAGCAAACACCCCTTCCTGTTCAATTTGTCTTCTCAGAAGCTTCCACAAATATCTCCTTGCTAGAAAACAAAAATGCAACACTGGTATCCGTTTCTGTTCCAGACTGAAATACACAGGAAACTTTTATGAGTCCCGACCTATGGCCTGAGCTTCACGAATTGAGAGGGTATTTAAGAGAGCTACAACGAGAGCATCAGGTCTAGGAAACCTGAGCGGAGTTAAAAGAACCACCAGGGGTGGGAAGAGCAGCGTCCAATAGCTGCTCAGATGGCAAGTGGGCCTGGACTTAGGGTGACCCACTGTCCTGGTTTGCTTGGACTGAGGGGGGTCTTGGGATGTGGGACTTTCCATTTTTTAATCCAGAAAGTCCTGGAAATGCAGGGACTGGCCTTCTCTTCCTTAATCAGAAGCTCCCCGCACTGCTCTGCTGCCCAGAGCCGGGTTCTGCTCTGGAACTGCAGGAAGGGGCAACGAGATGATTGTGGGCCAGGGCCTGGAAGGGAAAGGAAAGAGCCAGAGGCACAGCCAGGCTTTTAGGCTCTAGGTTCAGGGTGCTAAGTGATGTTTGGGTGAGAAAGTGGCAGTGGTGAAAGTGAACAGTACTCTTCATGGCACAAAAGCACCGGGGCGGAACTCCACCCTGTAAGGAAAGGATCACTCAGCTTTGTAAAATGTTATACGCAACTGATGAATTATTGAACACTACATCTGACACTAAGGAGGTACTCTGTGTTGGCTGATTGAATCTAACTTAAAAAAAAAAAAATGAACATGTTCCGCCTGAGCTTTTAAGGTCCCTCCCAGGCAGCCTTCCAAGAATCCTCGGGAGTTAGGGGCAGTCCGGGCCTCTCACCAGATCCCAGGGCCCCACTCCTGCTCCTCTCATGTGCTGGGGGTGGGGGGCCCCTCCCTCTCTGTCCATCCCCAATGGCAGGGCATTCAGTATTCAAAGCTCCCTTTCTTGTGCTCAAGGCTTCAAGCCCCAAAAACAACCCAGCTTACCGCCCTGCACTGAAATATCTAGAGGGGAGTCTCCTCTCTGGTCACTTCTCTCTTCAAGAAAAACAATATCCCAAAGTCAGAAATAAAGCAAAATAGATGCATGATCCTTGTAGTCAAGCCTACCTCGGGGTCACTTGACTTTCTAGCAGAACGTAACTTTGTTTAACTTACTATTTACTCTTGATCCAACATGGTAGAATTCTCCAAGATTAGCTATTAATTCGTTGAGAATCATTAAGATACAAAGGGTGTTTATCCAATAGTGGTACAAATGGGTTTTTTCTTGTAGAGATCAAAATGGCTTCTGTTTGAGAGAAACTATAACTTTAAAGGTTAGAGTTTTGTGGCCTTGAAGAAAAAGAACTAGTGTTGCATATAACTTAGTGAACTTATTCCACATTTTTGAAAAGATTTATTTATTTATTTGAGACAGAGAAAGAGAGAGCGGGGGGAGGGGGCAGAGGGAGAGGGAGAGAGAGAATCTCAAACAGACTCCCCACTGAGTACGGAGCATGACATGAGTCTTGATCCCAGGACCCTGAGAGAACAACCCCAGCTCAAGAAACCAAGAGCGGGATGCTCAAGAAACTGAGCCATCCAGGCGCCGCACTCCTTCCACATTTTTTCTTTTACTACCGTATATGAGTCATCTTGTACATGTTGTACACCTGGTTCTCTTACTAATGAGTTAAAATAAAACTTTGGCATGTACTCATAATGTATTTGTGTGAGAATTATGCTTTTTTAGCATTTGAAACATTATGCTTTGGGCAGTCCCCCCCACCACACCTCCATTTTTGGTTTTCTTTGGACCCACAACAACACAGTTTTAAGTCATGAGTCCTCTTCATCTTTCTGTTCTTTGTCACTGATTACACCCTGGGCCTCCCTCAGGGTTGTGGTAAGTGGCACCTATGGGTAAAAAAATTTTTTTAAGGAATTACTCAGCTGCAGAGTTACAGATAATAGCAAAATCTGGACTCTAAGATGTCCGGCAACGGATAATAGGAAAATATGGTACATCAACATTAAATACTGTGCAGCTAGTAAGTATCATCATTGTCGAGACTATTGCAGCAACTCGGAAAATGCTGAGGTGAGCATGTGCGAATACAGTATTTGCAATATAACCTGGAAGTTAAGACAAACATGAAAATATCTATACGGAAGTGCTATCAGGAAGATTTCTCATTTTTCCCCAAATTTTATTTAAGATGGTTTTTGTCCTTTCAATGAAAAAAAAAAACATTAAAAAGAAAATTTAAAACCCAAGCAAGCAGAACATTAATATTATGTGATCTTATTGATGTCATTATCACCGACATGATCGTGAAACTATGGTTCAGAGATTTCATTGAAAAACTCTCCGGAAATCTCCCCAAACTTGCCCATTCTATCACTCCTTCACCTCTGAATGCTTAGGAGCTCCAAGGTCGCTTTCACCTCAATCATGCTATGTGACCAGAGCAAGGAAAGGCAAAGCCCTAAGAAGTAGACAGAGCTTGGTGAGGTAAGATTTGAAGAGATGAGCTTCCAAAGGTTTATGAAAACACATACGAAACCTCAACCCTCAGCCTCCTGGACAGGGATGTTATTAAGCTCTGCCCACTGACTCAGGTCCCCTTAGCAGGCTGTCATGTTCCAGCCCCATATCTACCCTTATGGCACTGTTCTTGGTGCCTCAAACTCTACCCAACTCACCCAACTCCACCCTTGGGGCAGAGCTGCTGAATATGCACGCTCTAGACCCCAAATTGGGACCCAGGACCAATATCCCCTTTGCCCACCCTGCCTTCCACCACTTGGAACATCTATGCCTGGCCACAGAGAGCCCTTCCTGATGGTGGATGTGGCAACTAGCTGTCCTTCTGAAGACAGGCCTTTCCCTCCCCGCCCTCTTGGAGAAAACCACAAAAACAAAACAGGAGCCAGATATGTTCTAAGGGGAATGTTTTCACCCTGCTCCCATTTCATTAAGCTCTTTGGCCCAGGACACAGGCCATGGGGCATTTGGGAGGCCTCCCAGAGGTACCCATGCAACAGGCCCAACTACCTGCCTGCTCCAACCTCATCTGAAGTTGCTTTTGGTTCTCTGGCAGCTGATGTTTTTAAGCTGGCTCATCTTCTAAGTGCATGTATTTACAAACAGACTTTACTGATGTTCCTTTCAAAACTCCCTCCTCCTGAGTCCTTGCCCAGTCTCTATTCATTGAGTCAGAGTCATATTTTGTTTGATACGTTGGTTTAGTCTTAGCTATTTTTCAAGCACAGACCCCCACAGATAAGCTTCTGATGGGCGGGGACATATTTTACATTCCTTTATAGCCCAGGAGCTAACATAATGACCTACAAGGAATAAATATCTCAGGGCACCTGGGTGGCTCAGTTGATTAAGTGTCCGACTCTTACTTTTGGTTCAGGTCATGATCTCAGGGTTCTGGGATCCAGCCCCACGTCAGGTTCCACTCTCAGTGGGGAGTCTGCTTGAGGATTCTCTCCCTCTCCCTCTGCCCCTCCTCCCACTCTCTCTCTCTCTGTCTCTAAAATAAATAAATAAATCTTAAAAAAATGCATCTCTTGGCAAACTGGAAACAACTCAAATGTTCATCAATAGGAGAATGGATAACCAAATTATGGCTTATTTGTACAACAAAATACTTCTCAGTATTCCCAAATACTTAGGTTCATTCCTAAAGGAATGAACCACTGACACATGCAACAACCTGGATGAATCTCAAAAGCATTACACTGAGCAAAAAAGCACACCCCAAAGAGCATATACTATGATTCCACGTATATGAGGCTCTCAGACCAGCAATGCTAATCTGTGATAGAGGTCTATTACGGACTGAATTTTGCGTGCCTCCCAAATTCCTGTGTTGAAGCCTTAATCCCCAGTGTGACTGTATTTGGAGATGGGGCCTCTAGGAAAGAAATCGAGATTAGATGAGGCCCTAATGGAGAGGCCCTGATCCAATATGATTTGTGTCTTTCTAGAAGGGAGACCAGAGGGCTCATTTGCATACAAAGAAGAGGTCATGTGAGGACACAGTGGGAAGGTAGCCATCACAAACCAGTAAGAGGGCTCTCAACAGGAACTGAATTGGTCGGAACCTTGATCTTGGACCTCCAGGCTCCAGATCATGAGAAAATAAATTTTTGTTGTCTAAGCCACCTAACCTATGATATTTTATTACGGCAACCTTAAGACGAGATGGAAATAGTGGTTGCTTCTGGGGAAGCTGGCATTGACTGGAAAAGGATACAAGAGAACTTTCTAGGGTGAAGGAAACATTCTACATCTTGATAGGGTGGTGGTCACATGGATATTTACAAATGTATATACAAAAAAGTATTGAGCTGTTCACTCAAGATATGTGTATTTTATTACATGTAAATTATAACTCAATAAAGAAATTAAAAAAAAAGTCTGTTGGTAAGAATGGTTATCTCTTCGCTGTAACTAACACCCTCTGACTGATCAACTTGGGATGAAGGTTTATCAAACACCCACTGTGGGCAAATCCTTGCAGTAACCACAGATACAGCAACAGGTGGGGGGAATCGAGCCTGGGTCCTAGACTTGGGGAGCCTTTTTCAACTCCAAAAGCAGTATCTGGAAGTCCTCATAGCCACTGAGGCAATTTGTACCAAACACTAACAGCTCATTAAGACACTTTTGACACTGTGGAAGTCACATTAACTCCTTCATGCTTCTACTGAGGCGGCTGTTGCCTGGTCCCTCCAAGAACCAGGGTGACCCTAGATTTGCTCATCTGCAGGCAAATACCACCAGGAAAAAGGAAATGGGAAAGCTGGTGCAGAAAGTTTTGATGAGATATTAAACTGTGAGATTCAGAACTTAAACACTCTCTCTACTCAAACAAAAGAATCTGCAAACTATTTATGCCCACATTTCAGTAGTTCACTTTTCTGGAGTGTATAGTACTAATGGAGTTGTTAGCAACTTGCGACAAAAATGAGAAATTCGTCCCCAGGTTATTTCCACTCCTTTCTTTCCAGAACGTTGACAGTGCCAATGAGAGGCAATCAGATAGAACTAAAGAAGCATTGTAAACCAGGGGCAAGATCTACATATCCCTTCCCAGGGAGAAATGTGCTGTTTTCTTTCCAGGCTCTTTGCAATTAAAAAAACAAAAGTTGTTTTCATAAAGTCATTGACATTCTAGAAAATGTGTGCCACCTATCTTCCCTTCTGTGTCCTTAAGAGACACTGTTAATTGATCATAGCACTGTTAATCACTGAGCCCAGTTCCAGAAGTGCTAGCTAAACACAGCCAGTTGTTAAATTTCAGGAATCTTCCTAGCTGGTTATTGAACATACTCATTATTAAAAATTAAATTATGTAAATTTATACTTGAGTGAAGTATATTAAAAGAAAAGGTAAGGGATACTCAAAATCTATCACTTCCTAAGTATTTTACCACATTTTATTATTATCTATGCATCTGAGGTTATTTACATATATGGTATCTGGAAGAGCTTTATAATGATGTGCTATAACACAGTCTCAGGAGTTGGCCAGGCTTGTGAGTTCCTGAGATAAAGTCTCCCCATTTTATTGTCAGTTTTTTTCATGATGGCACCCCTGGCAAAGGTAGCAGAAGGTAATTTGTTGGGGTAGAATGAAGCCTTTGGGCTGGGGTGGGGAAGCCTTTGGGCTACATAATTTGTAGGGCCCAGTGTAAAATGAAAATGTGGGATGCTTTGCTCAAAATTTATTAAAGATTTCAAAATGGTGACAATAAACCATTAAACCAAACATGGGCTCTTCTGATCATAGGCCCTTTGTGAATGCCTGTGAAACCAACCCTGGTAACAGGTCACCATTTACCTGTGGGGATCCTGCTTTAGCTGCGTGTCTGTAACCCAGGGACTGCCCACCTGATTTTCAAGGACAAAGCTTTCAGGCAAAATGCAGTGAGTCTTGAAGTCCTGTGACCTGACTTTGGAGGAGAGCCATGATCCTACAGGTCCAAAGTACAGATCTCAACGTTTAGGGGAGTTCCACTTTCTCAAGACCCCAAAGGTTCCAGGGCCCAGGGCCCCTGCTGGAATCTGGAGAGGACACAGAGATGTCTCAGGGATATAGGGACAGAGGTGAAGGCAGAGAACCCTGCCATTGGCAGCCCTTCTAGAAAGGAGGCCACAGCTGACCAGATAAATATCCACAGAGAGCCAAAACCTGCTCTGCCTCAGAACGAGTCACAAGTGTCTCAGGCCTGACTCTTCCTCTTTGGCCAAGTCACCCCTTTTTACTCTTTGATCCTGTCTTGAGAAGACGTCAGACTAACAGAATGACCAACTCATTCCAGTTTGCTGGGATTTCCCAGTTTGAGCAATGAAAGCCCCATGGTCTGGTAAGCCTGGGAGAACTGAGATGGTTGGTCACTCTACAAACTAAAGTCACAGGAGGAAGCCCCATTCTGAAAGGGCTTAATCCCTTCCTGTGGGCAGGCATCCTCCAAGACTAACTGGCTAAGTTCCAACAATTTGATGCAGCAGGTCAACTCCTTTACCATCTCCAGGTACATTTTTTCTCCTTGTTCACCAGGATCTTCCATCACTCACAGTCAGATATAGCAGGGGCATCTTACTAACTATGGCTATGACTGGTGATTGGTAGTAGCTACCCTGGGTTTTTCCCACCTGAAACAGCCCCATTCATGCCCTGGGCATTGGTCTTCATCTCTGACTATACATGAGGATCCCCTGGGAGACTGGGTTTCAATGTTGTTCAAAGCTCTCAGTCATTCTGATGTGCAGCCAGGGTTGAGATCCACTGCCCTAGGACCTAGAACACTGGCACTTGAATGCCCCTATGTCCAAAAAACAGTGTGCTTCTATCCACAGTCTCCTCCAGCCCACCTCCCCGCAAGTGTGGAGTGGATCTCCACACAGGCATAAGTCCTGGTGTGAACAAATTTTTTTCAAACCAAAAAGAATATAACCCTTATATTATGTTTTCTTGATTGTCAAAGCACTTAGCATTGCTTTTAACTGACCAATATAGACATTTTCTCTCTAGGTACTTGCCATTTAAAGATTAAAACCCTGAAAAAATAAAATAAAGATTAAAAGCCTGAACCCCAGGTTTCATGGACAATGACCAGGAGAATCTATTGATTGTCCAGGCAGAATATTCTTATTCTATGAATACTGTGAATCTGGGGACTAATCATATTTCCTTCTTTACACTGGCTGCTAGGAAGATCAGAGTGGCTCACTTTTAGCAATTGCACAGACTGCATGGTCTATGCTTCATGTGCTAACTTTACTTCTGTTTTCATCTTACTCCCTAAGCTGACTTTCCCTTTGACCCAGAGTCCTTAGCTATTTATTCTGTCCTATTAAATTGAATGTACACACAAGCTGCCATAAATCCTTTCCGAAGAAAGGCCTAAAGTATAAATAAATAAAATGCAGATGGTAATTGTTATTTTTAGGAAGAGGCAGAGCATAAAAAATATTGGACAGACTCTACGAAGCAGATCATGCTGATTCTTATGATGCAAGCCTTCCAATTTTCAATCCAAAGCTACCTTTTCAAGATTCATGCTTTTCCCCCATGATTCATACAGAAAAGTACTAATGCCCGAATACCCAACCCAAGAAATGCCTTTTGGCCTTTCTCTGTCATTGTCTTCTGGTCTCTCTAAGAGTCCCAGTAAGGAGCAGACGATTGCTTTCAACTGCACACTTCTCTTCTCCAATCAAGGACACAATTATCCTGATTGGTTTATAAGCTCAACTCTGCACTCTGTGAGTGATTCCACTGCTGGATCGGGAGTGCTACCACAGTCAGTTCTCCTAATTAATTTATCTGATTTATTTACAGAGCTGTTGGGGGGGCGTCTTCTGAAATCCATATGCAAATATAATTTAAAATGTAAATCAATATTTTGAGCCAAGAGCACGGGCATTTTTAATGGGAATGCAGGGTAGTCTTGTGCCTGAAGTTATGATTCTTTGTGGCTGATGACTTGGTTCTCCATGGGGTTATATTTGCAGATGCTAGGAATTTGGTTATCCCAAGAACTCTTGTTCAGAAAGCAGGGAGGCTATGTGGAATGTTTAAGATTTATTCACTTTCCTCCAACTGCATGACTATTCAGAGGTTCTGTATAAATGGCACAACCAAAATCTCCATTTTATAATGCAGGTCCAGTTTCCATTATAGAACATTCTCTGGGGAACATCGTATCCAGCCCTTTCCTTCTGTGAATATATAGAAATATTTCCAGTATTACACATAGAATGAGTTGCAGAATTTGGACTGGGATCCAATGTCCACCACACCTGTGACTAACCCAGAATCAGGTGCATAAACTTCAATTCTAGCCTCTAAGACAATCTCTCAGAAATTTCCTCCAGACTTACCTCCAACTTACTCAGTACATCCAAGGTACATTCATGACAATGTACTTCTTTCAAGAATTGCAGAAGTGCCTGCAGGGGGGTCCATACCCCAAACTGTCTGGATACATAGCCTTCCGAACACGAGGCCTACTGAAAGGTTCCAGCTAGCCATGAGAGTTCTCTGTTCAAGAACCCAGCCCCACCTCCTCTCTAAAGTCAGGGAAGGCCTACATTTCTGCCTGTCCCACTCTTGCTTCTTAGCAAACCACTGTTGTCAAGAGTCATCTCTACCCTACACACTTTCTCTCAGGGATCATCTCATGTTTAGAAAGAGATCACACAAGATTTTCAAAAGCCTCCTTTAGAGACAGTCCCACTCTTGCAAACTGAGACACCATACAAAGAACATCCAGGGAGTAAATCCCAGGCCCCCATCTTGGGGACCATTGTCTTCATTGTCTTCCTACACCTGAATGTCCTACAGCACCCCGCCCTCCCCCTTCCAGGTGCTGCACGGTGTAGGGAGAGTTGGATGCCAAACTGGCAGCATCTAGATCATGTCAGACTTTTGCATGTCAGACTCTATGTATTTTCTAGTCTTTCCCTGGGGGCTAAGACTGGGCTGCTCATCAATTCATCTCTTCCCTATCAGTTTGGATTTTACACTGTAAATGTTCACAGATTAGCTATTTCCAATGCCTTCACATCTCAAATGACGGTTAAAAGCGGAAGAGCTCAGGGTCAGCCAAGCTGCTGAAAAGTCACGAGCTGTAGACATGTGACCCATTGTTTGGGTGTTCAAGATTATAGTAACACTGGCTGGAGTTTATTTCACACATCTACCGTGCTGTCTCCAGCTCTGATCCGGCCTACGGAAGGGAGGCAGAAGCTTTAAAACATGATGATAAACAATGAGGTCACAGGCCAGAACAGCCAAGCCCTCTTGTACTCAGCCGAAAAAAAAAATAGTCCTTATTGGCTACAGAAGCCCTATGGGTCACTATGAGTCAAAGAATCACGAGAAGAAAAATGCCAGAACAGTGACAAGAAATCATGGAGAACTCCACTAGCCATGACAAATGGTGGTCCTTGGACACCGAATAAATCTTGAGGCAAGAGAGAGAGATGAGCTCACTAGACAGACACAGAGGTGCCTCGCCACGCACGTGTCAGCGCAGGCTTCTCAGCATCTCTTGCCCCTCCCAGAATGCCTTAGATTGCACAGGAGATAAAGATACATTTTCCTGGGCTCATACCCAACAGGTGGAGCTTCGCACATCTCCCATCAGAGAGGTTGCAAACTGGCAGTCTGGGGGCTGAAGTTGGCCTGCCAACGTGTTTTCTTTGGCCTTAATGATGTATTTTAAAATTTTTGAATCTACTGCCAACTTTTGCAAATTGGGGATTTCACATTTTTAAAAATAGGAATCTCCCACTTTTCTTGAAAAATCAGATTTGGCAAGGACAGGCCTATTTTCCAGCATGGCAAAAATTGGCCATACTGAGTGACTGCTGTTCTTGTCCAACAGGGATAGGAACTTGCTATCTCCTGCAGCCCCACCTCGCTTCTCTCTCTTGCTTTTGTTACCTGTCTGGCTTCTGGAGACACCTACGTTTACAGCCCTGGTCATCCTGTCTGTAGCAGATCCCCCTCTCCCACTGTAGTAGAAACCCAGGCTGGACTTCAATTGCCAGTGTCTGTACCTCTTTGCCTGAGGACTTTCTTTGGCAGCCAGTCCCTCTGTCTGCTCCCCAGCAGGTCATCAGTTGTTCCTTCCCAGCAGTCTCCAACTGATTGGAGCTGTTGTATAAATGCCCCAGCTTCCTTCCCCCCCACCCCCCAAATTGGGATCACTCTGAGGTACATGTTGTACCTTGGCTACCAGAACTCCCCAAGGATATTAAGCTTTAGTTACCCACCATGGTAACTGCCTGGATGACAAGCCCTTTAAAGGCTGCCTTACCTTCCTTATCCTCTTCTCTCTCCACTAGTAGTTTTTCTTTTCTTTTTTCTTTTTTTGTCACCTGAATAAATTCAGTGTACAGTTTATTGCACAATAACAAGAGCTTGTAGTTGCCACATTTTATGCAGTTGTCATGAATACAGAATTAGCGAACACTGAACCATCACTTCTGGGGTTGGGTTCCTAGGCTTCTAGTCACAATGTTTTCCTCAACCAATCAATACAGAACCTTGTCTTTTATGTTTATGTTCAAAGATATGTTATTACATATATATTGTTGATTCATAAACATTGAACTAGTAGCTAACAACACATTAACTCTTGCCTGAATGGAGCTTATCAAACACACGTCTCCATAGACAACATCACAGTCTTCTTGGGCTTAGGAACACTAGCCAGCACTTCAATACTAGGTTTGAGGGCACCAACAAAAAGAATAAAAATGGGGAAAATGAAGCACTAAATAGAATATGAAAAAGGTACTTGTTTACAATATAAGAACTGAAACAAGAAGGCAAAGCATTACCTTGTTTGACCTCAGCTGGGAATGGGTAACTCAAACTTTTTGCCAGTCTGTGCATGTTCACAAATGAATGTGAAAGTGCCACGAATGTTGATTTTGAGGTAACAAATATTACAGTAAGGAAGCAAATTCACAAATACAGAATCCATGAAAAATAAGTATCAACTATACCCAAGTCGGCTTCCAGGGGACCCCAAATAAAGACAGCACAATAGAAATGCTTTCTTCCTCAAATAATTCAGGAGCAACTGAAAACACTGGGAAGAAATATAAAACAATTGTTTTCAGGCATTGGCCGTCAGTTAGCACAGGATCCCCAAGAGAGGGGAACAAATGAGCTAAGTCTTATGATTCCCCCAGAGTATTGCCCAGAGACTATTTCCAGGCTGTACTGTGGGAAAGAGGAGCCCAGGTGGAGCCTGGGGGTCACCTTGAGTTGAAGAGATGGAGCTGGAGGACCAAGGAGGTCGAGGTCGTTAGAGTTGCCAAGGCAGAGTGCTGGAGAGCGGAGAGCTGAGCTCAGAGAGTGCTCCAGAGGTTTGCAAGGATCTATGAGCCCTCGTATGAGTTCTGATCAGAACATGTGTGCGAGGAAACACCAAGGCCACCTAAAGGAACAGAGGGAAGAATCCTCAGAGCTTACACAGGGTTGAGAATAGTGTTCCCACCAGCGAGAGTGGAAAACCTTGTAATTCCTGGGGCATCAGGTAGAGTACTCAGAAGGGTCTTGCCTTGGTAGTGTGGAAAAAATTGGCCCTCAGCTAAAGACTACTCAGAAGACCAAGCTGTTTCCAACTAAGTGAACTACCTTCCAGAGCAAAGCTCAATAATACTTACAGAAATACAAAAATATCCAACGCAGTAAGATTCACAGCATCTGGCATCAAAGAAAAAATTACCTGGCATGCAGAGAACCAGTAAAATATGACCCATAGTGAGGAGAAATATTAATAGAAACAGACCAAGAAATGACACAGATGGTAATATTAGTAGACAAGAACATTGAAACCATTGTTGTAACTATATTTCATATGTTTGAAAGTGGAACACAGATGGAGTATGTTAAGTAGAGACATGAAAGTTATAAAAAAGATCCAAATAGAAATGCTAGTGATAAAACCAGAATGCCTAAGATGAAAAATGAAACAACACACTAGAGGGGATTAATAGCAGATTAGATGCTACAAAAGGAAAATTAGTTTAACATGAAGACAGAGCAATAGAAACTAGAAACAGAAAATGAAATTCAGAGAGGAAAAGAGTAAGAGAAGTCAGAGGTTTTGTTAGAGTGTGGCGTCTAATTGCAGGTCATTTAGGTCTGTCCCTGGAACCTGATGGTATGTGGGTTCTTGTGGTCCTTGGGAGGAGACACAGTGGGAAAGCTGGACTAGGTGCCAAGTTCCCCAGATACACTGTCAAGGGGAAGGGATGGACAAGGCTTCTGCCATGCTCAGTTTGAGGTGGCTTCCAACACGTCCCAGCTTTCTTCTTCCAAGCACTAGAGATTTGGTGGGAAGTTGCCTGCTATATTTTTAAGGGATGTTCTTCCCAGGAAATGGAAGTAATGGCTATGGAGTTTTCTGTCTCTCCAGTTCCTACCCTCATTTTTGCCCTCCTATAAAAATAGGAACCTTTTGTTTTAAGACCATCTACTCATTAACGAGAAAGGATAAATGACAAGAACAACAAAATGAAGATGAGAGAAATGTCCTAAATACCACACTGAATTTTCATAGATCTTGTTTCTACTGGATGGTAAAACATAAAAATGGCTGTGAGTTTGGCTTTTTCAATGGACATCTCTGAGCCCATTCTCAGAGGATATTAACATACCCCAAATAAGTGCTGAGCCCCGGCAGAAATGGATATTCAAACCTCAATAACATACCAGTTAGATTTCTTTTGATTATAAAACGTCTCAAACATACTGAAAATAATGTAACTGACACATATTTACATTCTAAGGCTTTTAAAAAGTTGACTTGTTGGGGCGCCTGGGTGGCTCAGTTGGTTAAGCGACTGCCTTCGGCTCAGGTCATGATCCTGGAGTCCCGGGATCGAGTCCCACATCGGGCTCCCTGCTCAGCAGGGAGTCTGCTTCTCCCTCTGACCCTCCCCCCTCTCATGCTCTCTGTATCTCATTCTCTCTCTCAAATAAATAAATAAAATCTTTAAAAAAAAAAAAAAATAAAAAAAATTTAAAAAAAAAAAAAAAAAAATAAAAAGTTGACTTGTGGTCATGTTGGCCTCAGAACTTTGGTTTTAATTAATAGTTGAAGTTACAGATACAGCTACACCCCGGCCCTTACTCTATTCCATTTTTCCTCCCTTCCAAGTAGTGTTCATCTCCTAAAAGTGTTTTACTTTTTTTTAATAGCTAATTGTGTTTATTAGTCAATGTACCAAAAATTCTTTTTTTGGGGGGGTGGGGAGATGAGAACTTTATTTTATTATTTTATTTATTTTTTTGATGTAGTGTTCCATGATTCATTGTTTGCGTATAACACCCAGTGCTCCATGCAATGCAATACCTTCCCTCCTTAACACCCAAGGTGTTTTACTTTTTAATAATTTTTATGTTTACCACATATGCTTAAAATGTAGTATCATTTTGATTCTTTCAAAAATTCACATAGATATTACACTGTCCTGTTACAACTTATTTTCTCACTCGATATGATGTTTTAGAGATTCGTTTGTGTGGACTTCATTATGTGACATTATGTGAACATTTTGGCTATTTCCTATTTTTTGCCATTACAGTGCTTCAGTGAATATCCCTGCACGTGTTTTTTTTTTTTTTTTTTGAACATATACAAAACATTTTTCCAGAAGTGCAAATGTTGGGCTGTCTAATATGGGCATCCTTGATGTTACTGGATATTGCCAAAATGCTCCTCAAAAGTACCAGTTTACACTGCCACCAGTGACGTGAACAGTCCCCATCCCCCACATCTCTGGCTGAATTGGTATCATCAGACTTTAAAAATTTTATCAGTCTGTATCTGGACTCTCTATTCTGTTCCACTGATCTCTTTCTCATTCATTTGCCAATACCACACTATTTTAATTATTATGCTTTATAAATTAAGATATCCAGGGAGAAGGATCTCCTTCTTTGTTGTTCATAATTATCCATTCTTGGTTCTTTACCCTTCTGTAGGAATTGTAGGATAGCTTGTGAAAATCTATGGAAAGCTCAATTAGCACTTTGAATGAAACGAGAGTGAATTTATGCATGAATTTGAGGAGGATTCACATCTTTACGATATTGAGTGTTTTCACCCAGGATCATGTTATTTCTCTCCAGGTTTACTTTTATTCCTTCGGTAAAGTTTATAGCTTGCCCCGTAAATTTTGTGAGATTTATTACTATGTACCTTAGAGCTTTTGTTGCTGAGATACCATTTTTCACTTATCGGGTAGACAAAGATTAAAAGGTCTACTAATACTCTATACTGGTAATATTAAGGGGAAACAGGCATTTTTATATTTTATTATTGCAAATGTAAATTAATTCAGCCTCTTTGGAGTACAATTTGTAATTGCTTTAAAGTTTTTAATGCATATTTTATTTGACCCAGAAATTCCACTTCTAAGAATTCACAAATATATGCACATACATATGAGATTTTGTGTGTCTAAGGATATTTAAGGCAGGATGATCATAAGAGCAAAAAATTGATAACAGCCTATATGTGTATTGTTACAAGACTGGTTAAATTAACCACTGAATAGTTTATCCAGTCAATGAAATACTATATGGCCATTAAATAAAATGAGGCAGCTTTATAAATACTTACATGAGAAAATGCCCAAGATTTTTATTTTTTTTTTCCTTCTTCCTGCTTGCTTTAGGGTTAGTTCACTCTTCATTTTGCAGTACCTTAAAGTAGGATAGGTTTGACTTGAAATTTTTCTTCTCTTTCGATAAAGGCATATACAGCTATAAATTCCCTTCTAAGTCTGCTTTAGCTACATGCCATAAGTTTGGGTATGTTGTATCTTCATTTTCATTTATTTCAAAGTATTTTCTAAGTTCTCCTATGATTTCCTCTTTGACGCATTGGTTATTAAGGAGCGTATTGTTCAATTTCCACATATTTGTAAGTTTCTCAAATTTCCTTCTGGTACTGATCATACTTGGTTGGAGAACATACTTTATATGACTTTAATCCTTAAATTTACTGAGGCTTGTTTTAGGGTTTAACATATGGTCTATCATGGAGAATGTTCCATATGCACTTCAGAAGAATGTGTATTCTGCTATTGATAAGTGAAGAACAGAGCTACCTCTTAAAATTCCTTTCCTCTCTTCTCCTCCTTTGTTCCCTGTGGTTAGTTCAGAGAATCTCTTCCTCTAAACTTGACATCTATCACTCTCTATGCCCATTCCATAGGGCTTTCTTCATTTTTTTCCCTTTCTCCTGTCTCACCTCTTTATTATATGGATCGACTTAACCTCTCTCATGGTGGCTCTCCCTCTTCTGCCTCTTTCTTCTCTTCCTTCTCCACTTTTCCCATCGTTTAGTTTCTCCCAGACCAAAACAGAACCTGAGAACTGACCGACACAAGAATTCATTCCTTTTACCAAGGCCTCTCTAGTTCAGTGTTTCTCTATCCGTTTTTCTAAAGCTGTAGAAAAAGTCCAGGAACAGGGTTGATAAGGAAAAAGTTCTCCATAGGATCAGAATTCTCCATATGGCTAAAATGAGCTGGTGAAGACAAAAATGTTCCCTCTAGACCTAGCTTCCATGGATCAAGCCCAATGGGAAATTATGTAAACAAAGCCTAAATCATCCATGGCAGGATTATCCTCCTCCCTCAAGGTCATCTGCCGTAAACTCCTTCTTAGCTCTGTCTATGTCTCAAAGAACCAAAGGCCAGGCTTTGAGAGTGGCAGCCTCGAAGCTGGAATTAATCTGGCTTTAATTCATTATTAACACACTACTAAAAAGGCCTTTTGAAGTCACAGCACCAGCAGGAGCCAAGCACATGAGATCCCACGAGCTTTCTAAGATCGAACAGCCTATGGGCGAATGGAGAGGTAATTGCACTTTTTTGTTCATCAACAGGCTTGGAGAAATGTCAGGCCTTTACATTTTATTTTGTTTTCTTCACATGTACCCAAATATTAGTTTGTACGCATCTCTAGGAGTACTCCCAGCGCAGTGTGGTTATAATAACTTGTGGACCTGTCTTACTGGCCACATCTTATTCATCTTTTTATTCACCATGCCATGCACCTTGCCTGGCACCTGGTGGATATTCAGTAATGTCTTCAGAATGAATGGAAACAACGCAATAATAAATATACCCGGTAGGGCTTCACAGTTCTTTTCCAAAAGAAGCATTATAGGTACTTCAAACCTCATGTATCCGTCACATAACTCATCTCTATCTCCAAAATCCACACCACGCCCTGTGCAATTAGTCTTCCAGGTCCTCTCAAAAGTTTGGCAGCATCTTTAATCCCTTCAACCCCTGTTCAAGTCAGTGTAATTATCTGCAAGGTCTATTTCGCATGTATAGTATAATTGCATGTGCATGCACGCGCAGGCGCACGCACCCACAAGCTACACTTTTTCAAGTATAGAGCGTGGTGCATTCTCCCTGCTTTTTGCACCAGGACAGAAAGTAGAGCTTTGTTCTCAGAATTAGAAGAATAATGAAGGACAGAGGCACGTGGTTCTCCCAGACCCCTTCGACCTTCAAAGACACCTGGAACTCAAGTGGCAGGATGACTAAGAAGTTTGCCCTCCGTAATTTCCTCTGTGCCCCGGCCCTTCCACATTCTGACACCTGACGCCCATCCTCATTGCCTTGGGTAAAGGAAGGCACTGAAGAATGCTGCTTACCAAGAATTCAAATGCTTAGCTTTTCAGGTTCAATAGACTAAAAAGGGACATAAACCAAAAATAAATAAATGAATAAATAAATAAATAATTTTTTAAAAAAAGAAGAACACCTGAAGACTATCAGCAGAGCCTCCCTGTTGTGTACAAGAGCCAAAGGTCCCCTGAGCAGAATCTGTTGAGAGTAGATCATAGCATCCACAGTGACTGATGTTACCCAGAGAGGGCTCACGTGGCTAGTCTGAGGGTGGTTATGAGAATCTTGGTCTTCACTCAGAGGGACAAGAGAGTCAGTGGTAGCTGAAAAGAAAGAAGAAATAAGTAGAGACTCTCCTGGAGTGTTCTCACAACATGAGGCTGAAATGCACACCGTCTGAATTTGTATGGAGTCATTTTTTGGGTACATCTGCCGCTGGGAGCTGGCAGGAGCTGTCTGAAGTCTTGTTTCTGGGCTCAGCAAGATGTTGATTTGGGTCATTACCATTGCCCGAGTCTAGGCCTCCCCAGGCAGGCAGAATCAGGAGAGCTCTCACTTCCCCACCACCCTATCTGAATGGGTCCATAGGGGATAAGCTTAGTGTCCATGATCCTCCTCCCCATCTGACATCCACCTGATATTACTGAGCAGCCTACTGAGCAACAGGGGTAATTTTCTGAGTACTTGTTTTTAGGAGAAAAGTCGTTGCCCTTAAAAAATACATAATCATGGGGTGCCTGGTTGGCTCAGTCCATTAAGCATCTGCCTTCGGCTCAGGTCATGGTCTTGGGGTCCTGAGATCGAGCCCCGCACCGGGCTCCCTGCTCAGAGGGGAGTCTGCTTCTCTTTCCCCCTCTGCCCCTCCCCCCGCTTGTGCTCTCTGTCTCTCTCAAATAAATAAATAAAATCTTTAAAAAAATACATAACCGTGACTTGAAAACAAAATAACAGGATCTTTAAAAAAACTTTTTTTAGGGCGCCTGGGTGGCTCAGTTGGTTAAGCGACTGCCTTCGGCTCAGGTCATGATCCTGGAGTCTCCGGATCGAGTCCCGCATCGGGCTCCCTGCTCAGCAGGGAGTCTGCTTCTCCCTCTGACCCTCCCCCCTCTCATGTGCTCTCTCTCGCTCTCTCATTCTCTCTCTCAAATAAATAAATAAAATCTTAAAAAAAAAAAATAAAAAATAAAAAAATAAAAAAACTTTTTTTAGTGGAATTGGGTGATTAGAATGAATTCTAAAATACTGTTAGGGTTGCTGGGATTAACTGTGTTTTTTAAGACAAGCTGTCTTTAGTGTCAGGTATGGCCTTTACCCTGCAACATATTATTCTAGGCATCATATAGAATATGCTGAAGAATGTTTCACTCTTTTGAGGACTTTAGATCTAAAAGAGTACTGATTACATAGCTATCCGTTCCATTGCACAGACCACAGATCAGAAATCATGTCACAGTCAGACTTACACAAAAAGAACAGAAATAATCTTGCAGAAGACTAGAGGAAGGTATTTCTTTCTGCAATTACTTTCCTCCACAACCAGAAAATAAAAGGGATAGATCAAGTATTTATGCTGGTTGGCATCCCTGTCTTACTTTGGATTCCCCTGAAAGCAAACCCTGAGGTAAGAAGTTGGATGTAAGTTGTTTATTTGGGAAGAGAACCAAGAAGTACAAGGGAGGGGGTGGCGAGAATGAGACAAAGAAGGGAGAACGGGGATAAAGGATATATTGATGAGCAGACTGTCACTGTGGACTACTGGGACCTCAACCCTGCTAGGAATTCTCTAATGGAGTATGTAGATCATAGCTCAGAATAGTTGCACTGAGCTTATCCGGTATTTTTCACTGAGGCATTTATCCACCAAGTTCCTTTCCTTAATGCCTAAAGTTGCTCCTGTAGCTAAGTCCCTAGCGCTCCTGACTTGCTCTGCACTAAGGGGGAGCGAGTTCCCCGATGGCGGAGAGACCCGCAGGCGGGCAGGGAGAGGCGGCCGCTGTGGGGCGCTGTCTGCGGTCACAGCCTCTGTCCATCCGCAGCTGCAGGTGAACTCAGAGGGAGGCCAAGGGACCCAGGGCAGTGGGTCAACCATGGCTGTACAGGCTCTTTGGGAACTAAAAAAGAAATATTAAATGTATCTATTTTTAAACCCACTAGTCCAGAAGAGGAAAGCATGAAGGGAGAGCAAAGAGACCTTGGATCCCAGGGGATCCCTGGAAAGTGCCCTAAGCCCCTCCTCCAAGCCCATCCCCCAGGCCGAAAGTGGACGTGGGGGTACTGACAGAAGCCCCAGAGAGAGAGAGGACCAGTGTCCCCATGCTCGGGTAGGGTCCAGGGCAGTGACAAGCCCCCAGAGGCCTCTACAACCAGCACACTGTGTGAGCGGGAGAAAAGTCTTACGCGGGTTTAGGCTGGTGGGTGTGAGGCGGTCTCACAGAGCTCCCGGTGCCCCCCGAGAAGAGTGGCGGGCTGGGCCTCAGGGAGCCTGTGGCCCAACAAAGCCTTGTGTTTGGAGAGCAGGTAGTTCCAGCAGAACCTCTGTAAGGGTTTTCAGAGGCCAGATGGGACCAGGGCCCTTTGAGGGGACCCCGGTATGGGTAAATCACAAGGATGAGGACAAGCGTGCTCCCTCTCAATGCCTGGGTCCTGGGTAGCACCGACAACCTAGACCCTGCCTCCGGGAGAGGGAGGGCATGGAGAAACCTTGAATGGCCTAACACCAGACGAGTGTTTTTATTTTTGCCCCAAATGAACTCATGAACCCACACTGAGGAGAATGTGAGGAGAACGTGGCCTTGAACATCTGAGGTTTATACACACAAAACTGAGCTCCCTTGCTTTCCTCTCATGCCCAGGAAGACTATGTCCCAGATTAGAGAGAAAGACAGAAAGAAGCAAATTGAGTTTGGATTTCTTCTTTGTCATGTTAGGGGAGATATATTCTTTATATATATATTTTTAAATTTTTTATTTGAATTGAAATAGAGCTGACATTTGATATTATATTAGCTTTAGGTGTACAGCATAGTGATTAGACAATTATATACATTGAGGGAGATGCAGTCCTTTTTTTTTAATTTTATCTTATTTTATTGTGTATGTTAATCACCATACATTACATCATTAGTTTTTGATGTAGTGTTCCATGGTTCATTGTTTGTGTATTACACCCAGTGCTCCATGTAGTACGTGCCCTCTTCAATACCCATCACCAGGCTAACCCATCCCCCCACCCCCCTCCCCTCTAGAACCCTCAGTTTGTTTCTCGGAGTCCATAGTCTCTCATGGTTCGTCTCCCCTTCTGATTTCCGCCCCCTTCATTTTTCCCTTCCTTCTCCTAATGTCCTCCATGCTATTCCTTATGTTCCACAAATAAGTGAAACCATATGATAATTGACTTTCT
The DNA here is from genome assembly GCF_004348235.1 of Phoca vitulina. Lineage (NCBI taxonomy): Eukaryota > Metazoa > Chordata > Mammalia > Carnivora > Phocidae > Phoca > Phoca vitulina. Next base: position 26,909,718 of record NW_022589713.1, read on the forward strand.
CTGCTTGATCCTTACGAGGGGGCTCTCCATCCTTAGCAGACATCAGAAGGATCTGGAGGGCTCGTTAAAACACAGATGCCTGGGCCCACCCCCCATCAACTCTAGCTCAGGAAGCCCGAGAAGGGCTAAGGAGGGCCTCTATTCTTGGTCACTCTTGCATTTGGAGATGACCCTACAAGGATCATAGATGCCACTCCTCCCTTGAGGTAGCCCTGCGTAAAAACTGCTCTCCGTCAATGCTTATCATTATGGTATCGACACATGGCTACGCCCTAATCAGCGGTAATGTTCTTTCCCAGTACAATCCAGGCACAAGGAAAGCCGAGCAGAATGGGTTACATCAGAGAAGCAGGAGTGGGGTTGGCCACCTCAGTCCAGGTCCTGTCAGGTGGTCTGAGGGAAGGGAGGAGGTGGGGCTGGCATGCAGGGCCTCTCATTGCCTTCTCCCCTTTCTAAGGCCGAACATTGGTACCCATCCCAGGCTGTTACCTTATTGTCAACAATTCATTCAGTGCACAATGTGTAGTGTACCTCAGGTCTCATCTCCAAGAGCCAAGCATTTGACATGTGTTGCTGAGCCAGGAACTGTGCTACGTGTGGGAGAGACAAAGATGGAGCCCCCATTAATAGGGGAAGCCAAAAAGCTCACGGCCATCACCATATAGCATAACAAAATCACACAGAGAACACGCCCGTGGTCAGGCGCTTGGGGGAACTGTTTTCTCTTCTCATCTTGTTTCTGGCTCTTCTCTCCACCTCAAGTTCAGATGGGAACTGAATGATTCACCTGTTGATGACGTCTTGAACTGCCTGGGCCAGGTCTCCTGGTGCATGGCAGAGAGTTTATTTACTAGCTGATGTCCACTGTTCCTTCAGTGAAGGCTCTTGGTCTCTGACTTGTTCAGGCACTTTGACCTGCTACCAGACTGAATTGAAGACTTAACTTTTTTTCTAGGCAAATAGCAGACTTTTCTACACTAAAGGTGCTGTGGCCTATGAGAAAACAGGCGGATAAAAAGCTAAAGGAAGTAACATGCAGACATCCCAATGGGCACCTAACTGGAGTGTCCATTGTCCCAGCTCCCAATATTGCTCTTGTTTTTTCTGCAGTTGTGTGATTTAAAATACCCCTGTTCTATTGAGGTATAAGCTGCAAATTTTGGTAAAGTTAGAAAAATTAACAAATCATTCCAAAAAAAAAAAACAAAAACAAATAAGCAAAAAACCCCACAATATAACCCTAAGTTACAGCTTTCTTGGTACATATCTGTACCATTACAAAACTACAAAAAAATTCATTTAGAGAAATTCATTTAGAGCCTGTGATTCTCAACTGCAGCATTGAAAATTCAATTTAAGGATCAACAAAATTCAAACCATCCCCCAACACTTTCCCAGCATCAGGAAGAACTGGTTGACCATAGTTTTAGAATATGGTTGGCATTTTCAACAATTCAGTGATCAGAAAAAAACCCATGGTTGGGGATGGGGGCGGGGGAGGAGAGAGAGAGAGAAGAAGGAGGGAAGGAAGGAAGGGAGGGAGGAAGGAAAGAAGGAAGGGAGGAAGGGAGGGAGGGAGGAGGCGGGGAGGAAGGAATGAAGGGAGGGAGGAAGGGAGGGAGGGAAGAAGGGGGGAGGGAGGAAGGTGGGGGAGAGGAGGGAGGGAGGGAAGAAGGAAGGACCTCAGGCACTGGAGCTTTGAGGTGAAGAGAACGAGGCCATAGCCTCAGGAGGAACCCAGACCTGGCTTGTCTTAAACCAGAACCAAGAGTCCCAGGCCAGAGCCAAGCCAGGTCCAGTCCTTAGAGGCGGCTTTCTTCAGGCGGCCTGCACCATGGGAAGACTAGCACACTGACTGCAGAGGTAGTGTGATATGAGAAGAGAGGTGGAAAGAGAGAAGAGAAAGGAAAGACAAGGAGAGAGAGAGTTGAGGGAAGGCAAAGGTGGGTGGGCAAAAGGAATTGTAATAATTTTCAGAGCTGCTGTAACAAAGCACCACAGACTGGGGGGCTTAAACAACAGACATTCATTTTCTCACAGTTCTGGGGGCTGAAGTCTGAACTCAAGGTGTCGGCAGGGTTGGTTCCTTCTGAGGCTATGAGGGGAAATCTGTTCCGTGCTGTCCCCTAGCGTCTGGTGGTTTGCTGGCAACCTTTGGCATCCCTTGGCTTGTTGGTGCATCGCCCTGATCTCTGGCTTCATCTTCACATGCATTCCCCTGTGTGTGTCTGCGGCCAAGTCTCTCCTTGCATAAGGACATCAGTAATGTTGAAGTAAGGTTCACCTTAATGATCTCATCTTACTTGATCATCTGCAAAGACCCTATTTCCAAGTAAGATCGCATTCCCAGGTACCATAGGACTTCAGCATCTTTTGAGGTTCAACCCTCCGTTCAATCCATAACAGTTCAACCCACAACAGGAAGACAGATGAGAAAGAGAGGAGAGAGATGACAGGGGACAGGGGCCATGGGACTGTGTCCAGCCCTTCCTCCCCTAAAGAGCCCTGGGCAGGGGCAGGGTAGCCCTCAAAGCTTTGGGTAATGACAGAAGGGATGTCTCTAGGGGAAGCCCCATTTCTTTCTTTTTTTTGAAGTTTATTTATTTTTTAGTAATCACTATACCCAACGGGGGCTTGAACCCACAACCCCGAGATCAAGAGTCGCACGCTTTTTGACTGAGCCAGCCAGGCTGAGAGGAATACACGGAGACTAGAAAGACTTTGTGTTGTGTTTGGGGACCCATGGCTTGATTGGTTCTGTTTCTGAGCAGAAGACACCATGAGGAAAATTCCGGCTGTACAAAGACAGAAGCTAAGAGCCAGGGTTGTAGACTGAGGATGCATTGCTGACATCTGGGTGCTGAAGGGAGGCTCCAGCTGAGAGAAGATGTACAAACAGCAAAGTAACACCCCCATGAGCCAGGAGCTGGGACGGGGCAGAGCAGCATGTGTAGATGGTCCCAGTGGCCTGCGGCCAGGAGGGCCCACCCGCTCCCTCCGCTCGGGGTGACTCTGTCCATGGGGGAAGTACGTGGGAATTTTATTTCATTCTTAGCAGACTTCAAGTATCATCCCATGATTATGGGCTGCGGGGAATCCTTTTAGGGCTGGTCTAAATCCCGGAGCCTCAGAGGACATGCTGACCTCCCTTGACTTGAATCAGAATAGCTATATTGTTGTCTCTATGTTCACTCGAGAAATATTTATTGAGCGCCCACTCTGTGTCAGACAGTTCTCTGGGGAAACAGCAGTGAACCGATGGAACAGTTCTCCTTGTAGGACTTACCTTTTATGGGGGTGGGATGGGGGCATAGACAGCAAAGAACCAAGTTATCTTGTTTATCAAGTGTTGGACAAATCTACAGAGATTCTCAAAGAAAGCAAGGCAAGAGGACAGGATGCCATGCATAGATGGAGGGGCTTCTGGTGTGAAAGGGTGGGTCAGGAGAGGCCTCGCTGAACAGGCAATATTGGAAGAAACATGAAAGCAAGTAAATGAGCCTTATGGCTGGCTTTTTGGGGAAGGAGAGGTCAAGCAAAGGATCAGCCAGGTAAAGGCCCTGGCAGTGGTAGGGGAGGGGTGGGGAGTTGGCTGGTGAGTTTGAAACCAGTGTTGCTGGAGAGGGTCGGGGAGGGTGTTCTGCCCTGGAGCTGGAGACTGCACATTCCTTGTTCTCTGAAAGTCTTCTGGAATCATCCTTGTTAACCTCAAAATGTCCCAGAAATTCGAAATGACATCTCCCAGAGTGCCTGCCTCTTGGCCCTGAAAGCCATATAACTCCCACCCCACTACACCCTGATGTGGGATTTGGAAAATATGGTCCAATCCAGCAATCCTAACTGCTGTCCATCGGGACACTATGCTAGGCTATTAAGAACAATCACATATAACCCACTATGTCACCTCTGACTCTGAACGTCTTCAGGGAAAACACACACACACACACACACACATACACACTGAGCTGGAGCTCTGGAAGAAGCAACTGAATCAAAAGGAAAAACATTTTTTTTCCATGAGATGTTTAAGCTCACATTCTAAGATCAAAATCAAAATAGAAAAATGAGCAATTCATTTCAGGAATTCCCCAATGACAGCCCCCCTCCCCCCACTCCTGGTTACTGGGCAGACTGGCAGTTCTGCAGTCAGCAGAAGAAATGTACCTCACAGTCATGGTTAGTCACCCTTAATCAGCTAATCCAGCCGGGAGCCCAGGAACTCTGAGCATGCCGGATTCCCTCCTCTCTCCCATCTACAACACTCCCTTGGATCTCATGGCTTCAGGCACCATCCCTGCGCTGCTTTACCATCTGCAGGCCAGACCTCTCCCCCAACCTCCAGCTATTATGTATCCCACTGCCCACCCTTCATCTCCCCTTGACATCTCAAACTTCACATGGCCCAACCAGCCGCTGTCATATATCTCCTTCTACCAACTCCTGCCCTCTCCATCTTGGCTGATGGCAACTCTGTTCTCCCAACTACCAGACCAAAAACTTGAAATCATCCTGGACTCTTTTCTTTCTCTTTACACTGGATATCAATTCACCAGCCAGTTCTATAGGATCTTCCTTAAAATATGCCCAGAGGCTGACTGCTCCTCGCCACCTCCACTTTGGTCCATGCCTTCATCATTTCTCTCTGCAACAGCACCTGAGTTGGTCTCCCTACTTCTGCCCTTTGCTCCCCCAGTCTGATCCCAACATAGCAGCCAGAGTGATCCCATTCAAATCTATGTCAGTTGTGTCTGTCCTCTGCTCACAACCCTCCGAGTGCTCCCATCTCACTCAGAACAAAGAGGAAAAGCCCTACAATGCCCTCCAAAGTCCTCCATGATCCCCCTCACCTCTTACCCCCTTTACCCCTTTCGTCCTGTTTTTCATCACACTCTGCCCTCCTCACTCTGTTCCTACCACACTGGATTCTCTGCTGCTCCTGGAAAGGCCCGGCACATGCTCGCTGTAGAACATTTGCATTTGCTATCCCCTCTGCCCCAGATGCTCATCCCCACAACGTTTTATTCGTTGCTGGACTCCCAGTCCCGGAATAGTTTTGGCACATAGTAGGTGCTCATTAATATTTGTTGGTTGAATGAAGGAGGTTTTACAACTGAAGAACATGCCACTCTTCTCCTGATTTCCCCCCTTAGTGGCCGTGTATACGAGGCATTCAGATGCTTTTGTGGGCAGGAGGGACTTCAGGGAGCATCTCCCCCCAGCTTTCCTCATTCTCAGAAGGATGAGGACAGTGGTCCTCAAGAAGGAGGGAGAGTCCAGCCTAACTTTCCAGATCACTCGTGGGAGGCTCAGGGTACAATAGATAGCTAGCTGTTTGCATCAGTGCCGCAGGTACAGCCTTTCTGAAATCAGGAGGGAATACTCTTTCCTGCCCCTGTGGGTGGGGAAAGAAGTCTTCTATCAATGAGATTCAAATCTGAACTTCTGGGATGTTCCTGTTTGGGTTTGGTCCTGGCAGTGCCGGTGTTTATTTTGCCCCGGAGTTGTGCTCTGTGGGATTGTGCAAAGCCTTGGAACAGTGAGGGCATTAGGACCAGGAGCGAGGCGCATGCTTGGCTCCCGATGTGTCTGGCAGAGGGCTCTCAGCTGAGCACGGAGCTATGTGTGAAAGGAAATCAGGCGCTGCCTGCCGGCTTCACATCTGTTGATCTGACCTGACTTGAAGCATCCAAAGGAGGACGACTGTCAGCTCCGCTGGACTGAGGACCCACCAGCTCCCCCCAAAGACATCGCATAGCAACCTGACCATTCATGCAAGGGGCGGGGGAGGGGGGGAGACGAAACACGTGAGACCAAACACCTGAGCAGAATGGAATAATTTTTTCCCCAAGGAGATAAAGGGGGTAAAGGGGGCAAAACGATTCCATTTGAAGACCCCGCGAATGGGCTTTCAGAAGGCAATTACAGAAATCCACTCAGAGAGGAGCCAGGGTGGGACCTGGATCCGGTGGCTTTCTGATTGTAAGTGCAAGTCAGTCTCACACATGCTGTTGGCTAGTGTCAGATGGGAAAAAAGGAGCAGGTTAAGTGACCAGCAAAAAACTTCCAGGTGGAACTAGAAGCCAGGTTCTCCTGCACGCCCGAAGGAACCTGGAGCTGGAAGAGGGAGCGGACTTGAATATGACCTGTTGCATTTGGCAAGTTCCAGCAACATGCTGCTAAAGAAGCGATGCCGGCATGGACCATGCGGACTGCAACTCCTGCTGCTCTTACTGATGCTGGGATGCGCGCTGCTGATGGTGGCCATGCTGCGCCCTCCCCCGCGCGCCCCACACCCTGCCCGCACAGCCCAGGCCGCCCCGCGCAGCCCTGATGCTGGGTACCGCCTGCACTTCGGGGAATCCCAGGAATGGGTGCTGGAGGCCGAGGATGAGGGCCAAGAGTACGGCCCCCTGGAGGGTCTGCCCCCCTTTATCTCGCTGCGGGAGGATCAGCTCCTGGTGGCCGTGGCCTCACCCAGGGCCAGAAGGAACAAGACCCAGGGCAGGAGAGGTGGCAGCTACCGGCTCATCAAACAGCCGAGCAGAAGGCAGGATGAAGAGGCCCCAGAGAGGGACTGGGCGGCCGAGGAGGAAGATGGGGCGGTATCCGAAGATGAGCTGACCCCACTCAGCCTGGAGGAGGCGTTCAGTGCCCGCATCCCCCTGCAGAGGGCGCTGCCCGAGGTACGGCATCCACTGTAAGTAAGGCCCTGGCTTCCCCTGTTTCTGAGACGTTAGCGGCAGACTCAGGGATGCCAACTTTCTCCACTCTGCCTCCACTGTCCTAAGGGCAGCAATTCCCAAGATGTGGTCCCTGGAGTCTCAGACCACATCCCAGACCCACTGAGTGAGAAACTCTGGGTGGGTCCGGTGATTTAACCAGCGCTCCAGGTGCGAAAAGGAGGAGCTCTTACTTGCTCTTCTCTTCCCCACCCCGGTTCTAGTCCTTCTGTCTCGGGGTCATCAGGTCAAACAGCTTTTTCCATTCAACACATAGTGAGCTTGGGGCAGATGTTCTCCAACCCACCCTCCAGCTCTAACACTCGGCCTTGATACATTTTGATATTATGATTGTTGCTATTGTTTGCTTTCCTTTTGGGTCAAAATAACAATTGAAACTAACATTTATGTGACTCCTGCCATCGTGGCTGATTTTAGTCTAAGAGCTGTTCATATATCAGTCCTTACAACTCTGTCCGATGAGTGAGAGGATTTACCATCAGGCTGATTTTATAGGTATGGAAACAAGGCACAGAGAAGTCAAGTAACTTGTCCACGGTCACACAGCTGGCAGGTACCAAAGCAGGGATTGGAATCCAAGAAGCTCCAGTCTCCCTGGACAGCCACCCCATGCTGCCCTCCTTAGTCTACTAGACTCAGGGCACAGTCCCAGTGCCCAGGGGCCAGAATGCTGTGCTGATGCAGCCGAGCCTGGCAGGGTGGCCCCACCACCAGGAGGCAAGCTGGGAAGTGTGACGATATGCAGGCTGGACCCAGGGAGAGGCTGAGCTCGCCTTGTACATCCCCTGTCCTCCCCGACCATGACCATGGCCAGCTGCAGAGGAGGGCTCTGGTCCAGAGGCCAGGGCCAAAGTGGCTGGTTAGTTCGGGGAAGTCCCTTCCTATAAGCCCCTGCTGTTCCTAGAGCCCAGAGAGTTTCCCAACAAGCAAACACATGCTCTGACCCTGTGGGTGAGCGAGTCCATGTAGAGCTGCAATCAAGAGCGAGACAATGTACTCCTCTGAGCCCTGGGCGGGCGGCAGGGAGGGGGGATGTTCCTTCAGCCTGACTGCCTGGCGCTCACCCTCGGGGCCGTGCAAATGCAGGTCAGCGCACGGGAGAGTGGCTCCTTACATTGCGCGTGTGGGTGCCTCACTCATCTTACCCATCCCAACCCTGCCGCTCCAGCTTCAGGTCTTGGCTTAAGAAGCTCTTTTCAGGAAACTTCCAGACCCAGCCAGGCCCACCCCAGTGCAGTTTTGTGCTCTCAGAAGTTTGAATTCATGACACTCACTACAACCAAAGCTAAATGGTCACTGATGTTTGTTCAGTGCTCAGGTCCCTGCCATGCAGACAGTAAAGAAATGAGGGCTGAATGAATGAATATATTGTTTTCAAATTCTCTGGATACGGTTTTTCTTTGGCCTAGAACAAGAAGGAGTGTCTTCATTTTGCCAATAAGAAACATTGCCTCAGACAAGAGGGTCTCTGGCTACCCATAGGTGTGTGTGTGTGTGTGTGTGTGCGCGCGTGCACGCACGTGCGCGTGCATTATGCAAATGTGCTGTGCATACGCATATCTGTGGGTGCATTGTATGTATGTGTTTGCGCACGTGTGTGTTGTGTGTGTAGTAAACAGATTGCATGTGTGTTGTGTGTAGTACACGTCTGTCGTGCATTATGTGGTGCCCGTGGGCCAAGTGACTGCGTGTGTTGTGCGCTGTGCACAGGTATGAGTTGTGTGGTGTGTAGTCACACATGCCTGTGTTCACGTTCTTATGTGTGTGCATGTTGATGTACAAAGTGGCATATGTGGTACGTGTGTGATGATGTATGTTTTGCACACAATGCGACGTGCATTGTGCATGTGTGTGTTGTGACTGGGTTTTTGTTTTGTATGTTTTTGTGGAATAGGTGTGCACGTATACTGTGTTGTGACTGTGTTACGTGTGCATGACATGCTTGTGTGAGTGTGTGGGTTGCGTGAGTCGCACACGTGTCACACACACCTATTACCTGAGTTGTCCCTGTGTATGTGGGCTGCGTGTACTATTCACGCGGTGTGAAGCGCAGGAGTGTCTTGGGTGCGTGTGGTGCAAGCGTGGGTGAATTTTGCGGCACGTGTGTTGTGCCCCTGTAGGTGGTGTATATGTGTATTGTAGATGCGCTGCGTGTGGTGTGGTGTACGTGTGTGTACTGTGAGGTACCGCTTGTTTTGCATGTTTGTGGGTACATGTATGCACGTGTATTTGGTGTGTATTGCCTGTGTGCATTGAGTGTGTTGCATGTATGTTGTAAGTGTGAGGGGCGAGTTGTACGTGTGTGTGCGAGTGTGTGGCGTGTGTTATGCTTGGGGTGTGAAGTGCATGGGTGTGTGTTGTGCATGTGTGGTGGGAGTGCAGGTGCGGTTTGTGTCACGTGTGCGATGTTCACTGCCGCGCGTGTGTGTGCGCCGCTTCAGTGGGTGCCTCTTCAAGCCAGCATAACCAACTCGTCTTAGGTTGTCTGGGACTTTCCGGGCTGGGAAACCCCGCAGTCCCAGGCAAACCCGCGCCCAGCCTGCCCCAGTTCTCCCAGGCCCGCCGTCAGCTCCGTGTGGAGGTGTGTGGCGCCCTCTGCTGGCCCAGCCCCCCCACGCAGCCTGTGCGGCCGGGCGGCGGCCCCCAGCGTCTGCTTTCCCCTCTGCAGCTCAGGTGCTGCCCTTCCAGCCCCTCTCAGGGCACACAAGGGATTCTCTGCAAAGTGAGGCAACAAGCCCCCACACTCCCTCCAGGGTGACGGGCCTCTCCTCCTCTTTCCACTACAAAACCAGGCCCAGATACAGCTCATAAAAGAACAGCCATGTAGTAAGCGCCTACTCCGTGCGAGTCCTGCACTGCTTTCCCACCCCGGCTAGGAGAACTCTGGAAATCCCAGTGCCTCTGCCTTCGGCTCTGGTGTGCTGAGCACCACCCATCCTAGGGCTTCTTGCAAGCCTGTCCTAACCCAGACAAGTCCTGCCGGCCCCAATTCATGCACCAAAATCTCCAAACCAGTCCTGGCCTTTGCTCATTCCCCCCAAAAAGCCTCAGGCTTTTTCTGAGGACCTCTAAGGTCACTGCTGAAGGTCATGTTGAAAAGGGGCATGCAAGGAAGTCAGTAATAACGCAAGACTGGACAGGAAAGAAAAAATCAGTGTAAAAAGTCAAAAGGCAGGCTCTGGAAAGAAAGGCAAAATTACAGGGAACATTTATCTGAACACTTCCTATGTGCTAGGGACCCTGCTAAGTGGTTTTCATTCACTTAATCTTCATAACGAACCCATAAGCTAGATACTAGTATCATTCCCATTTTACGGATGTGAAAACTGAGGCACAGAAAAGTGAAGGGACTGAAGCCAGGTTATCTGACCAGGTGTGTCTGGCACCAGTCATGTTCGTAACTGCCACATTGTACTTTCTGGGCAAGTCACTTGGGCTGGAAGCCTTTCAAGTTTCTCCACCTATAAATTAGGGAGAACTCACACAGGTCCACAGGGAGACACGGAGGAGGGAGGAGGATGTCTGTCACAGCGTCCTTGGTGGCACTGAGGAGTTGGAAGCCACCTGGGCACGTGATCAGGGGGCGCTGGGGGAGCTGGGTGCAGCCCAGAGGCACTCTGCAGGAGGTAGACGTCACAGACTCAGTGCACAATACCGATGCGGGGAGACCTTCAAGCACCGTGCGGAGCGAAGCAAGTAAGATGCAGAAAAGAGGTCCATAGCATGACATCACTGGAGAAATGTGAGCCCCGTGCACACTGACCAGTGCGTTCTTTATAAGAACAGATGAAGCTCCATGGACTGGCTGTGCTGTGGGGAGGGCAGGGTCCTGGGGCCAGGGGCAGGACTAGAAGTGAATGATTACATAGATGAAATAAAGAGAAATAAAGAGCCCCAGACTGAAGACTAGGGTTGACTCAGTCCTTCAAAGCTGCTATCAAAGAGGGGTTCGGGAGGAAGAGGCCTTGCCCATTCAGCCTCGTGTGGCATGACAGCTTTCGAGCCTCTGCCAGGCCCAGCTCTCCTTTGATCATCCTGGCATCTGGCGCGGGGCAACCGATTGCCAGGATCAAAGAGGCTCCCAACTGAGAAAGTGCTTCGTAATCTCCTGGTCCAGGCAATGACCCTCAAACTTGAGTTCACATGGGATCACCTAGAGGCCTTGCTAAAATGCAGATTCCTGGCCTCTCCTCCTACATTGTCTGATTCACTAGGTCAAGGGTGGGGCCCAAGAATTTGTTTTCTACAGGTTTCCTGGGTGATGCTCAAGCTGCTGATCCGAGGACACTCTGTATACTTAACAGGTTAGACAGAGCCGCACTTCACAAACTTTCAAGTGTATGTAACCCCTCCCCCCAGGCATCTTGTTAAAATGCACAGTCTAATGTCGTAGGCCAGGGGTTCGGCCCCAGATTCGACACTTCCATCAAGCTCCTAGCTGGTACTGCTTCTTCTGGTCCACAGACCACATTTTTGAGCAGCAAGGGGCTACATCGCTGGTTCACCAAAGTATATACTCATCAGATTCCCCCATCTTGCTTGTTAAAAATGTAGATTTTCAGACCCCTTTGCTGGAGACTCTCCATATAGTTCTGAGTTGGAGTGCAGTGATCTGAATTTTTAAAAGCTGATCTTAGTTCGGGGAACCATTGATGTGGACAGTGAGTGGAGAGGGAGTAGAGCTCTGGAAGCTTCCATGGAGGAGGTAGTACTGGAATTGGAAAATAGAAAAGAGAGGCAGAGAAGAACACAGTCCCCTTCATGACCCAGAGTTTTGTACTTAAATACAAATGTCGGCTCAGCCGTACCTGGCTGTGTGCTACCTACTTGCATCAATTTAGAACTTGCGTTCCTATTTTGGCCCGTGTCTCCCTGGTTTATATCCCTACAACTGTGACCAACTCATACGCCCAAAGAACAGGGGACCTGGGGCTGAATCCTGGCCCCAGCTTCTCCCGTGGGACCCCGTGTGATCACTCAACCTCTCCAGCCTCAGTTTCCTCTAAAACGTAGCTAAAATAACACCCTCTCATGGGGTTGTAGATTAAATGAGATAAAATGTGTGATGACCTCCCCCCTCAGTAGTCTAGTCCAAACAGAAGGTGTCCTTGTCATATTCTTAAGTGTAGGGCCTAGGAGTGAAATGAGAGATGGAGAAAAGTCTGAGCAGGCAGCTGTGGACATCACGTCACTGTCTTATCTCTGATCAAAGAGTTATTTTCTACCCCATGGGCTGCTAAATCATCACTGACTTGGTGGCGCAGTGGAATTACCTGGTAAGTGGTAAAAACTATTCATGCCGGGTCGCGCTCCAAGGGATTCTTACTTAGTTGGTCTGGGGAGAGGCCTGGGCCTCCCCAGGTAGTTCCGATGGGCAGCCAGGGCCGAGGACCAGGGCTTCGAGGCACCAGGTCCACCGTCAGTGGGGAGACGCAGGAAGGGGTATCCTCTCCTTTGCTCCCTCCGTCCTGCCCAGAGGCCGCTTTGGCAGCAGCTTTGTTGTCCAGGAGAGGGTGGTGCTGCACCGGGGCGGGGGCAGTGAGGGGAGAGCAGAAGGAGCAGGCTGGGGCCGTCACCCGGGGCTGGAGCTCAGCTTACCCACCCTCCCAACCTGCAAGGGAGGGAAGACAATGCCGTGTGGACAGTAGGAGTGCTGGGTCTGGGCCCTGGCCAGCCGAGTCACAGACGGAATACACACGCACCAAGCCTTCGGCCCTCAAGCCCAGGGCAGCCACGGCTGGGAGCGGGCCCCCCCCACCCTGGATCTCCACTCTGGATCCATCACCCTTCAGTGGGCTTGTGGTATAGACAGGCTGAGTCTAACTGTCTGAGATCAAATGTGCTCGTGGGAGTCAATGCAGCAGAGTCTTGCTTTGTGCTTCGGGTTAGGCTGGGGGATTAGATCAGAGGTGGTTAACTTCCGTCTTACCTTTTTTAATTCTTAGGAAAACCGCTTTTTCCCCTGAAAGTGTGGTCCTCAGGATCAAAAATGCAGAATCAAAAATGCAGAATTTCAGGCCCCACTCAGACCTACTAGATGAAAATCTCTCTTGTTAACAAGATCCCTAGCTGATTTCTATTCATGTCAGAGTTTCAGAAACTCTGATGAGGCCAGTGGTTCACAGCCTTCCCTGCACATTAGTATCTACTGGAGAGTTTTACAGATCGTCACACCCAGGCTCCACCCCAGACCAACCAATTAAATACAGTCCGCTGGGACTCTCCTAAGTGATTCCAGTTGCCGCCACCCTTTGAGGTGAGAAGGAGCAGAGACATTGGAGGGCTTCCTGTAGTCTGCACAGGGAATGAGGAGCTGGGACTGCCCAAGGAGGAGGGCGGGGGGTGCAGGAGGAGGACAGGAAAGAGACTCACAAGCCATAGCCCCTCTGGGGCTGGGCCTTCCTGATGTCCTCCAGCAGCCAGTGTCCCCGGAGCCTGCTCATGTTGCCCTCCTGGCCACTTACCAGCTAATGTCTTGCCACTAACAACCACTGTCCTTTGCTCAAGCTCTGGTCCAGAGGCCAGCAGCATCAGGATCACCTGAAGTGCAGCCTCTGGGATCCAAATCTGCATTTATGGACGGAGATTGGGGTTGGGGGGGGGGGGCATGACAGGTGGGCGTTAACATCTGAGAGGCCCTGGGCAACCGCTTGGCTTTTGCTGCCTCGTCTTCGGCTTACTGCCTGTTCTATGACCTGCTACCAACTGCTGGTCCTCTCTGTAGGTCCGAATATCAAACTCCTTGAGGTAGAGGAGCTGGAAGGTTCACCTGGCTACGATTTGGGGGAGGCTATGCCCGTTAGGGGGACTCTTGCCCCAGGATGCCTCATAGGCCCTGGTCAGTGCGCAGACCAGTGACTCCTTGTCAGTGCCCATCTTTAGTACAGGGCCAGGGAGCCAGAATCAGAGCAAAGCCAAAGATGCCTGGAGCCCCTGAGAAGGAGACTGTGAGGCTTCTGAGGACCCCATAAAGAGAAGGGGACTGTGTGACCCTTGTGTGACTTCTCTCCAACTCTGGGGAATGACAGGCGGGCAGCATTAGCCTCAACTCTAGGCTCCAGCTTGTCCCATACTCCTCTCTCATTTGTAGGAAGTTGTCCATCCCTCAAAGGATCATCCCCAGGCTGTGTCCCAGCCCTTCTGGAAATTGGTATTCCCAGGATGAGCTCCAGCGATTACAAAACGGACTGAACACTGAGATTTTCACAGAATGTGGGATGCTGACTCTCTGGCATTACCCTCCCATTTGCATAGACCACCAGTCTATATGCTCTTTGCGAGCAGGAACAGTGCCTACCTTCATTCATTGGACAAATATTTATTTAGCAACTATGAAAGGTGAAAAGGTGAGCAAGACCCAGCCCTAAACCCAAGGAGCTTGGGGAGCACTGAGGGACGCAGAGAAGCACCCAGGTTGTTGCATCGGTGGGCTCCAGGCAGCGATATGGAAACTCAGCTGAGTGGGGGACCTCTGCTGATTTGGTGGAAGCTGGAGGTCAGTAACCCCAAAACAGAAAACCCAGCAGACACCTTTCTACTCTGGCCAGGCACAGAAAGGGTGGGGGCGGTGTTTGTGGCCCAGCCAGGCCATCTGGCGCAAAGCAGTGACTCATCCTTTTCAGAATCATTGCCCAAATGCATTTTCTGAGTTCAGAGGGGATCCTGGAGCTGCATGCAGAGAGGGCGTGCATCTGTGTGTAAACACAGACCCCGGACTCCTCTGATCTCAGAGTGTGAAGATCTGAAGCTAACATTCATTCAGCAGCCCTCTTGGGCCAGGAGGAGCCCTTTAATCCAAGCAGCACCCCTGAGCTATAGAAACGTATCAGCCTCGCCGTGTTGGCTAATTAGGGGATGTAAATGGAGCCAGGAGCCAGAGCCAAGTTGATTTGATTCCAAAGCCCTTGGTTTTTTCCTTCTCTGCTGCAGCCACTCAGAAAGATGGACAAATGAGGTCAGGGTGAGCTTGTGGACGTATACTAACGCAAGAGAGTAAAATATCCACCAGCTATGTGGTTGAAGGACAAAGAAAGTAACCCCATTAGGAAATAAGAAGAACATGCATTTCTTCATGGATCCTCTTCACAACTGCCTGTCCCATTTGGGGACCACTTTGCAATGTCCGAAAGCGGTTTCTAGGCACCGCCTCACCGGTTCCCCCAGCGAAGCCGTGGCACAAATAGAACAGGAAGAACGTGCACCCCCACTTGACAGAAAGAATCGGAAACGTGGAGAGGGGGGTGACTTGCCCAGGGCCCTTTTGCTCACTTGTTTTTTACCTACCTACCTTATTCCCTCAGACGATTGAAAAATACGGCACAAAATAGAAAATTGCTATTAATATAATGTTAATCACGATAAGGGGAAATAAATTTGGAATACCTTCCCTTCAGTTCCTGGTATGCCCAAGCTCCTTTTCACCTGCAGGCCTTAGCAGGGGCTGTGACATCTGCCGGGAACACTGTTCCCCACCCACGCCCCTTCCTTCAACTGCATGCTGCCCACCCTTCAGGTCCTGGCTTTCATATCCATGCCCCACTCCCTGAGTGTCTCCTTGGAGCTGCGGCTGTTAAATAATCACTTGGTTATCAGCTTCATAGGACATAAACTCCGTGACATCAGAGACTGTCTTAGTTTGGGTTCCTCCAGAGCAGACCCTGAGACGAAAATTCGTTTTGCAGATGATGCCAGGGAGCCCTGGTAAGGGACTGGGAATGTGGAGCAGAAAATAGAAGGCCGATGAAAGGTGTGTTTTCAAGGCAGTTACCTCCGTGGGCAGCTAGGGCTCAGCCTGCTGGGGAATCTGGGAGGTGCTATGGAACACGCCTCTCCATGTGTTTGACCTCCTTAGGGTCAGGGTTGCTGGGTATGAATACGTCAGCCCCTTTTAGTCACTGGCTGAGGGCAGCTTTCAGGGGAGGGCAGCTCTTCAGGTCAGCCGCGGAGAGCATCTCCAGCAGGCAGAGAAATCCCTCAGGCAGTTGGAAGGCAGGCTGTGGTGTATTGTAGGGGTACGGCCCAAGGGGATATGGGCGCCACAGATTCAGCTTCAAGGATCTTACCTATTTAATTCATCTTTCAGTCCTCACAGACTTCGGTTGTCAGGAAATACCTGTTAAATAACTGGATGGAAAGAGGGAAAGTCAAGACCAAAGAGAAAATTAGAACGAAAGTAGGCAATCCATAGAACCCTCTCAATGACTAAATATCCTAGTTCCTTACTCTGAGCTTCCTGGCAGCCAAACTGAAAAAGGAAACACCCATAGATATCATGATCCTTATTGCTCATGAGGGGAAAACATACCAAGTCCTCAGAGGAAGAAAAGTGCCTTTTCCTAGCATTTATATCTGATAGGAATTTCCCTCCAAAGCTGTGTAGAGGTGATAGTCAGTGATAGAGGACAGACACAACACCCTCAACAGGTTCCCTCTGTGATGAAAACTGAGAGCACGAGGCCAAGCATGACTCCACAGAAACAAATTTCTAAGGTAGCCAAGACAGAGCTTTCTGAGGACCTTAATGAATCAGTGTAGATAGTCCAGAGCAGCTGAAGGAATCAATGGATTGTGTAATCTTCAAATAACCCTCCATCATTGTCACTTTGATTTGGATCCCGGGACCCAAGCCTCATGACCCTGAATCCAGAACATTCTGTTAACACTTTAGTCCAAGATGGCAGTATCTATACTGGTTAAGAGCATTAGGTTTAACATCAGACTGACCAATCAGCTATCTGCTGTGTAACTTAAAGCAAGTCACTTGAGCTCTCTGGGCTCTAGTTTCTTCATCTCTAAAATGGGAATGTGTGTCCAGTATCTAGTGCTGCATACACATCACCTCAACATTTAATGGCTTAAAAAACAGATAAATTGAACTTCATGAAAATCAAAACTTTTTGTGCTTCAAGAAAGTGAAAGACAACCCAAGAATGGGAGAAAATATTTGCAAATCTAATAAGGGGTTTGTATCATAATACATAAAGAACCCTTCCAACCCAACCCAACAAAAAGACACCCAATTTAAAAATAGGCAAAGATTTGAGTGGACAGTTCTCCAAGGAATACATAGAAATGATCAAAAAGCTCATGAAAAGATGTTCAAACCGTTAGTCAGTAGGGAAAAACACAAATTAAAACCACAATGAGATATCATTTCACCACCCACTAGAATGGCTAAAATAAAAAAGGCAGACCATCATAGGTGCTGACAAGGATGTGAAGAAGTTGAAACCCTCACACATTGCTGGTGGGATTGTAACATGATACAGCTGCTTTGGAAAACAGTTTGGCAGCTCCTCAAAATGTTAAACAGTTACCACATAACTCAGGGATGCCTGGCCTAGCTATAGACACATGAGAATTGAAAACAGATTTCGTATGTTCCTAAAAACTTGTTTCACAAACTCATAAAAACTTGTACATGAATGTTCATAGCAGCATTACTCAAAACAGCCCAGCATGGAAACACTTAACTGTCCATCAACTGATGATTAGATAAACAAACTGGTATATTCAAACAATGGAATACTAGTTAGCAGTAAAAAGGAGTGAAATACTGGGGCACCTGGGTGGCTCAGTAGGTTAAGCGACTGCTTTTGGCTCAGGTCATGATCCTGGAGTCCCTGGATCGAGACCCACATCGGGCTCCCTACTCAGCAGGGAGTCTGCTTCTCCCTCTGACCCTCCCCCCTCTCGTGCTCTCTCTCTCTCATTCTCTTTCTCAAGTAAATAAAATCTTAAAAAAAAAAAAAAGAAATGCTGATGCTCGCTACAACATGATGAACCTTGAGAACATTCTGCTAGGTGGAAGAAGCCAGTCACAAAAGGCCACGTATTGTGTGATTCCATTAATATGTATAAAGTGTCCAGAGTAGTCTCTAGAAACAGCAAGTAGAGTAGTGTTTGCTTGGGGCTAGGGTGGTTGCCAGAGGGTGGGGAGTAACTGCTAATGGGTAATGGGTTTCTTTTGGGGGTGACGAAAATATTCTGAAATTAGATACTGGTAATGGATGTACAAGCTTGTGAATATACTAGCAACCACTAAATTGTACAATTTTCTAAGGGTGGATTTTATGATATATGAATTATATCTCAATAAACTTATTTCAAAATATTAGTGGCTTAAAACAATAACCATTTATCCATGGTTCTATAATTAGCACTGGACTCAGCTGGGCATTTCTTCTGCCACCCTCACCTGGGGTCCCTCCTGGGGTTGCTGTCATCTGGAGGCTAACTGGGATTGAGTGATCCAAGATGGCCTCACTCACGTATCTGGCGCGTATGCTGGTCCTCTGCTGGGGCACCTCAGCTTTTCGCCAAGTGGCCTCTCACCCTCTGGTAGAGTAAGATACCTTTCCTTAACATTGCATTTGATGGCAGCAAGGGGAAGCTGCAAGGCCCCTTGGAACCTCAACTTGGGAGTCCCAGAATATCACTTCCAGTACATTCTACCCGTCAGAAAAAGTCACAAGACCAGCCAGATTCGGGGGCTGGGGGGGGGGGGGTGGAGGTGGAGAAATAGGTTGCAACTCTTCATGAGAAAAGTGGCAAAGTCATGTTGCAAAGGAGCATGCATATGAGGGTGGACAGAATTGTGGTGACCATCTCTGCACACGCAAAAATACCTACTTCAAAGGGCAGTTGGGAGGGTCAAATGTGATAATGCATGTATTTAGCACAGCACCTGGTGTGTAGGAACCCTCATTAAGTGGTGGCTACAGTGAATATTAATAAGACACTACAACATCACATGGCCCACCCTAATTTCCCCAATCCCCCGTGCTGAGAACAGATTGCAGACAGCAAAGCTGGAAAGGTCTAGACGTTGTATAGTGAGTGAATCCCTCCTTCATGTGGAAACGAGGGCCCAGGGGGGTGACAGACCTGCTCAAAGTCCCTTATTGCCCTTTGCTCACAGGGGATTCAGAGGTCTGAGCACGGCATCTGTCTTCTTCTAGCGCACGTGGCGCATGCCCTCTGACCCCTGGTCTCACACTCTTCCCCCCGGACTGGTATCCTGGGTCGGGCTGTAATCCTAGTGCCGGCTCCAAGCAGGAAGGTCTCAGAGGGAAAAGAAGCACAGGAGGCAAAGTGTTGCCTGGGATGAAGGAGCAGGAGTCCCCGAAGTTAGGGGTAACTCAGATGTCACAAAATGACAGCCCACGGGTTGTATCCTGTCCCAGACATGCTGTTTGGCTGCAGTTGTTTTTTAAAAAGATTTTATTTTTAAGTAATCCCTACACCCAACATGGGGCTTGGATCCACAACCCTGAGATCAAGAGTCACATGGTCTACTGAGTGAGCCAGCCAGGCGCCCCTGACCACAGGCTTTTTTTTTTTTTTTTAAATATTGGAAGAGTGACCAATATTTAAAAATTGAGAGATTCCTGGGGCGCCTGGGTGGCTCAGTCAGTTAAGCATGTGCCTTCGGCTCAGGTCATGATCCCAGGGTCCTGGGATCGAGCCCCTCATTGGGCTCCCTGCTCCACGGGAAGCCTGCTTCTCCCTCTCCCACTCCCCCTGCTTGTGTTCCCTCTCTCGCTGTCTCTTTCTCTGTCAAGTAAATAAATAAAATCTTAAAAAAAAATTGAGAGATTCCCCATAAACAGTTCAGGTTTATGGCTTTTTCTGAAAATCAGAACGATCTGGCGATGCTGAGTTGAATTTCCTCCTGGTGACACTGGCTACTCTGAGGGGGGCCATGTAGTCTCTCGCTCCCGGCAGCGCCCCCACCCCCACCCCAGGTCACTGTGCCCTGGCTGTCTGACAGTCTCTGCAGACATCTGAGTGTGTGCTCGCTCGTACCCAACCAAGGAGCACTTGCAAGGAGGAGTTGGCCGCTTTTAAGCAGTCTTTGTTGGCTGCATTTTAGAGAGTTTGTTTTGTTTGTTTGCTTTTCTTTTTAGAGGCTTCCAGCAGCTTCTCTGAATCACTGCTCAAGCTCTCTCCCTAGTCGGGCCTACCTACACCCCTCGCCCCCCACCCTCCAGACCTCTGTGAAATGGGTGGGAGGTGGGCAGGAAGAGCAGGTATATTATGAAGCAGATGGTAGGTTTGTAGTACCGCCTGCCTTCCTCTTCCCAGGCCCCACCTCCCTCCTTGTGCCCTCTCTCTCCTTAGGGACCTGATGTCCCCATGGTGACATCAGGGGACCAGGGTTCCCAAACACAGGTGATCAGGGCCCCACCATCTGGACCATTTCTTACTGTTCCCTCAGGATCTCCCAAACCTTACCCACTCATATCAGTTAAGGGGCAAGTGGATGCTTGCTCTCACAAGCCTTACTCTCCTGAGGAGAATTTCTCCTATATTTTAATAAAACAAAATGGAAGCCACCAACACCACTTGGGTCAACAGGGGACGGGAGGCCTTTGTTCCCAAAGGCTGCCTGGCGACTGAGAACATCTCACTGCTAGGCCGTGTTCTGTAGAGGTTGGGTCCAGCAGGGGATCTGTATGAGTTCCAGTCACTCATATGGCTTTCTTTGCCCGCCATCTTCCGTGGTGGACCACACCATCATGCCACACAACTCCAAGGGGCCCTGTCACGTGGCGTTCTGTGAGCATGGCGTCCCCTGGAGTTGGGCGGTGCAGCAGCCCCCGGGGCGGGAATGAGGATTAAATGACAGAGCATGTGGGAAAATCCCACACATATCAGGGACCAGTATTTTTAGAACACCTGACCAGTCTTCTCCTATGATGAAAAGCAATACCAGAAACTAGCCAGCCCATGACACTAACCTGAGAAATAGCAAGAGTTTCCATTTATTGAAAGCTTGCTATGGACAAGGCACGTAAGGCATCTCTTTGTTTATATAATCTTTTTTTTTAAGTTTTTTTGTTTTTGTTTTCATTTTTTTTAGAGAGAGACAGAGAGAGTGGGAGAGAGTGAGTGGGGAGAGGGGCAGCAGGAGAGAATTTCAAGCAGACTCTCTGCTGAGCATGATGCGGGGCTTGATTCCCAACCCATGAGATCATGACCTGAGCTGAAACCAAGAGTCAGACGCTCAATCGACTGCGCCACCCAAGCACCCCTATATAATCTTTACATAGCCCTCTAAAGTAGCTTTACTTGTTATCCTCATTTTATAGACAAACACATACCTAGAAGGGTATCCTGGCACATGGGAGGCTTGCGAAAACTAACATGTATTGAACTCTTACTATGAGTATGGCACTGGGATAAGTACTTCATATATATTAACTCATTTGATCCTTCCAACACCCCCATTTTACAGATGAGAAAACTGAGGTTAATCATATTACATGCTCAAAAAAGACTTACTGGAATCAAAAGGAGTGCAAAAAATAAGGATTGATTATTATAGACATAACTGGGTCTGTGGATCTGGAAATTGTTGAAGGATGGTTATCAGAGAGCTTATGTCACTTGCCCAGGCCACATAAGGACAGATTCAAGGTTAGAACTCAATGCCAAAGCTTGATCTCTGTCCACGTGACGTACAGGCTCTTTCCAAGATGCTTTGAACGGACAGAGTTTTTCAGCGAGGTGAGTGGGGTTGCAGTTCGCCTGCCCTCGGGGCATCGTGTGTCACACCCTCCTCCACTCTGTGCTACTACCTGGGCCGTGGGCATGGAGAAGGCGCACCCCATTTGCCCATCCCCACAGGACAGTGCTGCCCACAGGGGGATGGTGCCCATCCCTGGAATGATGACCACAGACACCCCCAGAAGGGCACGCATATAGCCGGTCCTGCTTCCTGCCACTGGTGTCTGGAAGCCACACAGCCGACACCATCCACAGGCCCCTCCGCCTGGTCACTCCATTCACCGGAAACAAAATAATCCATCCCTGGCTCCTCTGAAAAGCGTCAAATATGCCCTGAGACGCAAGGCCTTGCCAAAGTTCTGTTTCTAATACTTAGCGCTGCACTCCCTCCAGAGCCTTGCCGAGAGTGCTGGGCCTTCTGGCAAACCACAGGATTCACTCAGAGCCCATGCTTGTCCTCCCCTCAAACTCCAGATTATTTCCACGGTTCCCAGCAGTCCTGCGGTTGCCTGAAGAGGTTGAACCTGTTTGTGAGCAGGTCTAGAGAAATTCTGAGTGCAGAGTGGAAATTCTCCAAGTCAGGCGGAGTGGGGGAGCAAAGCTTCACCAGGGCTTCCGGGGAGAGGAGGGTGAGTGCGGGGAGGGGCCGCAGGGGTGAAATCCCTCAGCAGAGCAGGCAGTGAGCCCTGCAGCCTTGGTTATCTCCTGAAAACCTTACAGGAGGGGGTTTCACTTCGAACGGGTTATGTGAGCAGCCTGTAAAAGTGCACATAAAATTCATGATTTCATTTGTTGTAGGGATGCTTCTAAGGACAGTCACCCATTTAGGGACTTCTTTCTAAGATCTGTAGGAATTTCTCTTAAAAACTAGTGTGAGATGTGAAAACTGGTGAAGTTCCAGTAAAGTCTGTATTTGAGCTAATAGTATTTGAACTATGTCAAATTCCTGATTCTGCTCATGGTGGATGGTTATATAATATATCATCACTGGGCAAAGCTGCATGAAGATAACACAGGAACTCTCTGGACTATTTTTGCAACTTCTTGCAAGTCTTTAACTGTTTCAAAATAAAAGTTATAAATTGTAAAAAAAGAAAAGTACTAGAAAGAGCACCACTCTCCCTAAAAATTCTAGTATATAACTTCTCTGATGGTGACAATTCTGATGCAGAATAAACCTCCATTTTCTTTGGCTACCGGGAAGCTCAAATTTCAAATTCATTCTGGAAACTCCAAGGCCCTTATGGCCTATCTATTTATGTTCTTTCTCTAGATATTGACTTTCTGTTCTTTCTTTTTTAAGATTTATTTATTCATTTGAGAGAGAGAGCGAGAGTGAGCACTTGCATGGGGAGGGGCAGAGGGAGAGGGAGAGAATCTCAGGCAGACTCCTGATTGAGCACAGAGCCTGATTTGGGGCTCCATCTCACCACCCTGAGGTCATGACCTGAGCAGAAATCAAGAGTCGGACGCTCAGTTGACTGAGCCGCCCAGGCGCCCCTGGAGTTTCTATTACTTATATTTCCCTCCTCCTGACTTTTCATCCTTACTTTTATATTACCATTATTTTATTGTGCATATTCCTTGTGAGTGACTTCAAATCCTTTATGGAAAGAAATAGGGCATTAATATTTAAGTTAATAAAATAATTGGCAGCTAGTTTATGAGATATTCATATGTTTGGGATTTTTTTTTTTTAATCTAGGATTTCTGTTTTACTGTTACCTTAAAGCACTTACCTTGTATCACTCCTCCACCCCCTGGCATAAGATTCTTGCCTGGAGCCACACGCAGGAGTCTTGCACATTGAGAGTCTCAGCCTTGGTTAGGACTGTACTAGGCAGAGAGATGCTCAGCTGAGGACCAGCGTGGCATTTCCCTCCAGCTGGGCCAGCCTTAGTCTGGTGGTCAGTCTGCAGGCAGTTCTACCTTCACAATTGCCTTTAGATGTTGGAAGTTTGAGGTCCTTGAGCCAACCCCTACTCAAATGCCAATCCTCCTCCAGGGAGGGACATTTAGAGGCTACCTAGAAAAAAAAAGCCCCTTTTGTGAACAATTGTGAGCCACACACTGCTCCGAGCATCCTGTTGTTATTATAATTCTTTCCACTGTGGTCTCACTCACAACTCTCAGCAGATGAAATGCAAAGCAAATAGGGAGCATACTATTCATCTGCAAAGGAAGGAGGGAACGGGGCAGGCTCCTGACAGGGGTGGTACCTCCCACCCCTACCTCTCCAGCCACAAACCAGCGGAGGGGAAAGGGCAGGGTAGCCTGGAAGCTCTGCCACTTACCAGCACTGTGAGCTTTGGTAAGTCTTGTCCACTCTGTGAGCCTCAGTTTCCTTATCCACAAAATGGGGTAAGTGCCCAAACCAAAGACTTATTTTAGCGTAAACAAGCAGTAATATGTGTAGAGGACTTAGCACATTATCTGGCATATTGTTGGCACTCACAAATGTTCAATCCTTGCCCTTCTTCAAGAACAATAATCATATTTAACCTTTATTATGTGCTAGGTGCTGTGCTAGATTATACAGACACAAAAATAAAGAAAATAGTGTTTCTGCCCTTAAATGAATGACAATGCGTGTTGATAGGATACTCACTATGTACCTCCTCCTATTTAAGCCTTACAACAGCTCTATGAGGTTGGTAATGTCATTCACTCCCATTTTACAGTTTAGAACAGTTGTTTGCTGGGAATAGTGGCAATATCTCTCAACTGCTATGAGAGAGGCATGGATTAAACATTGCTCCTGGGATTTGAGGATTGGGAGACAGTAGACAGCACTACTGCGAGGGTGTGAGGGGTTCTCTTTCCATGGAAATTTCAAGCAAACCCGGGGGGTGGGGCGGGGAGGCTATTTGGTTAAAGCAGCCCTGGCCAGGGCCTAGGGAGTGTGTTAGAGGATGTCCAATGCTCCTTTGGGTCTTCTCTTCCCATGGCTCCCTGGTTCTCTTCCCTGCAGGTGTCTACAGCAGAACCCCGGGGACAGCCTGCCCACAGCCAGCGTCATCCTCTGTTTCCACAACGAGGCCTGGTCCACCCTCCTGAGGACTGTGCACAGCATCCTTGACACAGTGCCCAGGGCCTTTCTGAAGGAGATCATCTTGGTGGATGACCTCAGCCAGCAAGGTGGCTATGGGCTCCTCCCGCTCCTCGGGTGGGCCTAGACCCTGGGGGGTTCCCATGCAAAGACTAGGGTTTAGAGCCTGTAGAGGAAAGGTTCCCAGAAGCATACCTCCAGATGAGGATTCAGGTGCAGGTAACTCATTAGTGAAGAGCCCCAGGGGCACCTGGTAAGGAAGTGGGGGGAGAAGACATAGAAGACAAAGCAGCCAAACAAGGCAAGGGGGTCCCAGCGAGGATCTCAGGAGGGTCGCTCCAGCCTGATCCCAGCGGGATCTCTCCCAGTCTCAACCTCCACACAGTCCAATATGCTTCTTCCCAAGACACTCAAGAATCACAGCAGGGTGGCCATTCCTTATCGCTCACTGCCTCCTAGACACTGGGTAAAGCACTTGACATGTATTAGTCACTAGATCATTCCTGTTTAGCCTGATCCATTCATTTTCCAGACGGAGGAAGCTGAGGCCTAGAGAAGAGAATTGACCAGGACTGAGTCATGCCAAGGGCAGCAGAGTCAGGCCCAGAGCCCAGACTTGCAGAATCTGCTCAAATGTTTCTACTGACAGGAAACTCACTACTAGGGACCAGCCCCTTGCCTGGCTGAGTTGTTAAAAGAAGATGGAGACAGAAGAAAGTTCTAGGTCAGTGGTTCTCAAGCTTGAATGTAATCAGAATTGTCTGGCAGGCTTATTAAAACACTGATTGCTGGGATCTCCCCCAGAGTTTCTGGATCTGGTACTGGGCCCCCATGAATTTGCATTTCTAACAGGGTCTCAGGTGATACGGATGATGCTGGTCCGTGGACGACACTTTGAGAACCACTGCTCTTCTTCAGCTGGGGCCTCAGGCTTTATTTCTGGCTCAACCAAATGGCCTGTGGAGGCCCCCCCCGCCCCGCCCCGGGCCCTGTGGGGAGAACAGACTGCTCCAAGGGAGACTGAACACTTGCTGAGGTCTGAAAAACACCTTTCTAAGGGGAGTGACAGAAGACAGGCTCGAGTGGCCACTGGCCTCTGCTAGTTCTTCTGAAGGGCCTCATGTTGGGAATCTGCCCGGCCCGGGCATGGAAGTGAACCAGACTATCCAGAGGCCCCAGAGGCGTGTGAGGTTACTGAGGTACAGACAGCTGCGTACTGGGCCGGACGGGCAAGCAGGTCCTGGCCTGGGATGTGTTGGCTGGTGGAAGCACCCACAGACTCTCCGAACTCTCGGCTGTGCCGGGGTCCTCCCAAGAGCACATCTGTGGCTCCTCCCCTGTCAGACTATGAACTGTGTTATGTCAGAGTCCCTTGGTAGCCTTCCCTTCTCCTTGTGTGTGTAGAAGCCGAGGAGCTGGGCCCCAGGGCAGTGGGGTCCTCCAATGTCCTCAGCATCTTCTTTTTTTTAATACTCTCACCCTTTAAAAAAAAAAAGATTTTATTTATTTACTTGAGAGGGAGAGACAGAAAAAGCAAGAACAGGGAGGAGGGGGAGAGGGAGAGGGAGAAGCAGACTCCCTACTTAGCAGGGATCCTGAAATGGGGCTGACCCTGAGAGCATGACCTGAGCAGAGGCTTAAGCGACTGAGCCACCCTGGCGCCCCGTCCTCAGCATCTTCTGCTTTCCACTTAGCCCTACTTGGAGTGTGGCTTTTGGCCTCCTAATCCAATGAGGCTACTCTACCTCTGCACGTCACGTCACATTCCAAGCAGAAAAGGGTGAAATGCCGAGGTCAGCCAAGTTTGTCCTTTAGAAAAAAATCCGTAAAACAACAGTTTTTTCCAGAATCTTCTCACCTAGTGTATTTCCACCAGAGTTAGATTAAAAGGCTATTACTAACAGCAAGGGAGTCTTGGTAGGTTAGTGCTTTTAGCTGCCCTGAACAAAATCAAGTTTCTGCTAGTGAGGTAGAAGAGGAGAATGAATGTTGGACAAGACAACTAGCAGTTCTCAATACCGTGGAGTCACCGAGGGGCTGGTTCTCACACATCCAAGTTCAGAAATTTTAATTTGCTAACAGAGGTCCTTCTCTAAGCAATGGACTTGGGACTAACAAACTTATCAGAAAAATAATTATAAAGTAATCGACATAATATTTTACCACCAAGAAATTCAACAGCCAATGACTGGGAATCCTTATGTTCATTGCTCAGGACAGTTTCCTCTGCAGAAAAGTCTCCCTGAGGAGCCACGTGCTGCTCAGAAGGCAGCTCTCCAGGGAGTCTGGTGGGGCCTTCAGGTAAGGCTGCCTGAGCCTTCCCGAACTCCCTGGAGACTCAGCTACCAAAGTAGCAAGACTATGTGTATTCCCATCAAGACTGCCTCTGGGCTGGAGAACCAGGGAAATTCTTGCTCTTCAGCACAGTTGTGTCCAACACACATGTACTGAGTGCCTACCACGGGCCAGCCCTGTGCTAGGGATCAGAGCAGTGGAAATGCATGAGGTATAATCCCTGCCCTTGAGATCTTAGTTCAGTGGACTAGGAGCACCCCATTTCCAAGACTTCATGAAGGACACTACTTCTCCATGAATGCATTATTCTTTCTTCCTTCTGTCTCCACTAGCTTGTTCATCTTGATGTATGCATGTGTGTGTGTGTGTGTGTGTGTGTGCATGTGTGTGTTTAAGATAAGAAAGCTCTTAAACACAAAACCTAATAAGCTTCTCCCTTTACCCCCTCTAGAATCATTTTCCTCAAAGAACGTCTAGTCTCTTGGTCTCGGATTTTCAAGTCCCACTTTCTCTTCAACCCACTGCATTGCTATCCACCCCTACCGTTACAATGAAACCCTTTGGCCCGCACCACCAATGATCTACCAGTGGCCACATTTAATGGACCTCTGTCTTTGACCTCCTTGACCACTGCCTTAGGTCAGATTTCTTTAGCGGAGCCTGAGATGGGATTCATGTGCTTGTGATTTTTAGGGGGTGTACTCTCAGGGGAAGCCTATAGGAGAGTAGGGGAAGCAGGAGAGGCAGAGGAAGGAACTGAGCCAAGATGAGGTTTCGGATGAAGTCCAGCCACAGCCTGATCCCATGGACAGTTCTGCAGTGCCAACTGCATCCCAGAATCTGTCCTGCCTTGAGGTGAAGGAGTGAGCTTTGATAGCCCTGCACAGGTTGGTCATTGACCCTGGGCACCTGGGGCCAGGGGCAGCATTCTGCAGGACTCTCTGGCACTCACAGGAGAAGCAGTTCTATACCCAAGGGCATGTCCCCGGAGAAGGGTGCAGACTAGTTAGCAACAAACCTACAGCTGCTGGGCACGTACAAACCAAACCAAACCTAAGAAGGGACCCTAGGTCATCTGAGTCGGGCACCAACAGAATCTGCATAACCCACTGCTGCATTTAGAGAAGATTAGCCATTCCTCTCCTCTCCGGGTTTATGACACCATCTCTCCTGGCTTTTACTGGAGGGAATACTGACCCACCCCAAACTAATGAAGCAACTTACACCTTAGCAACAGCCATAGTGTGATGTATCTGAGTCTCAGGACCCTGGTGCTCACCACAGCTCCCAAGAGAGAATTGCTGACAATGATCCTAGTGATGGTCATCACACTCTCATTGGCTGTGGCATCTGTGACCCCACTGACCACAACTCTGTTGATTCCAGGACAACTCAAGTCTTCTCTCAGCGAATACGTGGCCAGGCTGGAGGGAGTGAAGTTGCTCAGGAGCAACAAGAGGCTGGGTGCCATCAGGGCCCGGATGCTGGGGGCCACCAGGGCCACCGGGGACGTGCTGGTCTTCATGGATTCCCACTGTGAGTGCCACCCGGGCTGGTTGGAGCCCCTCCTCAGCAGAATAGCTGGTGACAGGTAACTTCACCCTTGGGGTCTGGGGAGCAGAGGTGGGGCTGGGAGAAAGAGTCTACAGCCTCCACCACTCACAGAACATCTATCCACCATTGAACAAGTCCCCGAGGCTCCCCATGAGAGAGTAACATGCTTCTTTGGTTTTTTTTTCAGATGTTTGAGTTTGGGCCTTTTCAAAAGTATAGGGAGGTACATTGGAAGGGAAGTTAGAGGTCCTCCAGTCCATCTGCTTTGTTTTCTAAATACAAACACAGGGGCCTGGAGAACAGCTTCTCTTAAGTTGCAAATACTCCTGGATAGGGTAACATCTTACCATGGTGTCACTCCCTTTGTTGAAAAGTCAGGAATTTTAATCAGGATTATAATATAACCTGAGAAAAAGTCTTTATATTTTGTTCGTAGGTACTTACCCCTAAACAGAATGTGTTAGACTCTGTGATTGCTAAACTTCAATCAAGAACCAGCATTGGTTTTTGGGATGAGGGGTCTCTAATGTCCTAACTAAGGCCTCAGGAATGTGAAGTCAGAGAGAATTGCATTACACACCCCTTAGCCCAGCATTTAAAATTTTTTCTTTGACCATTTCTCTGTTCTTTTTCCCCATCTTGCTGTCATTCGCTCCCCACTTCCTTGCTCTCCTCATACTGTTCCTAAATATGCCCTGTCAACCATTTTCCCCAATCTGAATATCCCACTAAGAAAAAGCAAAACCTGGTGGCTAGCCCACCTTGGACCACCTCAGGCATACCCCTTGGGGTTTGCGGAGGCCTAGTACACGGTAGGAGTTCAACAAATGATTGTTTCTGATGATGGCCAGCCAGATAGAGCAGATGCCAGAACCAAGCCTTATGACTTCTATCCTTGCACTCCTCCCCATGGTATACGTTCAATGTCTCCTTTGAAGTCGGGGATGACAACATCTAAGAAAAGACCTTTCTGGATGAGGAGGCAAAGGAATTAGCATATTCCACTAGATGAAGGAGGTTTCAAGCAACATGATGTCAATCGTTAATAGTCCAGCAATTCCTTTTTAATAAAGAATAATCAGAGTTCAAGTGAAATCGGGAAGGATTAGTTTTGCCCAGTACCGTAATACAGATTACTGCCCACTCCTGGCTATTATCTCAGAAGAAAAGGAGATGTGTATAAATCCAGGACCAGGACGAGGACAAGTAAACATGCAAACCTAACAAACTCTGCCATCTTGGATCTTGCCCTCAACATCATAATGACCGTGTATCATTGCAGTGGGAACTAAAGTTGGTCCAGCCTATTCCCCATCTAATTCCCATCCCCGTGTCACAGACAGATAGCTTTCAGAGGGACCTGTAAGATCATCTAGTCCTATCTCACGATTTCACTGCTGAAAGAAACTGAGTTCCAGGGAGGCCAAGGAGACCCCTCAGGGTCACACAGCCACTCAAGAGCTAGACCGTTTTCTATGCTTCTTGTATGCAGACATTTAGGAACCCAGGAATTAATATCATTAAGCCTTATGTATGTATAACCCGAATAGACTGTTCTCATATAATTCTTTACTGACGCCCCCCCCATGAGATGCCTCAGGCAAGTACTTCTGCTTCCGTTTTACAGAGAGGGATAGTGGGGCTCCTCGGGGTGAAATGATCTGCGAGGGTGCATGGAGACTTTGCTGCTGAGTCAGGTGTTCTAACTCTGGGCCTACTGCTCTTTTTGCTGTCTATGAATTATTTTAAGAATTGGAGATGCTGATCAGGGAATGAGATTTATTCATCCCCCTCCCCACCCTGGTTGTGAGACATGTGTTAAAACATTGATTAGAACGAGCCCCTCATGTCTGCTTCTCACATTGGTGCCATTTTCACAGATCTGGAGATTTCTCACTCTAGGCTGAGAGAGGAAGACTTGGCAATACCTCAGGGTCCTCAGCTATAAATAAAATGGGGCTCCCTGAGAGACTTGCCACAGTTAAGAAGGTGGGTCCGTGAAATTCTCATTTCCTGGGCTCTTTCTTTCCTCTCGTTATCCAACTTTTCCCCTCCCCTTCTTCTTCCCTTTCAGTCTCCCTCCCTCTCTCCCCTCCCTACCTCTCTCCCTCTCCTGCCTCCCTGCACACACACACACACACACACACACACACGGCCTCTGGTCTTACACCCCATTCTGGTTTGGCTTCCTCTTCATGTCCCCTCTCTTCTATGGTTTAGCCATCTTTTTGTCATCCCACACCTCATTCACAGCTTCCTATGTACCCTGTTTTCTTTGGGACCGATGTTCAGCTTGCAGGCCTTCACAGGTGAGGGTCTGAAAGAAAAGCTAGCTCTCATGGGCCTGAGTTCTCATCTCTCTCCACTGCACACAGAGATGCTCTGAAAGCTGTGGCCTGGGAGAGTGACCCTTTTAAGGTCTGCTTTGCTCCTATAGCAGTTTTGCTCAAGCGTTTCCTCTGGCCTCCCATGGCAGCTCACCTTGTGTGAAGCAAAGCTGTAGAAGCCATTGGGCACAGTTTCTAATAGCTGCTGCTCTTCAAGAGAGGAAAGGAGTCCCAGCTGCCTCTGAGGCTCATGGCAGGAGACATTCTGTCACCAGGTGAGGATCCATTGTGCAGGAGGCAGGAAAAGGTCTTTAAGACCTTTCATTAAAAAGGTGGAGTGGGATGATGAGTAACAGTGTAACAAGCCATAAATCAACTATTTCAAAGAGTCATAACTTCCTCAACACCCAGATCAGAGGGTTCAAGGCCTGGTTCCTAGCCCTGGTCTCCCACCCCCGCCCACAGAACAGGTCTATAGAGAGCCATATGGCAACTTTGTATGAATTGGTAAAAGGAGTCCCTTCTTCATTATCCTTTACTCTCATTTCTCAGAACATGTGTCATAACACGTTCATTTTTTAGAACAAGTTACTTTAATGCTAACTGCCAGAAATTTTAGAATGAAGTATGCAAATTTATAATGCCTATGATATTTGAAGCATTCTCTAAGTTTGGGCAGTGCACAACCCACATAACTGTACATAGCAGCCCCAGACAGAGCTGCTCAAAGAGCAGTTTTTAGAGCAGTGTTAGAGGTGCTGGTTGGTAGTTGGTTTCCGTGTAAAGTAACACAGATGAAGATCAAGGGTAGCTGTTACTCTAGCTGCCAGCTGACAACGGCCTTGTGCTAACTGTCAGCTCTAATACCCAAGCCAAGGAGTGAGAGTTATGGCCCTAGAGAAATGAAGGTTTCCAATGGGAAAGGGGCAGTCTTCAGTGAAGTGCTGAAAGACAACACCCACTGAGGGGCGATGCTGGCCCCAGAGGCTGTCCAAGCTGTTTTCCCCTTGAATTTAGTCTGGTCCTCTATCTTAGAGACACCTAGTTCATAAGGTTATGTAGTGCTCAGCTAGGGCTGAGCCTGCTCCATGGGGAGAAGCAAGGTGGGACAGGGAACAGACCACCTCCCATCACCCTGCCCTGCAAGGGGTGAAATGATGGAAAGCAGTCTGAGGAATCCCATGTGAAAGTGTGAGTGTGTGTGTGTGTGTGTGAGTGTGTGTGTGTGTGTGAGAATATGTGTGTGTGTGAGAGAGTGTATAAAAAGAGAGAGAGAGAGTGTGTGTGTGTGTGTGTGTGTGTGTGTGTGTGGTGAGGAGCAGCAGGGGGACCAAGATGACCCCAGCCCACAAAGGGAGCAGGCTTCTTTTGGTCTCAAGCCCCAGGGAAACTCTCCAGCCTTCTTCCTACCACACACCCCTCAGCATGACAGAGTCGTGAAACGGCCGACACAAGTCTTGGGGTCACACTTGAGAAGCAAGAGCTCTGGGGTTAGAGAATTCAGAGACTTTTGCTTCTCAATATAAGATACTGTCCACAACACGAAGAATTTGAGTGAACTTCCAAAATGACTTTAGATATCACAGACCCGGAGGAACATGGAGGTGCAGGAATAATAAAGAGGGATGAGGTAAGCCAGGGCTTGTAAGTAACCTAAGTTTGGTTGGTAAGGTTGAAGCCGCAGTTAGATTTTGACTGCTTGGACAGTAGTTTATTAGTTGACCTCACGTTTAGTGGTCAGCCAGTCTTTGTTGACAGTTCTACTACCTCTGTTTGTCTTTTGAAACCCAACTGCCTGACCCCCTGGAGCTTAGAAAGGCTTAAGAGAGAATCAACCTTGTACTTGCCTGAGAGTTAAAACTCAATTTGCAAGAGAGAATGATGGTGTAAGCAGACACTTCTAGCTCCTTCCGAGTCAAACAGGGCAGCGTTGCTATTTTGCTTTAAGTGTATTCCAAGAACACCAGACACATCTGTAGGTACAAAACCCAAAGCTAAATATAAGACTGTTTGGGTTTTTTAAATCACCATTTTTGAGTCACTAGACTGCAGTTACTCCTTAATTCAGCCATGGCTAAGCAGCTGCTATCCTCTTCATCTCTATCCAAAAGGCACTCAGTGTCTCGTGATTCATCACTTAGGTGTCTGGTTAAAATAGAAGGAAAAGGAGATCTCAGACAGGAAAAGAAACATTGGATATTTGGGGTGATACAGTTATTAAATGTGAGTTTTGCATAGGACTCTGAGCTTCCAGCAAGACAGAGCAAATAGAGAGACTTGATAAATTCTAGAGTCCCCATTTTCTGGTCCAAGGGAATGCACAGCCTTGTCAGGCAGGACACAGCTCAAAGATCTAGGAGCAGCTAGTTGTATGGATGCTCAGACGCAATTTCCTTTCCTGTCCTGTTATGATTACTAAGATGGCACGAATTTGATGGGATTCTTCAGGATTCAGCCACACGGCTTTCCTGGCTCTTGACTCTGAAATTCCACAAAATGCTTTGCCAGTAGCCAAATCCATCCCATCTGCTCAGTTCACTCCACAGGAAGTGGAGACTTGGGAGGGGGGCTGGGTGTCCTCCTTTCTTCCTTGACCTTGCCTCTCAGTTTTCTTAGGTCAATTCAGGATGCCAGAAGAAGTGGGGACCCAGAGGGATTAAGTTTACTTTACCTTCCAGAGGGAACAATGTGAAAAGGGCAAGAAAATCATATTGGGATCCTTGCTCTAAATATAAACCCCATGACTCCTCATGCCAATGTCAGCCACTTAAGGACAGATAATTGAGTCCTAGGACCAGCCTGGTGCTTTCCATGTAGCCTGGGCCACCCTAGCCTGGCCATCTCTGAGGTGGGAAGAATAGAGATGGAAATCGATAGAAGTGTAAACACAGTGTGGCTGGCATCTCTCTGCCAGGAATCTCTCTTCTCTTAGATTGAGACCTTCCAGGACCCCCTGAGTTCAGGCCTGATCCATTTCATGGCATAGATTTTAACTTATTTTATTTTAGAGAGAGAGAGCATGCACGTGAGAGTGAGCAGGGGGAAAGAGGAGGGGCACAGGGAAAGGGAGAGAGAGAATTTTAAGCAGTCTCCAGGG
Organism: Phoca vitulina; assembly: GCF_004348235.1. Classification (NCBI taxonomy): domain Eukaryota; kingdom Metazoa; phylum Chordata; class Mammalia; order Carnivora; family Phocidae; genus Phoca; species Phoca vitulina. The sequence continues at coordinate 26,943,291 of NW_022589713.1, forward strand.
TCAGCATGGAGTCCAATGCAGGGTTTGATCTCACGACCGACCCTGAGATCATGACCTGAGCCAAAGTCAAGAGTTGGAGGCTTAACCGACTAAGCCACTCAGGCACACCATGGCATAGATTTTAGAAGTAACAGTCATGAGAGGCCAGAAAAAAATGTGACTGAGATATTGGCTACGTGGAGATCAGCTCCTGGTACTCCTGAATGATGACCTGTTTACTTAAAAGGTGAGGTTTCTGACCTGTACCATTTTCCCCCATCACCCTCTCTGAGGTCATATCCCAGGCTGTGCAAACAAAACAAAACAAACAAGAACAACAGCCAAAAAGGGGTAAAATCCAATTACCAACAGCATCAGTAAATGAGCAAGCAGATAAGCCTCGACTTAGGACTTTGGTTTGCTCATAGACGCCACGTGTTCGCGTACATGTGCATTTACACCAGGGACACTGCTGGAGTTTGGCAGTCCTGATTCTTCAAGCCGATCAAGTTGTCTGATATAGGGAAGAACAAGAACCAGACCCTAGAGCAGGGGCCCATGAACCCTCTGAAATTGTGCATAATATTTTGCATATGTGCATATGATAATTTTTCTGAAGAGGAGTCCATAGTTTTCCCCTGATTCTCAGAGATCAAAGGCCCCAAAAGAAGTCAAGAGCCACTGTTCTAGAACATTACAGCTGAGAAAGGTGTTTGTGGGAAGTGGTTCAAACTCCCATTTTACAACTGAGGAAACTGAGGCCCAGAGACGTGCAGCTGAGCTGAGACTAGAACCCCACTCTCCTGTCTTTTGGTGCTGTCAACAGAGGTTTTTCAAAAAAGAAAGAGGCAGGCATGCTCTTTACTTAAATGGGCCCCCAATTCCTTATGGAAAAACGTATTTTCTAGAACAGTGCTATCTCATAGAAATATAACAAGCCATGTATTTAACATTTAAATTTAAACATTTCTAATAGTCATATTATAAAACAAAAAGAAACATGCAATTAATTTTTTTAAAGATTTTATTTATTTATTTGACAGAGAGAGACACAGCGAGAGAGGGAACACAAGCAGGGGGAGTGAGAGAAGGAGAAGCAGGCTTCCCGTGGAGCAGGGAGCCCGATGCGGGGCTGGATCCCAGGACCCTGGGATCATGCCTGAGCCGAAGACAGACGCTTAACCACTAAGCCACCGAGGTGCCCCCACAAACATTTTAGATATAGGATGCACTCACTCTGGTTACCCATCAAGGGCACCGTTTGGAAGGCTGGAGAGAGAAGCCATTGCGGTACTTTCCCCATCTCAATTTAGACAGACCATATTTTAGGTGCCTGCGAGCCGCATGTGCCTCCTGGCTGCCATATTAGGAAGCGCAAGTGTAGATTACGCTTCTATCCCCCAGCAAGTGAATGGTTTTTATCCCTTATTTGATTCCACAATTTTTTCCAGGAGCCGAGTGGTGTCTCCAGTCATAGATGTGATTGACTGGAAGAATTTCCAGTATTACCCCTCCAAGTACCTGCAGCGTGGGGTGTTGGACTGGAAGCTGGATTTCCACTGGGAGCCTTTGCCGGAGCGAGAAAGGAAGATCCTCCAGTCCCCCATCAGCCCCATTAGGTGAGGCTCCTCACACAGCCTGCTCCTTCTTTGCTTCCTCAGGAAGGACTTGGCAGCCAAACTGCTTGGGATCAAATCCTGGCCCCACCTGTTTTCTAGCAAGTTACTTAATCTGTGCCTCAAGTTTCCTCATCAGTGAATTGAGGGTAACAGGGCTGTTGGGAAGATTGAAAGAGTCACTACATGAAAAGCAGAGAGAGTGCCAGGCACTCAAACCTCAGTGTTATTATTGTTATATTCTTAAGTGAATGGAGTCCAGCTTAAGCTCTTTCAAGTAGCTTCTTCAGTGAACACCCCTGTGGGTGGGGCAGTGAGAGAACCCAAGCTGGGATCTTGACCTAATTCTACCTCTCCAGGTAACACTGGAATTTCCCTGACCTCAGGTGCTTTCTTGCTAAAAAGGAAGGATTCCTTCAGGTGAATGCTAAGACACCCTAACTCTCAAAATATATCAAATTCTATGAGTTGCTTGCTTGCTTTGGTGTTGGGGCATGTTTGGGTTTTGGAAGCTTATTCTATTTAAGAAGATGTTCTAGATATCTTCTTTTGCATAACAAACCACCCAAACTTAGTGGTGTGGAACAACAACAGTTTTATTAAGCTCACAGATTCTGTTGTTCAGGAATTATGAAAGAGAGCACCAGGGTTGGTGGTCTCTGCTCCATGGTATTCAGGATGGCAGGAGATATAGCTCAAGATGGCAGCAGGGGTTGGGGGGGCTGCCCTGAGGCCCATCGAATGTCTGAAGGTTGATGCCTGTCATCAGCTGGGACCTCCACGGGAACTTCAGCCACTCCCTCCATCAGGTCACTGCACCTGGGGCTTGCTACACCATGACACTGGGTTCTGACACTAAGTATCCTAAGATGGCCAGGTGAAACAAGCTCTATCCCCCTCCCCCTTTAAAAAAAATAATTTGTTGAGGCGAATTTCACATACCACAAATGAGCCATTTAAAAATGAACAATCTCATAACAAGTAGCGCAAGTTGTGCAAGCACCACCTCGATCTAGTGCCAAAACATTTCCATCACTCCAAAGTAGAATCCCATACCTGTTAAGTGTTGTTTCCCACCCTCTCCTCCCCCCAGCCCCTGGCAACCACTGTCTATCTCTATGGATTGATCTATTCTGGATGTTTCATATAAATGGAATCATACGATGTGTGACCTTTCATGTCTGGCTTCTTTCACTCAGTATAATGTTTTAGATGACGTATCCCCTTCTCTCACCAAGCCTCAGAATTCACCCAGGGTCACTTCCAAAAAAATCACAGACCCACCTAGGTTCATGGGAAGGAGACACAGACCCCACCCCTCAGGGGAAGCAATGTCAATGTCACATTGTAAGGAGAGCCTGTGGGACAAGGGATCGTGTGGTGTTCCCCTCTGGGCAGTTGACCTCCATTCGCCATGGTCCATCTCCATCATACCCTGCCCAATGCTCACCAATCATACAGCTGGTGTTTGAGCACCTCGTACAGGGACACGGTAGGGAGGCATTAGGCACAAACAGGCCTTCCCAAGGGTCTGCCCAGGGGAGTGTGACTCTAACAGAAGTCTGATAAGCCACAAGCTTAGAAGTGCAAAGAAAAAATTGTTTTTATTTTCTAATAACTGGACTTAGGTCATTTCTATCTTAACCCCTCTTTCCACCTAACAGCAGAAAACGTCCGTGCAAATTAGTCAAATCCCATGACAGCTTAGTGATTGCATATTTAAATCTATCATCCAGGCATGTCCCCTCACCCTGTCTCCCTGAAGTTGATTTTGAGCTCCAGGCTTCTTTGGGGGGGTGGTCAGCATCGGTGGGGAGGGAGTGCCCCACGTTGGGCTCAAGCTGTCCTGCATCGTTGTTCACCACCATGCACTTTCACTGGTCATGGCCTCTGGCCAGAGGTTGGCACACACGGCCCCCAGCGGCCTGCACCTGCCCTCGGTATCTGCCCAAGTCCCACTTTGGGATGTGGGAAGAAAAAGCCGGACTGTTTCCCTGGTTTCCCTAGCCTGGTGCTACCTGCCTTAGGGTGCATTATGTTAACAAGGCCTTCTTCCCAAAGGTCTCTCTAGAGGTACTCAAGCCAGAGGGTAGGGGAGCCTCAGGTGCAGCCCCATGGCCCTCCCTTTAGGAGGTAAAAGGGCCCAGGCAACCATAACTCTCTTCTCATAAAATACTGGGATTTTTGACATGGTTGCTTGGCTCTGGTCTTGCAATTAAAAGCATTGAGGTCTATCTGGGCCCGTAGCCCACTCTCTCGGCCCCTGGAGCTCCCGCATGGTAAGCCTTCCTGATATGCTCGGGGTTCTGAACTGCCGTCTGTTCCATCTTCTCTCTGCCCAGGAGCCCGGTGGTGCCCAGCGGGGTTGTGGCCATCGACAGACATTACTTCCAAAACACTGGAGCGTATGACCCTCTCATGTCCCTGCAGGGTGGCGAAAACCTCGAGCTGTCTCTCAAGGTATGTCCTGGACCAAGGGAGGAGCCAGGTGGGTTCTGTGGAGTAGTGGGTAAGGTCCCAGCTTGGAGGCAGCCCTTAAATGCCCCTGGTCAGGTCTAAGGCTGCAGGCAAAGAATAAAGTCATGAAATGTGGTGTGTCCCCTTCCCATCTGTCTCGTGCCCTACCTTGACTGTGCCCCCAGCCTCCCTCACGAAGGCAGCTATCAAACCTCCCCATAGGAAAGGGCACAGTATCAGCCGCGCATACTGTACGTAGGGGTTCCCGTACATTCTCTGTGCACGGCACCCTCAGCATCTCTGTCATTATTCACAGCACCCATAGGCCAAAACCAATGCCAGACAGTTCTGTGCATTGAGTACAGTGGTCTCCCTTTATCTGCGGTTTCAGTTGCCCATGGTCAGCCGCAGTCCAGAAGCAGACGATCCTCCTTCTGAGGTATCGTCTAGTAGCTGAACTCTAGGTCACAGTGTCTGCGACATTTCTCTCACTCCATCTCATCACAAGAAGGGCAGGTACGTTATAAGAAGATATTTTCAGAGAGAGACACCATAATCATATAACTTTTATTACAGTATATCATTATATTGTTTTATTTTATTATTAGTTGTTGTTCATCTCCTACTGTGCCTAATTTATAAATTAAACTTTATCACGGGTACGTATGTATGTATAAGGAAAAAACATAGTATATATAGGGCCCAGAACTATCCGTGATTTCAGGCATCTACTGGGGGTCCTGAACATATCCCCCGTGGATAAGAAGGAACTACCCTAGCTCCAAAAAATAAGTATTTGTCCTAAAACTTTAGCGCCTGTTGGGCACCACCCAACTTCTCGAACCTTGGAATCAGATCAGACCTCGTTTCCCATTCCATGTCGATTTTAACACGATACTTGCTTTTTCATCCCAGCAATCACTGAAAGCCCAACCCAATAGAGCTGTCCATTATCAGAAGTGCAGCCATCTAATGTTGAAACAATGAATTACCTCAAGCTTGTAGTTTGCAGAACATCCAACAGATGTCACTATGTTTCTCTCAAACATTTAAAATACCCTGCATGGCCCTTTGAGGTTGCTGGGGCACCCCAGGGGGTACCTTGGCATACAGTTTGGAAACTCCATCTTTGTTGTGTTTCAGTTCATATGCTGCCCATGCTAGGAACGTTTTTGTTTTTCCTCTTTATCCCCAAGGATGAAATGAAAGGCTTCCTAGCAAATGAATTCCAGGCATTTGGGAGTAGGCAGGAGCGTTAGCGGAGAACACTGAGAATCCTCCTGAAGAAGGAGAGACTGACTATGTTTAGAGAGAGCTTGCTTTCCCCTTGCAGGGGACGTCGCGAGCTTTTAGAAATTCTCTGACCACTAGGGACCCCCTTTCCCCTGAGGAGGCAGCTTTGGGGAACAGGGGAACACATGGCCACATCTCTAAAAGTGCTAAAAGTTGCCCCTCTCGGTGTGCTTCAGGGGAAGGGCACGTTCAGGTGGTCATGTGGATGTGGCCCCCTCACTCCACTGGTTCTGTCCCGGGACAACTGGGCCCATTCTTCCCATCCTGTCACTCCCCTGCCCAGAACTCCCAGATCTGGAAACTCTGCGGCACCCGAGGACTAGAATTCTCTTTCCAATTTTGTGCTCCTGATTTCTTGTGCATTTTTCCAGCCCCTGGATTCCTGACTTCCCATGAACTTGGAGTGGTGTTCAGATGTTTATTTTTCTCGTTTTCTGGCAGGTCTGGCTCTGTGGTGGCTCCGTTGAAATCCTCCCCTGCTCTCGGGTGGGGCACATTTACCGGAATCAGGAAACCCACTCCCCACTTGATCAGGAGGCCGCTCTGAGGAACAAGGTTCGCATTGCTGAGACTTGGCTGGGCTCATTCAAAGAAACCTTCTACAGGCACAGCCCAGAGGCCTTCTCCTTGAGCAAGGTAAGGAGAGATCCAGGCAGGGGCTTCTTGACCCGCCACTGGGCCACCAGCGGGAGGGTGAGCCAGGGAGTACCTCTCCCTCTAGCCTGGAGGGGAAAATACAAGCTTTCGGCTTGTGCTTCCCTTAAGTTGCCCCTCTCAAGTGCCTCCTCTACTAGGCAGGATTGCCCGTCTCTCCCAAGCATCTCTCCCAAGCATCAGGTCATCCCAGCTGGTCTTGGCCTGGAGCCTCCTGATGTCAGTGGGATGATATCTATGGGATGTAGCACAGAACACATTGGGGCAGAGGACAGATTGTGCAGGGAACAAGCAGTAACAGGTCTCAGAGGGCCGTTTCATCCTGGGCAAAGTGCTCAAGGCTACGAAATTACCCAAGACATGAAACAAATAAAGTATGAAAATAAACATAAAAGATCCAAAACAAGCCACAGAAAAATGAAAAATTTAAACATTTAATTAAATGTCCACAAGCAGTGCATTTTCAACGGCCATTCAGCTCAATTCTTATGGGGTAACACATAATATTATTCGACATGAGATGTGGGTTCCCATTAATGTTTGCTATGCTGGGAGCAGGCGCTCCAAAGGTAAGGTTTCCGTGACCCACAAAGGTCTTGGGACAACTCCCACAAGCCCCTCACCAGCCTACTCTGCTGGGTCTGCTCTATTCTCTGATCCACAAATCTCCCCATCTGTTATCTGATGACTTTCACAAGGACAGTGGCACCTCCTACTGGTAAATGAGAAGACCTTTTTTTTTTTCTTTTGAACATTCCTATTAATTCATGTTTTGGAAATGTCCTATTGCTGACATCAGTGTCAAGATTTTAATAATATCACTGCCTCCCTGAAGGTGGAGGCATTTACTTTATGCATTTACTTTAAATTTAAATAATTAAAAATTAATTTCGTTCTACAATTTCTATCCTTCCAACCCATCTCCCACCCCACCCCCAAAACCCTCACGTAGATTTTGAGATACAGAAATTCTGGGCACCCAAAAGACAAGGCCGGGGTTTCACTGTTGGAAGAGTTGACATTCTCTTGTTTTTTCCTCTCAAGCAAGGTTATACAGAAGAGCAAGTTCATTGTCAGCATGCCTTCTCATTTGAGGTCAGACAAGGGCTGGGTAGATTCGCCAGTTTGTTTCATTACCAAGAAAGGTGAAGGTGATAGAATATGCATGAAGGAATATTCCTGCTCTGGGAGCAAAGTCCAACCCAATAGAATGGCTGGCGAGGTCTCAAGTGAACATTCAGAATGCTGAGAAACTATAAAAAACTTATATTAATTTCCTTAGAGGAAAGAGTAATAGATCTCTTTGGTTTAATGGTAGGTACATATGCTGAATAAACAAGACATTCCTGCCCCAGAGAAGTTGTTCTCAAGCTTCCTGTGAATAAAACTCACCAGGAAAGATGGTTAAAATGCAGATTCCAAGGGTGCTGCCCCAACCTATTGAACCATAGTCTCTGGTGTGGGGTCTAGGAACCTGCCTTTTTAACAAGTTCCTTGGGCATTTCTGAGCCAGGTGCTTGGGATCACAGTTTGAGAAGCATGCCGAGAGCATTTCAGTATGGAGGATTCAGACCTTACTCCCCCCAACATTTCCATCTGAGGAGTAAAAAAAAGAAGAAGCTGAATCAAACCAAACTCACTTCATATAGCCTGTTAGCCCAGTGTCTGGTTGCCAGCCTAGAGGCCATCAGGCTGGAACTCTGAAATGGACTTCTTGTTCCAGCCCTCTCTCCTTTCCTCTCCTCACCCCAGGAAATATTCTCTTTCTCTCTCTCTTTTATTAAGTACTCAATGTGGGGTGAGATCAAGACCTGAGCTGAGACCAAGAGTTAGATGCTTAACCAACCCAGGAGCCCCACACTTTTGTTTTTGTTTTTGATCTTTCCAACCACTCCTTAGCACACTTGTCTTCCCTAAAAATATCCAGGACTTAGTACCAAATGTTTGGGTAGGTTTCCTTATATCTTATCAATATAGCCAAATACATAAATTTATACTAAAGTGTTAAGGACTTACCTGATGTCCATCCCAGGACAACTGTATTATAAAGGAAAATCTCAAGGTAAGGGGATAGCGTCATCCAAAGGAATGATTCGTTAATGGAGGAGATTGGGCACTTGGAGGGGAAGAAAAGCAAACTTGCCTTGTCTCCACCCCACCCCACACTTTCCCAGCTTATTTCATCTGAGTGGCCTTTGGGTCAGTTCCTGCCTCCATAAGGCTCATTATAGTGCTGCGTCACAGCAGCCTAGCTTCAAAGCCCCACCGTTTTGCCAGCTTCCACAGAAAAGTCCTTAGAGCACAGGTATAATGGTCTCTGTCGACTGAAGATGTGAGGGATTGTGGGGAGGGAGTGACCTCACACCCACGTTGCTCACTCCACAACTCTCTGTAGAGAGTATCCATCCTATTCTGTCCCTTTTAAACCTCTTCTCCCAACACATGACCTTCCCCGCTGTCTGCAGCCCTGGGGAATGGTGGCCTTGGTCCCCTCTCTCTGTCCGGGTCCTTCAGCCACCTCTGTCCACACAGGAATGGTGGTAAACAGCAGGCTTTCCCTCTCACTGCCCGTGTCTTTCCCTCAGGCCGAGAAGCCAGACTGCACAGAACGCCTGCAGCTGCAAAGGAGGCTGGGTTGTCGGACGTTCCACTGGTTTCTGGCCAACATCTACCCTGAGCTGTACCCATCTGAGTGCAGGCCCAGGTTCTCTGGAAAGGCAAGACAGACCCCAGGGAAGATGCGGGGGGGGGGGGGGGGGGGGGGGGGGGGGGGGGCAGGCAGCTTCCCAAGACAGAAACTGGGTGTTCAGGAGTTTGACCATGACCCTGGCCACACAGTCCCAAGCTCCACGGGGCCTCAGAGGCTTTCATACCTACCCTGAGGGAGGTGACTGGGTTGCCGCGAAACTTGTTTCAGGGCCTGTCATCTTGACAGGTGTGGCCTGCCTCCTGTCCCTTGGGATTAGAGGCTTCAGCTTGACCTTGCTCATTTCTGTGGTCTGAACCTGACCCCTTGAGCTACACAGCAGAGAGAGGGGAGAGGAATGGCGCCTGACACAGGGCATCTTTACAGTGGACGGCGGGGTTCACTTTTGTACGGGTGTCCACTTTCAGCTCCACAACAGCGGACTTGGCTTCTGTGTAGACTGCCAGGCGGAAGGGGACATCCTGGGCTGCGCCATGATGCTAGCTCTTTGCAGCGACAGCCGGCCGCAACAGGTGGGTAGTCGGAGTTCTCAGCGTCACAGACCTGCGAGTTGTCTTTCCTGGGATGCTCCTCACTTCCCTTTGGGGCACCACCTTTCAGGGGTCCCATGTCCCCCACTCCGCCGACCCGGCCGGCTCTGCCCACCCCGCCTCCAGGCACACGCACAAACACAGGCCATCATCAGAGAATACAAGCATCCGAGCCTGAGGGAAATAGATGCTTTTATCGAACGGATGAGGAAACTGAGGCTCAGAGAGTCACTAGCCCAGGGGTTGCAAGCTCAGATATGCCCAGGATCAGGCAGGGAAAGGAGGTGAGCACAGTGAGCTGGGTGGAGGCTGCTGGGCCTGAGGAGCATGTGCCCATCTGAAAGCACAGCGGCACCTGTCCCCCAGCCTCAACAAATGTCTTCTCTTCTGTATGAAAGTGGGCCCAATATTATGACACCACCCCCCCAATTTTTTTAAAGATTTATTTACTTATTTATTTGACAGAGAGAGACACAGCGAGAGAGGGAACACAAGCAGGGGGAGTGGGAGAGGGAGAAGCAGGCTCCCCGCTGAGCAAGGAGCCCGATGCGGGGCTGGATCCCAGGATCCCAGGATCATGACCTGAGCCGAAGGCAGACACTTAACCGACTGAGCCACCCAGGTGTCCCACCCCCAAATTTTAAAAGACATTTGAAACCCAGGGTTTATGGAAAATCTCATTTAAATTAAACATCTATAATCAGAGGTCAAAGAGAACCACGGTGTGCATGCACATTTCCACCAGGGCACTGCCTGAAACATCTGGACCAGCCAGAGATCCTCAGCCAATTAGGACCAGAGACAGGGAAAGTGGGTCACCCAAGTGGGCAGTGTAGACATGGAAGCACTGAGGAGGCCGGGGGAGCCCAGAAAGTGGTGCCTCAAACCCACGACTGTGGCTACAGTCTTGTCTCAGTCCCCTGATTCTGAGGCCTCCCAAGCAGATGTGTTGTGGCTTTCAGGAACTTCATGTGGCTCTGTGGGAGCCAGAGTACACAAAGGGGGGGATCTTTAGGGCACCACGGGAGTCTGGTGTGTGTGTGTGTCTGTCTGTCTGTGTCTGTCTGGGTGGGTGTCTCTGCATGCGTGTGTGTGTGCACGCTTGTGTTTGTGTGTCGGTGTGAAGCAGAGAAGGAGGGCTGGGTTTGGAGCAGACGGGCCTCCCGGCCTCAGGTGACCATGCTCCACTTGCCAGAGGAGAGCTTACACACAGATGGAGTCACTGGCTCCCAGCTTCAGAGCCTCGGCCTCATTCAGAACATTGCCCTCATTCAGAACATTTCCCGTGCACAGAGCAATTTGGTCTGTGAAATGCCTCCCGCAGGGAGGAAGCCTTTTCCTCCATGGTCAGAAGGAAAGCAGAGAGTACAAATGCCCCTCGGGAGGAGAGGGGCATAGCACAGAAGCTCTCCTGGGATGCCAGGGCTGGTGGGGCCTCTCCCCCGAATACAGTGCTCTGATGACTTGCTTGGGGAGGGACCAAGAGGCAGCAAGGAAGACAAACTGCACGGCTTTCCCCCGAGGCCCCACTCTGCAGCACAGTTGGACCTGGCAGGACCCGACAAGGATGGGGCTGCCGTGGCGACAGGAAAAGCTTATGGTCCTAGGGCAGCCAAAGAGAGATGCTGAACATGCCCAGCAGTCACCCTGCCCACAGGGACAGGCCCCTCCCGGAGCCGGAGTTCCTATTCTTGAATATAGATGGCTCACCACAGGGCAGACAATCTGAAATCAACACTGAGAAATCCAGGTGGCGCCTGGTTAAAATCTAGGTCTAGTAAAGATGGGTCAGTCCAGTGGCTCGTCCATTCCTTGCTTGTGGTTCTTAACCTTTTTAGGTTATATCTGTGGTTGCCCCGTGGGGCAGGATCAACCCTTGACCCCAAATCTGGTTCAGATCTGGAGACTGATGATTCCACACTTGTAACAAGAGAGAATGGAAAGCATGATTCACAGAATGAGACTTTCTGGGAGGGAGCAGGGCAGGCTTCCAGGCAGGCCAGCAACTAGCTTTGGGGCTTATGTGGTCGGGGGATGGGCCAGGTGAGTATTCCCAAACTCCGGCTGCTCTTACCTGGTTTGAACTTCCTGCCAGCACCAAAGAAGAAAGCACTTGGCTTTCTTATGAGCTTGCCCCGAAGTGCAGCAAGGGGATAAGGTGAAGCAGGTGGAGCTTGAAAGCTCAGAGGTCAGACATCAGACATGGAGTCAGACTCTTTATTACAAGTCACATGGTTCCTTTAAGAAGGTGATGAATTCTAAGGACAATTTCCCAGAAAAAAACACATATAAGCACATCTGGACAAAATTTTAACAATTTCTAGGGCTCATGGATCCCTTGAGGCCCCCTATGGTCCATGAAGCTCTAAAACCCCTGGTTCATAATTCCCAGAAGCTAAAGGAAAGAGTCAAAGAGTAGAACCATGTCTCCTCCTGCAGCACCCCAGGGGTTGCTAAACTTCATGCCCTCTCTTGTCTGAGGACAGAAGAAGGTAACTGAGTCAGGGAAAGGCCTAGATGCTGCAGGGTCATTCCAGTACCCATGTAGGCCCCTTGATTATCAGGAAGGTCTCTTTGTATCTTAGGGTATAGATTTTCTTCAAAATTTCCATCGTGCAATAAGTTCCCAAGGCGGTGGGAAGCCTCAGTGATGCTGGCTGAGGGTTGGTGGGTCCACTCTTTTCACAACTTGGATGAACCTAGAAAGCCTAGACTGCCCCCAAATCTCTTTCAGACTGTGACAGGGGCCTTTGCGTTAAGGCCTCTATTAAAAATAAACAACAAAGTACAAGTTGCTAGAGATATTGATCAAATGAGTCAAGTAAGGCCCCAAGAGCCTGGGAGCAAACTCCAGAACATGTCTTGGAGGGTCTGGAGTCCAGCCTGGCAGGGAGGACCTGTGAGGCCAGGCTTGGCCGTGCAGGCTCTGGGATCTCAGAGGAAGGCCTACACCTGGAGGGCACTTGGGGAAACAGGTGCTCAGGATCCATGTGGCCTCTTTCAGTTTTGCCCTTTACCAGTGTTACAGAACACACCAAAAGGCATTCACACCTGGCACAGGGGAGGAGGACATAGATATAAAGTGCTAAGTGAGGAAGCCATGTAATGTGGTAGAAACAGCTCACCACTTTCTAGCTATATGACGTCAGAAGCCTTCTTAACCCCTCCGAGTCTTGGTTTCCTCTTCTGCAGCTGGGAATCATGCAGTTTCCTTCATGCCAACAGAATGTTAGCTTTTGTGGGTTTTCTGATTCTTGGTGGGGAGGAGGGGACTAGCAAGGACTTGTATGTGTAGCAAAATCATGAACTAGATAAGCTGAAAGTCCTTCTCCTAAAAGCACCTAGATATGACATATAAAAATTAAGAAGAAACACATAACTGAGTTTGTAACAAAGGGAAATCTCCAGGGGCCAAAAATCAAGAGGCAACTTAAAATAGAGCCATAGGGCGTTGGCCAAGCTATCCTGCCGGAAGTGAGGGAACCTGGGGAATCCAGAGGCATTAGCTACATGCAGGAGTAGTTAATGAGAGCCTACAGCCTGTGACAGGTGAGAAGTTGGAAATGAGACATCATATAAAGCCAACTTTGACCTTCAAAGAGTAACCTATCTGCCAAAAGTTTGACTAGAAAAATCCACCCACAGCACAAGAAGATGACAAGGAAACTTGTCTACCTCCACAGGGTTTTTGTATAGGAGAAAGTTACTTCAAAAAAATTTTTTTAACCATAAGCCTGCATCTAATATGGGTTTAGGTTTCAAATTTATGTGTGGTGTGGGAATCCTCAAGCAAGACTGGCTACCTAATTTGTGGGGCCCAGTGCAAAATGAAAATGTGGGGTCCATCATTCATTTATTAAGAATTTCAAGATAGTAACAATAGAGCATTAAACCAAGTATATGAAACCAAAAACATTAAACCCTTCTAGGCATGAGGCCCCATGTGAATGCACAGATCACATGTCCATGAAGCCAACTTTGTCTCCCAACCACAAAATTAATATAAAAATTCGTTCAGGCTGCACCTGGCAGGAACAGAAAATGGTTTTGTCAGAAAGTGCTCTCCAGCCGGGGCACACAGTCTTCCTAAAGTTAAAGCCCCTCTGCAAAGACACGCACATCCAATACTACAAAACATGGGAGGAAAAAATGACCATGAGCGAGAGTCAGCAGATGCAACAGACTGCAGGAGAATTAGTTACAGGCCAGGTCAGATCTCTCCAGAAAGAGATCACCTTGGGCCTCAAGAGTGTTCCTCATCTGCTCCTCTTCCAGTGCACTCACAACACACAGCATTCTTTATGGCCTCACCTATGATGCAGTAAATAGAATAATGGAGACACATGCCAGAACATATAAATATGAACGCAACAGCAGGTGGCATGTGGAGATTTCAGAGGCTAGGTCTAGTCTAGCATTGTATGTGTAGATTTGACTATGAGATATGGTATTGCTGACCCTCATAGAATCTAAAGATTGGCTCTAGACCTCAACCCTATTGTGAGCTCTCCTTCCTTCATCTCCAGCTTCAGAGAAGATCTCCTTCTAGCTATGCTAACAACAATTCCCCCTGTCCCAGCACCTGAAGCATACCAGCAGGAAGGAGATCCACTTTGGCAGCCCACAGCACCTGTGCTTTGATGTCAGGCAAGAGCAGGTGATTCTTCAGAAGTGCACGGAAGAAGGCCCTGCCATCCATCAACAACACTGGGACTTCCAAGAGGTAAGTAATCTGTGCAGGAAGCATTCAGCAGCTGGGACGGTGTCCCAGGGTCTTCCAAGAGCTCAAGTATTACCATACAGGCCAGTGCCCCTGCTGTTGAACTTGGTGACTTGGCATCAAGGCCTCAGGAGGAAGTAAAGCCAACCTTGCAGCAAAGTTGGACCGCCAGCATCTTGAAGTGTACTGATTTGCCACATCTCTGTAAAGCTCTGATGGTGATCATGGCAGAGAGAGGAGACAGTCCCTTTTTGAAGTTTATTAGCTCAGGTCACCAGTAAGACCATGGAGCATGTTACAGAAGTAGCCAACTACCTCAGTGATGTGGTTTTAGGAGCAATAGAAAGGCTCTTCCTTCCCTACTTGGCGACAAGTGAACCTAAGACTCCGGGCTCACACATGCTCAAAGACATCTTGGAAACCAAGTTAAGGTCCTTTATGAATGATCATAAAGGATCATTCTAACCAAGTCCTGTGGATAAGATACATTTTAAAATAATAAGGGAAAGATTAGTGAGTAAGATTCACCCAGTATAATTCAAGCATTAAAAACTAAGACTTTAAAATTTAAAGTATTATCGTTCAGCCATAAAAAGCAATGAAGTACTGTTCATAGTAGCACTATTTACAATAGCCAAGAGGTAGAAGCAAACCAAGCATTCAATGATGGATGAATGGATAAACAAAATGTGGTATATATATATATATATATATATATATATATATATATATATATAATGGAATACTATTCAGCCTTAAAAGGAAAGGAAATTCTGTCACGTGTTACAGCATGGATGAACCTGGAGGACATCACACTAAGTGAAATAAATGTGTCACAAAAGGACAAATACTGTACGATTCCATCTATATAAGGTATCTAAAGTAGTCTAATTCATAGAAACAGAAAGTAAAATAGTGGTTACCAGGGGCTGGGCTGGAGGGGAGAGTTGTTTAATAAGTAGAGTTTCAGTTTTGAAAGATGAAAAAGTTCTGAATATCTGTTTCACAACAATGTGAATATACTTAACACTACTAAACTTTATCTTAAAAATGGTTAAGACGGTAACTTTTATGTTATCTGTTTTTACCACAATGAAAAGAAAAAAAAAAGAAATTAGGTACTATTTATGCTACAACATGGATGACCCTTGAAGATATCACACAAAGTGAAAGAAGCCAATCCCAGAAAGCCATATCTTATATTATTTCATTTATAGGAAATGTCCGGAATAGACAAATCCATTAATCAGAAAGCAAATTAGTGATTTCCAGGAGCTAGAAGGAGGGAGGGACAGGAAGTGATTGTTAATGGATAGTGGGTTTCTTTTTACAGTGAGGGTTGCATACACCCTGTGAATGTATTAAAAGCCATCAAGTTGTATACTTTTAAAGAGCGAATATTATGGTATGTGAATCTTATCTCAAAAAATAAACAAATAGACATTATCAGCCTTGTTGGTGAAAATGTGTAGCTTTTCAAAAATAAATCAATTTTTTGTTGAAAAAGGGATGGCTAGATTCAATATTAAATCTGGGGGATTTTGAGCAGGAAGCAGCTATCATCCTCCAAACATGACTGACTTGGGCCCTCTGTGTATCCTTGAGCTTTTGTTCTCTACAGCAACCTGGTGGCAGAAGTACTAAATTGCAGGATTCACAGGGAGCAGAGATCAAACTAAATCTTTTTGAAAGCAAAAATGTACAAGTACAGTGATAACAGTGAATGTCACCAGTATGGTATAAAGACTGAACATGCTCTATACACTGGCATGCTACTAACCAGAACTCTCTAAGAAATAGCACAATTATACAATCTCAATAAAGATAATTTAATTAATGACCTCAAGTTTCCAAACAATATTTATATTTAGAGCTACCTAAGTTATATTTTATATTAACCAACATACTACAATTCCTTACCAGGCCAGTTCACACCACCTCTATAATTCTCATAATGATTAGCACAAAGCTTAGAAATATCCTTCTTTGCTTACTGATTGCAGGGAACTGACTGGTTTTCATTTCTTTTTCTTTTTTTTTTTCTTCTCCTTTTTTTTCTCTTTTCAGAATGGAATGATTGTCCACATTCTTTCTGGGAAATGCATGGAAGCTGTGGTGCAGGAAAACAGTAAAGATTTGTACTTGCGCCAGTGTGATGGAAAAGCCAGCCAGCTGTGGCGATTTGACAACGTCAGCAGTGTGGATAAATGATGAATGCCGGTGTCAGAGGGAAAAGAGAAGTTTAGTCATCACAGTTCAGCCCCAAGAGAACTAAAAGAGCATGTATATTTCATGAAGCAGATCCTTTTGTGTTTGTATTCCTGGTGATAGTAGAGAAGAAAGCTCCATGAATGAATATAGAAAGTCTTTCCTTCTTGCACCTTTTTGCATTGACTTCTGGATGTTTTAGAAAAAGAAAAAAAAAAGGGATTCATTGTCTCATTGTCTTCATCTCTGATAGATGGTCATTACGTAGTACAGAAGATTGTTTTGTTTTATTTTTTTCCATTGAGCACTTGATAATTGCTTTTATCGCTGATAAAGGAAAGAGGTATGGACAGTCTCGGGCAACACCTCCAAGTATACATAAATCCAACTGATAAATTTTTTGCAAATGGCCCTACCGTGGATCATCTGTGTAGCCAACCATGAAAATTAAAGTGTGAAGAGGTTGTGAAGGCCTGAATTCTCCAAAACTTTGGATTAAGTTCATTAGGACAAATTCCATGTTCATTGGCTGAGCCATAGCTCGGAAGAAGGAAGAGAAGTCACTGAGCAAAGAGTTGGGTTGAAGAGAGATGAAGAGCTTTGACCCAATTTTCCAGCTCAACCTGGCAGCTGGCAAGAGCCAGCAGACCTGGAATAGGATGTTTTCATGTAAATGAGAATTTCCTCCATACTTTCTACCTCCATTCACCCTGCACTAGCCCTTCTCTACCTTGGATAACCCCAACCAGAATCTCATGCAATGTATTTCTCTTTAGTTGTTGCTATTGGAAGGGTCAGCTCAGACTGAGCGTTCCCAATAACAAAGTGTATACAGTTGAGAAACTCTGCTGATGCCTTGTTATAAGGTTTGCATTGACTGGATCAGAAAGAGCAACCTCCACAAAGAGGTAAGCCTCCCAGAAGGGAAATGTCTGCATTTGAGCCAAAATTCATATGAAAGGAACCAGAGTTGGGTATTAATGTCCATTAGGACTGACGTGGCCGTTTCTGAGCCTGGGACCCCCAAATGTGCCCACAGGTTGAATGTTCACAACTGGGGGAGGAACATGCTTCCACTAGAGCCGAGCCAGTGCTAGCAAGAGCTAAATGGCTCTCCTTGCTGTGCTGGCCTACCTAGTTCGGCCATAAGGAGCTGTTGAGTGGCGTTGGTTCTGCTGTTAAGAAGACACCATTTATGCCTATTTCTCCTCCAAGTGGAGTTCACTCACCATATGGTCAGCTTAGAAACCTCCCTTCAAAGATACTGGTCTCCTCTGGGCTATCTCAGAATTCAATGTGTTTCAAATAAGAAAAACTAGGTAGGAAGTGAGGGCTTCTAAACAATACCTATCATAATTATGTATTCTTTTTCCACCAGCTTAAGTCAATGGCCCACTGCATTTCTCCTTCCTCAGAATACACTCCAGACTTGTGCTGTCTATGGTAGCCATTAGTCGCATGTGGTTATTTGAATGTAAATTCATTAAAATTTTTTAAAAAATTGAAACTCAGTTCTTCAGTTGTACTGTTCACATTTCTAGTGCTTAATAGCTGCCCATGCCTAGTGGCTACTGTATTGGAGAACACAGATATAGAACATTCTATCACTGCAAATAGTTCTATTGGACAGTGTTGATCTGGATAGATTCATCATCCCATTGAGAGAAGAGATTTTAGCCACTGTCTTCTTCCTTCAGACATGTCTATATTTAAAACAAATTCCCCTAATATCCTGAGGCTGAGATGGAGCTAAAAATTCTCAGGTGGCAACCTTGTAAATGGTATTAATAGTTGCAAACTAAAATTAAACAAGACTTCTATTTTTTTAAATGAACTTAATTATTGGCATTGTGAGTATTTGAAGTTGCTGGAATAAATTAATATAATTAAATAAAAGGCTGAATTCAATTGTGTAAGTTGTGCTTGACAGTAATTAACAAAAGGACCCAGATGGCTTATTGCTTAATTGGTTGAACAAAGAAAGAATGTGGGGTTCCTTGCTTCTTTAACCATCCCCATGATTTATTACTTTATTATAGAAATGGCTGTCAACTCAGTCCCTAGCTGGTACTTACAGATCCTTAATTTAAACAAAACAGATGTCTCCATTTAGTTCTAAAAGAAATTCAACCTTCTCCTCATAGTGTAACCAAGTGTTCAAATTCTGTTCTCTATGGACTCTGCTTTGATTTTATCCACAATGATCATTTTAAAAGTAGAGAAACCTGGCAGTTGAAAGATTTGATTCCCAAGAGTTTGATCTTCACTTTTATGATTGGACTTTATTGTTCAGAAGTAGAGGCAAGAGAAAGATGGAACATCTTGATAGTATTCAGGTTGCTGGTTCTAGTTTGTTCTTGAGGTCTTGCTAGATCCCTGTCCTCAGAGTCCATGAGACATCCCATAATATTTTGGTTTAATCCAGTGCTCCTCAAATTTCACCGTATTCACAGATCATAAGGGGATTGTGTTAAGATGCAGAGTCTAGTTTGGTAGGTCTGGGGTGGGACCTGAGATTCTGCATTCGTAATGAGCTCCCAGGGGATGCTTGATGCTGGTCTGTGGACCACTCTTTGAGCAGCAAACATTAAAACTATTCCAGCAGTCTTCTGTTGTTACTTGGAACTAGGAGACTGCCCACTGGACCAGTTCTTGGACTACCTCTGTTTGAATCCACATGGCTGGATGGTTTGATCCTGTATGATGTAGAAGAACACACCTTGTTCAGTGTAATTCCTTTTCCTCTCTTCCATCAACTCTTTTCCTCTTTCTCATTCTGTCTACTAGTTCTACTCTTTTGACCAGGAGAGTTCTTTACCTTTTTTGTTGTTTTTGCTGTTTGGCCTATGGTTATGTTGTGATCTCCTCACTTTTCTTATCTTGTCCTCAGCTTCCCTCTTTTTCTCATTTCTGATCAAAGCTGCTTTTCCAGCATCCATGGTCTTGTGACAGCTTTTCCCTCACTCTCCCTTTCCTCCCTCGGGCCCTCTATGCCCTTCCATCACCAAATCCAACTGAACAATTTTGATGGAGTTAACACCATCTGTTTCTCCAAAGGATTTTTGGAGCACTGAGCACATCAATTAATTGCTGGATTTTTTAGTTCTTCTCAGCCTTAGCTTCTCTCCTAGAAGAATCCAGAGTACGAAGGAGTAGAAATGCCATTTCACATGGACATGAGATGGTTGGGCTACTAAAGGTGCTACTGCTGGTCATGGGAATACAGCCCTTGTCTTGAGGAGGCAGCTGGGGTCTGGCAGGCAGGTAGCCCTATATAAAGGACCTACAGAGAGGAAGCTGTAGGGGACCCTTGGGAGATGGGCCAGGACCCATGACCTCTGAAAATAGCCATGTCTAATAGCTAGACATAAGATTAGATGATCAGAAAACAAATCCTGCCAAAGCCCAAAATTTGATTCTCTCAATCCTTAAGTCACACAATAAGAGTAAAGCACAACTAAGAAGGAGATGCCAAATTCACCCTTTGACATTGGAGTCTCTGCTAGTGACACAGCGTATTCTAGCCCCATCCATCTCCCTCTGGTCGCACAGCTTCAGGGAGCTCCTGAAGAACTTCCAACTGTCAGTATCTGCATTTCTTTGCCTGATGGTTTTTCTTAAAGCTGAAGAAGGCTACTTTATGATGTGGGGTAGGCCAGAAATTCACCCCCTCAAGGGGCAGCCCTCAGTCAATGACTGCCGAGAGTATAGATACCTCAGTTCCCTCACTGCTCCAGCAGGATCATGCTGAGGTGCAAATTCCACACCATTTTCCGGGGCCTACTGTGGGATTACATTCTAATCATCCACAGTGCTGGCTGGCTTGATAATACATCTTTAATTGGCTACATTCCCTTCCCACCCCCCCTTACTGGTGCTTCCCAAACTCACCTTCCAGGTAAACCGCTTACACTCAGATCATTATTTCAGTGTCTCCTAATGGGAAACCCACCTTCAGATACATGGCCTGGCCCTCCAAAAGCTTCCACCTATGGGAGTTATTCTGCTCGTCAAATGCCACTCTTGATCAGTAGTCCTACCCCATGGACCAGATGCCCCACTCCCCTGCGCTGAACTTATTCCACTGAACTGCAAGACCAGAGTATGAACCTCTAGGCAGCTGTGTCTCAAGAAGGAAGAGACTGAGGATGGAGCAACATGCATAGTCCTTACCCCAAATATATCAATAATATTAGACATCCTTTCTCCCTGGGGAAGAATGAGTGAGGGGTTAGAGAGAGGCCATAAGTATTCCACAAACTGATATCTCTACTTGTAGAAACCTGAAGCCTAGGGAAACCTAGGTTCCCCCTGAATCTCTCTCTCGCTCACATACACACATGCACAGAATGTTTCCCTTTCTAGTTATTGTCCAATAACTGGTACATACAGGTGTAAGAGGATGTGCAGGTATACCATGTAAGTTAGGAGTGGAGAACATGATTGTTCTCCATGATCAAGTGAGGGGGATTCAGATATAAGGTGGGTATTGAGGAAGAAATGGGCCAGACAATATGGTTAAGTCCTAAAGAGCAAGATGATCCAGGAGGTCATTCCAGTGGGGGCAGGAGGGGTTGCCAGAGGGATTTTCAGAGATAGGTGACTAGTCCTCACTACAAAGGTGTTTCTTTATTTTCACACAAAACTTTTGGCCACGACTTACATGCTGACTTGTGTGCTGTGTTGGAGGGTGGAAATCAAGGAACAGGGCTGAGCTCCCTGTCCAGGACAGAAAGGGAAGAGAAAGCCTTTGCACTTTGGGTAGATACCAGTGTGACTAGGCATTCAGGGGAAGCAGGGTAACATTGGTGTAGAGAAGAACTGACACTTGCTGCCACATCATGTCAATGAGGATAAATTCAATGAGGCAAGATCATATGTTAAAATTATATTAAACTATGGACTAGAGCAGGGGTCAGCAAACTTTTTCTATACAGGGCGAGACAGTACATATTTTTGGCATTGTGGGTCCTATGGTCTCTGTCACAACTACACACATCTGCCACTGTAACACAAAAGCAGCCATGGACAATAATAAACAAATGAGTATGGCTGGGTGCCAATCAAACTTTATTTTCAAAAACAGAGTTGGCCCACAACCCTAGTTTGCCACCCCCAAGAGTAGAGTTTTTGACCCAGCTGCAGAAGGAGATAAATTACAGATTTTAAAAAACAGAAAAACATTACCAAAGAAATTGTGAGTAAGAATGCTTGAAAAATATAAAAGTATTTCTGTATACTATAAATAACAAAAAAGCAAAGAAAAACAAAACAATATACAGCATGTTCTCATGCTACATGGGGAAACAATATATAGCCTGTTCCCAGTGTAAGCAGACTTCAATCCTTTTTAGAAAGAAATAGGAATAAACAAATAAATCTCTTTTTCTTAATCAAAATATAAAACATTGACACTCAGCCCATAGCTTTCTTTCCTTTGGGGACATACAGATTCCAGAGGCCTTTGTTGTCACTGGACGTTAGGCAGAACAAGCCTCCTTAGTGAGACCACAGGCTGCAGTAAGAACAGCAACGTGGGAGGGAGGGCTGCTAAGAAGGATTTTAGTCAAGCTGGTGGGATTAAATTGTGCTAACAGATAAAATTTGTCACTGTAGTTTTCGTTATTGTGGTGAAGACACTCACAAAGGGCAACACACACACACTCCCTCCCTTTCCTGCCACAGTTCTCTTGAGATTGGGATTTGAAGACAATCAGACACCAGCTCTTATGTGGGCAAAAGCAATAACCCCTGTGTATTTATATAAACTCTCATCCCTGACATCCAAGTTCACCAGGCTTCAAAACACAAACAGCAAAAAGTCAAGTGGAGCAAAGGGATTTCCAAAAGCTTGCCTTGAGACCGGGGGTGTACCAGGCCAACAAACCTCACTCCTTGTGCTCCTAAGCCAGGCCAGGCCCATAAGACATGCTTAAAGGCCCGACCCAGGGGTGCCTTCTGCCTGTTATAATTGATGTTTGGGGCTGCTGGCCCATCATGCCCCTTCAAGTGTCAATGTTGGCACATCCAAGGCTGGCTCCAATTAAAAAAAAAAAGCCTGGGGTGCCTTCCCCTCCCCATGGACTTCTTCTCCCCCTGATGGACAGGGTCAGAGCTGTCCAACCCCATCTCTACCTTGTAAACTATTGCTCTACTCTCTGCTCAGTTGATCCCACCTGTCATTGCCCAGTGAGCCTCCACCATGCACAAGGGACAGATAGCTCCATAGCTCGGGTTATCCAGATGGAAGCCACAGTTGAGGCCTATTGACTTCTATTTTGGAGCGATCCCGTTTTTTCCCCCATATTGGTCAGATGCTTAAAGTAATGGAAGGATGAAAAGCTCCTGTTCTTACTATTCATTGGGAACATCATTTTCTTCTTCAGTCAACTCTTTGAGAATGTCCTTGACCACTCTCCAAAGGAGGCCTTCACACATAGCTCTAGGAGGTGGGTTGGTTTTCATGGTGGCAGAGCCACCACTGTCTCCCTAAGATTCCAGCTCTGTGCCCTGCAATGACAACCCTTAACATGTTTGTTTGGGCAATGGCCCTCCCAGCTGGTCAGGTAGGTCTCCAGCACCTTTCTCCAAGCCATCTGCCACTTCCTTGCATAGCTTCCCTACCCAGCTGGCCCTAACCCTGCAGGTGGAATCCTGATGGAAACATGAAACAAGTTGCCTTAAGATGATTCCCGTCCTATGTTGTTATTCAGTATGGCTTATGGTGGAATTATATGCCAGGCTAAGCAATAGGCATCTTTTTAAAGCAAAGAGCCACGATCCATACTTCTTTGTTTCCCCCCCTTACCATTACCACAGGGCAACATTCTTGACTCCATGGATTATATTATGGAGAAGGAAAATCCAGCAGTTGGGATACAGAAGAATGAAATTTCAAGAGTTGGGAGAAAAATCAGGTATAAAAAACTCTGGTTACCAAATGGGCAATAGGCAGTAAGACCTCTGTGAACAAATATATGTACCCACCATCAGAAATAATGGTAATAATAAAAAAAAGAAGAAGAAGATAGCAGGAGGGGAAGAATGAAGGGGGGGAAATTGGAGGGGGAGACGAACCATGAGAGACTATGGACTCTGAGAAACAAACTGAGGGTTCTAGAGGGGAGGGGGGTGGTGGGATGGGTTAGCCTGGTGATGGGTATTAAAGAGGGCACGTACTGAATGGAGCACTGGGTGTTATATGCAAACAATGAATCATGGAACATCAAAAACTAATGATGTAATGTATGGTGATTAACATAACATAAAAAAAAAAAGGAAATAATGGTAATAACCACAAATGTTAAGCCTGTGCTAAGCTCTTTATTTGCATTATTTCTTCTTATATTCAAAATAGGCCAATGATGTAGGTACCATTAATATCCTATTTTACATTATCCCATTCTATAGTTGAGAAAAGTGAGGCTTACATAGATAATTTTCCCAAGGCCATACAACTAGAAAGTGATGTAACTGGACACAAAAGACTTTGCTTTTGACCTACACATTTTACTGCCTCCCAGTATTTGTGAGTAAAGAAAATAAAGTAAAGCAGTGACCTTCCAAATGGAGGGAGTTGAAAATAAGGGCCAAGGTGTTTTGGGACCTGCCAAAATTAGATGTTTCAGTCTGGATGAGTACAGGTGCAAGTAACCCAATAACCAACCCCCTGGGGGCTGAAGAAATAAAGATCTTTGGTCATCTCGCATGCCCAATCCAAAGGTAGTTAGTTCCATACTTGGTGCAATGACTCACAGACATCATCTAGGACCCAGGCTCTTCTTAACCTTCCATTTACCATTCCCCATGGCTTTTGATTCTGATATTTATCTCTTTGTCATTACAAGATGGCCACCACACACCAAACACCACAACACCAAACATCCTTGCCCCAATATCCCAAATAGGAACAAAGAGAGGCAGCAGAAGGAACGTCTTTATTTCTATTCTTTGTTTCTAACTCTCTAACGTCTTTATTTCTATTCTTCCCCAGAGGTCACCCCACTTCCCAGTGGACTTCTCCTTCTGTCTCATTGGTCAGAACTGTGACACATGGTCACCTTTGGCAGCACAGGAGGCGGGAAAATGACCATGAGGGTATCTCAGCAAAGTGGGAACAGGCCAGGCACAGTGCCACCTGGAACCTAACTGGGGTCTGCAAGCAGAGAAGATGGGAAGTTGCTTGATGGATAGCCAGTAACAGTGTCTGTATTTGGGGGATGACTCCTCTCTCAAGCAAGAGTGGGCTCTGTTTCTTTTCTTTCTTTCTTTTTTATCATTATGAGATGAAAATGACAGGACGCTGAGACAAAGACCTATAAAGTTCTGTGCTCCCAACCCCAAGGTATTATCCGATCAACTCTTGCCCCCTGCCCAAAGTAGGAATCTTCAATTTCCCCAGACCCAGCTCAGTTTACTCATGCTGGGGTATGAGGAAGGCATAAGGGTGCCTACCATCTGGACATTACCCTCCACCATCACAATTGGTCAGACATTCTACGAAGCAAAAGTGTTTCGATCTCTTTTATGACACACCTTTTTGAAAAAAACTGTGGCCCCAAAGTACAATCCAAAAAAGCCCTTTTCCTTTATTTCTGTCTCCGAGAGTCAGGTTTCTATTTGCTTTTTAAAAGAAACATCAAAAGCAAGTAAGCATGGCTTATAAAAATGAGAGGGGGATCTTCCCATGGGACTTATTATGGTTTTCTTCCTTTATTGCATATCATATGGGAGTATATGATACAGGAAATGCTTGGGAATTTTGCTTAAAACGAGTTACAGCCTGTGAACCCCATCTGTTTCCCACGAGCAGGAAGTCTATTATGTGATCATGTCAAGGGGCCTCTGGATTTTCTCAAGGCTTTTCCATAAGGCAGGGGCTTAACACAAAATCCCCCAACCCTTTGGTTCTAATCTTCTCCCTCTTAATCCAGTCAGTAACCACAGAAGGTAAGAGCATCTGGCTGATACCCATGAGTGCTGAGTTGGAAAAGTTCAAATCTTTCTGTGCTCTGAAAGCAAAACAATGCAGTGAAAAGCCCAGAAATTTCAATGGCTTGGCTTTAGGTTTACAAAGCACAAAGTTAAGAGTCTGAGTGATATGTTTACTACTATAAACCCAGATTATAACGCTCTTTCCAGAGTGAATTCTAGACATTTAGGGTCACTTTCCAAACTAAAAAACTACATATATTCCTTGAATATCTACTAAGTACCAAGAACATTTCCAGGTCCTTGTCCCATGTGTTTTCTGAACTGTTAGCTCTGGTGATCTTGATGAGTCATCCATGAATCAGAAAAATTACAAAATATCATCTTCATTGCATATTATGTCAGAACAGACTCAGAGTTGGATATGTACTCTTTAGTTTCTGGGAAGGCAGGGATATTTCAAAAACAATTCCAGGAAAGGAAGCAAATGTGCCTTTTGATACATTTGCCAAGTGGGAGAAAAAATAGACCTAAATTTGTAAATAACAATTATTTTTCCAAACTTGTTATGAAGATATGCCCAGCATTCAGGGATCCTTAAAATATAATCCAGCTATGTTAAGATCATTTCCAGGTATTTTTCCAGCTTTGACTCCTCTGGAGCCTCAGACCCACTCATTCAAGCACCTTCAATTGACACTAGAGCCCAAGTGATGTAGCTTAAGGGCTCTCCTGCCGGAAATCCTTCCATGGCTCCCCATCACCTTCAAAACAATGCCCTGCCTTCCCAACACAACCTGCCCACAAGATCCTTCCTAGCCTGGCCCTGACCCTCTGGACTCACTGTACCATCTCTTAACACATAGTCCCCAATACAACACTTATTTGTCTCTACTTCTCCACACTGTTTCCTCTGCCCAGAGCGTCCTTCTCTCCCTTCATCAGCTTGTTCTTGTCCATCATGCAAGACTTGTTCATCCATCATTCCTCCAAACTTCCAGGCTGGGCTCAGTGCGCCTCTTCTGGGCTGCTGTGTACGTGGCTCTGCCTAAACACAGACCACTCTGTATTACAATAACCACACATGTTTCCTCCACTAGACTCATCACATTTTGCACATCTTTTTGCCCAGAGTCCTCCGCACACTTTCTGACTTTTGTTAGATACATAGCACATGTTTATTGAACCTGAACTGAAGTGGTAATGGCATCTTCTGTGTGTGTGTACCCAGAGTCAGGTGGAGTAAAAGCAAGAGAAGAAAAGTTGTAGAACTTAAATGCAGTCACCCAAGAGCTCTTATGTGAGGTCACACTTTAGAGGATTTTGTCTTGATCACTTTTCAGTGTTCCAGAGTCTATGGACTAGGAGACAAAGATGCTCAATAAGTGGGGAAAATATTTTCTTCGAAGAATGCACAAGGCTAGTTTACTGAGATTAAAAGGAATCTTTTTGCAAAGTAGAATCGTCTTTTTTTTTTTTTCCCCAAATAGTGCACAAAAGAACACAAATCAGGAAAGCCAAGAGCGCGCTGACTAAAAATGGACTGAGCACAACTCATTGTTCTAACCTAGGAGACTAAGGAGAAAACTTCAAAGGGCCTGGGAGTGGTAGACAGGAAAGATAGCAGCGCTAAGGGTGGGAAGTAAGCACCCACCTCCCCAACGGAAGGCTTGGCATTCTACCTGGAGTCTGTGGGTTTCAGAGCAAACCAGGGAGGTGGGGTCCTCCTGCAAAGCCGCAGATGCGACCTGCCCTTGACAGCCCCCTGACTGCAGTGTGGGGTGGGCACTGGCCCAGTGCCCTTTCCAAGGCACATATCAGCATCTACCCCCACACTGTTCTCCCAGGTCTGCTGGGCTCCACCTAGGCATGTCCGATCTCTCAGACCATG
This sequence comes from Phoca vitulina, assembly GCF_004348235.1. NCBI lineage: Eukaryota > Metazoa > Chordata > Mammalia > Carnivora > Phocidae > Phoca > Phoca vitulina. Next base: position 26,970,277 of record NW_022589713.1, read on the forward strand.
AGGTGGGGGCTTGTATGGAAGTTCCACTCTGGCTCCTCAGGAGAGCTTCAGGATATGGGGGTATACCCTCACTTCCCCTCAGAACCTAGGCTTTCACAACACTCTCAAACCTTTTCTTTGAATTTTTGTTTTTCCCCTGAGGCAGTAAATGCTACAGACCAGGTGAGGCCTGGGCGTCCATATTTTTAAAAGATCTCTAGATGATTCTGACATGTAGCCAGGTTCAGGGGTTTCTGATGTCCTTGAAATGTACTCTTATCAGGTAACTGCCTTTCAACAATTGCAGGTGCCAGAACAAAACTAAACTTTATATTCTTCACAACATAAAGGAAAACTGGGGGGCGGGATCATTCGGGGTATGTTGGTTTACAAGCAAAAGGAGACCTGACCCAAACTGGTTTAAGCAAAAGGAAGAAATAATAAACTCAGGTAATTGGCAAGTCTGGGATAGTTTACCTGCAGGTCTGGCTTGGTCCAGAACTCAAAGGGGATCACAAGGATCCATCACTTGCTCTGGTTTCCCCTCTGGCTTAGCTTTATTACCTGGTTCCCCAAGATGGCCACCTGATGGCTTTAAACTCCTCTTCTGGCCACAATCATTCCAGACCTCACACCCTCCTCACTACACTGCTCTAGTGCTCTATTGTTGTGTAACAAATTATCCCTAAGCTTAACGGCTTAAAACTGGTTTTATTATAGCTCACAATTTTGTGGGTTAGGTGTTTGGGAATGGCTCAACTGGTCAGTTCCTCTGCTTCATGTGGCTCCGACTGGTGTCACTTGGTGGCATTTGACTGTGGCTGGTCTACTCTAGAGGGCCCAAAAGAATTGCACTCCCATGCTGGGCCCTCCAGCAAGGGTGGCTGGCAGGCTAGGATCAGCTGGGCGCTCCCCTCTCCATGTGGTCTCAGGGCCTCTGGCATGGTCTCTGCAGCAGGTCTCTTACACAGTCGCTCAGCACACCCAGAGACCAACATGGAAGCTGCCAGTCCTCTTAAAGGTCAGACCTGGAATGGATATGGGACCCCTTCCCCTGTTCTCCATTGCTCAGAGCAATCACACATCATCTCAGATTCAAGAGGAGGGGGAAACAAACCCCACCTATCAAAGGGAAGAGTAACAAAAAATGTATGGGCATCTTTAAACCACCGCCCCTACAGGCCCAGTGGCAAAGACCTAGTCTATGTCCCAGAAACCCCAGAAAAAGCTCTGAGGTTCACTGTGATTAAACTGGCTCGAGGAATGCACCTGCCCCTGAGCCAATCTCTGTGAAATTTTGATTGGGAGCTTGGGAAATTTTGATTGGAGCTGGGGGCTAGAAACAATCCCAGCCAATATTATGGCTAAGAAATCCTATAGGGAGGGAATGGTGGTGGGTGGGTCCTGGGCAGGGATGTTAGTTTGGGGTAATCTAAGGAGCAGACCTGAATAAGGTCTTGGATGCAGGTGCTTTATTTAGGAGGTAACTCCAGGGAGCAAGAGTGAGGGAGTAGTGGGAATGAGACAAGGAGGGAAGAAAAGCCAATATAAGGATGTTGTGAGCATTGAGGCTTGATTCTTCCTACTCTGGGACATTTTTCCACCAGTTCCCTCCCCTTGGGTTGGAGGCTGCCCCTGGAGACATCTCCAATGCACCTTGCAAACTGCACTTGCAGAAGCAAAGCAGGATCCCAAGGCTTCAGAGAAGACCCCAAGGCAGAAAAGTGGGAATACATGGGCTTACACCTTCATATGGTGTAAGATGAGTCTAGCCTGTATGGAAATGTGTTCTCAGAGCTGATGCTGAAATCCAAAGAGGGCCAAGGATGTGACTCTAGGTACCAAAAACACCTGCCACACGAGCCAACCAACCAATGTCTCCTGCAGGCTCAGAGCCCAAATCACCTTGCCAGATGGTTTCGGGGAGCGCTTCTGCATTGGATGTGGCGGGTATCCCGGCCCCCCCCCCCCCCCCGTGCAGCGGATCAGCACAGGCCATCTACCCTTTGGGCCTGTCAGCAGCTTTAGTCAATACCACCAGAACACACCTGCGGCCAATCCAAGTGGGGGTCTTTGGCACTTGTTGCAACAAGAGACACCACATACCATGAAGAACCACGTAGGAGGCTATTGAAAGAGGCTTATGAGATCAGAGCTCGGGCTAGGTGATTTGGGGAAGAGTTCCAGAAAGTATGGTCTTGCTCTAGACTGGAGGCTGTCAGAAAATGGGGCAATTTTATGATTGGGCATCTTAGTAATTTTATATAGAAGGCAATGGGAGGAATAGAGTGGGGCTAAAGCTGTGGTTGATCAACAACCATTTGTGTGTTCCAGCGAGAGAAGGCTATTGGGTCATTTTTGTAGTTTGCTCAGTGTTCTTGCTTTTGTCTTTGCTCACCCATGATGACAGCTTGGCCTTGTTCTGCTTCACTTCATCGTGGTCACAGAGTGAACTTGTCCAATGCTGGTGTTCGTGAAATTGTGTGTTAAGCAGGGAGGGAACTCTGCAGCCCAGGTATGGGTGCCAGCTTAGTGGCTGCTGTCTTTTTCTTTCTCAGGCCTCATATGATACAGGCTCTGCCCTTGTGAGTGACAGGTTCCCTCTTTAGCCCAGCTGCATGGCTCTAAGCAAAATCAACTCATGAAGTGCAAGGAGCAGAAGAATAGGCACAGATCAGGAGGACTCTTCTGTCTCTTGAAAAACTCTAAGTGTGGCTGGAGATATATGAGTAGATTCTCTCTATCTCCTCAGTGACTCACAACCCCAGTATTCACGGCCCAACCTCAGAAACTGGCAGGGCTCACCTATTCATTTCCTGCCATTTGTTTGCACGTGACAAAGCATGATGGCGACGGCTCAGATAACCTTCCAGCCCCAAAATACTTCAATCAAATGGAGCCAGGCTTTCAGGGGGGAAAATGACAGGCATTCCACACGTTGCAGACTCTGCGGCTGGCTGCAACCATCACAGAAGAACTTTACATGGGACTTGGAGCCTGTAGAACAGTTCCTGAAGCAGGGTTTGTGCCTGGCCACTATGGTGACCAATGCCTACAGTGGCCCAGGCTGGAGGACAGTCAGGCATTTTAATGCCGTTGGACAAATTGAAGGTTTAAGGAAGTCAGCACAGTTGGGGTACACGGTAGAGAAAATTACAAGTTCCAAAGGAGGTTCACACTCCTTAGTCCCCAAATCAACCTCACCTTTGCCACTTAAAGAAGGATCTCATCAGAATTTCTGGAAGCCCAACATTTTCTCGCCGTATTTAAGACTGGGATTATGCACAGAGGCTAGTATTCTGGATATAAGCCAGAGAAGACCTCATCTGGCCAGCAGCCCCTCACCCATCCTGGGCTTATACAACTTACCATGACTACAAAGCTCAGTAAGGCACCAGCGGAGACAGCTCCGGTGCATGCAGCACATGCCGTCAGGCCACTTCTGCTTCCAGCCACAGCTCCTGGACGGCTCTGTGCGGCCCTGATTCCCTTAGCCCCATGCTAAGGGTCTTCTCTGAAAACAGAGGTGTTCACAGAGCCAGGGAGCAAGCATCTTGGCTTGCTAAGAAAGTTAACACTCCCAAGGCAACTCTTAATCACTGTGGGGCTGGAAACCCGTGCAAAGAAGCTCCCATCTCCGTTGTTTAGCTGGATAATTCTAAGAGGCATTCTGTATACTTCTCGGAAGGGTCTAGCAGAATCAAGCTGCAACTTTGAGAATGTGCCCTTATATTGGCTTTTCCTTCTCCCCCATCTCACTTCCTCACTCCCACAGTCCTACTTCCCAGGCTCATCTCCCACATCAACCACCTGCACCCAATCCTTGCCCCAGGCTCTGCTTTCAGAAGAATCCAAATGAAAACACACATGAACACAGTCTTCCTTTATCACATCAGCTTTCCAGGCTAACCCATTCCTTCTCCTAGTACATTCCTTCTCCAACTTAGGGCTGCAGAATTAGAACAGGGCCCAGACATCCAGATGCCTCTGAGAATCCTGCCACAGACCCTAGGCCCCACTATAGGGCTGGTCCCGCATCCTAACATAATCAAGAAGTTCTTTTCAGTTTTCTTTGATGGGTCAGCCTTTCTAAGAGGCACCTTTTGGTAGCATGTGGCAGACATGCACTTAAGTGAGCTTAGTCCTACAGAGGCAGGGAGATTAAGAGGAAATACTGAAGTATCTCATATAATTGAAGGAAGGGCTGGAAAACCCAGAGTAGCATGACACAGCTTCTTTACATGGAGAGGAAGGTGACCCCAAACAGCTCAGGAGGCCCATATTAAAGAAGATAAATGAATCTACAAATACAGTAATGTGAATGGGTTTCTGTAAGCTCCAGGAAGAAGCTTTGTCACTGCTGTTCACTGATTAATTCAAGTACCTAAAACATATCTTCAGTATGGGATACGGTTAATAGATATTTGTTGAATGGATGAATCAATGAATGAATGAAGGAAGGAGGAGAAGGTGAGAAAGACAGGAGGGAGGTGAAGGAAAGAAGTTTGGGGAGGAAATGAGGATGAAATTTTCTAGTCCCCAGCTTTGGACAGTCCCTGCTCTTTCCAGGGGTCATGACGGGTGATACTGTCCCATCATTCCTCTGCTCAGAAGGCTGCTGTGGCTCCCCATTGCCTAGGACAAAAACCCCACCCGCTTAATGTTCCATGCAATTCACCCACAGCCCAGCCCTAACCACCTCTCTCTCACACACCCTCCACTCAGGGCACACTGGCCCACGAACCCCGTCCTGAGGGAGCTGGCCCGAGCCAGCATCACTGGCTGCTGATTTTCATCATCCCAAGTTTACAGAGGGAGAAACTGGCTTGCCCAAGGTCACAAAACTAACAAAGGATTCAAATTCAGAAGCACCAGATCTCAATGCCCTTGTCTTCAGTGTGGCGCTGCAGCAGCCCTGACAGGTGAACTTGCGCCATCTACTGGCACAATTAGAATAGGCACCAGGTCAGCGCGCATCACACTATTAAAGCCACAATCTACAAGCCCCTAAAAGGTTTGTGAAACCTGGAAAAACAAACGGGCTCGTCTGTGTCCCACCCTCACCTCAACACCATGACCAAAAAAAGTCAACGAAAGCTAATGCCACCATAATGCAAAAGAAGAATAAATAGTGCCGGGAGATTTCAGGAAAGTTCAAAACCCCTGAGCTGCTGGGCATGTCTTGATGGGGTGAAGTGATTCAGAGAGAGGAAAACTCCTATTTCCTTTTAAACATCACCACACTTTTGAGTAGCTCAAAAGCAGTTCAGCCACTGAAGATTTCAGCTACCATTTTATGTGTTCATTTTTCTTTTCTTTGCTTTTCTTCCCTTTCCTTTCTTTTTCTTTCTTTCTTTCTTTCTTTCTTTC